>NW_004524618.1:7893234-7909577 GCF_000260255.1 Octodon degus | reverse complement strand
TATATATATATCATGCTATTGAGAATCATCTTAGGGAGTGATTACATGTAAACTTCACAGTCTATCTCATTTTGTTTTAATCCTCTTCTCATCCTCTCCTCTCTCCTCCAATTACTTTATCCCCCCTTTTTGTACTTGTAGATAGATACTGATGGTCTTAGTTCATGTTATGGCATATAGTGTCCACTTTACTTGGGGTTATGGGGTTCGTGGACATGGCCTTTCTTTATTCCTCTCAAGTCTCCTTCCTCTTCTCCTCACTCCTCACTCTTCTTCTCTTGGATCATTGGCCTATTGCAAGTGATCCGTCCCCTTGTCCTTTTCTATCTTTTGTTGTTTACTTTGCACCTTGCTTCATTCAAATGAGAGAAACCATACAGTATTCATCCAGCATGTCTGACTTGTGTGACTCACCAATATATTTTTCAGGTGATTCCATTTTCCTGCATCTACCTCATAAGTGTCACTCCCTATAGCTTAGTCATATTCCATTATATGCAGATATTATGTTCTCCTTATTAGTCATCTGCTGATGGGTACACAGGCTTCTTTCAGGATTTAGCCAGTGCAAATTGTGCTTCTGTAACCATTAGAATGTGTGCATCACTATACTTTGGCGACTTATGCTCTTTGGGGAACACACTAGAAGCAGGGTTTCTGGGTAACATGAAATCTCTAATTTCAGTTCTTTGGGAAATCTCCATAATTATTTCCATAATAGCTATATTATTTTGCATCTCTACCAACCATGCTGAACAGTTCCTCTATGGAACAAGGCTGTTTTTACCACAACCTTGTCAGTATTTGTTATTGTTTGATTTCCTGATCATTGCCTTTTTTGGGAGTAAGATGTAATCTTACCATTATTTTAATTTTTATTTCTTCAATGGCCAAAGATGTTGAACATTTTTTGTATATTTGTTGGCCAGTTTTCTTTTTTCATCTGTGAAATATGTGCATATTTCTTTTGTCCATTTCTGCATTGGGTCTTTCATTTAAAGTAGTTTATCTTTTTATTTTATTTTATTTTTTTAGGACAGAGTATACAGGGTATACAGGGTCTCACTGTGTAGATCGAAGTCATAGTGATACTCCTATTTACCGACTACCACGTGCTGTGATTATAGGTGCGTGCTATCATGCCCAGTTTTTTATTTCAGCAAAATCCAGTATTTATTGATATAGTACTTTATAAATGGAATTTTCTTCGACTTGTATCCATTTCCTGGGGCTTATCGATCCATTCATACTCTCTGTATTTAGAATCAAAGGTTCCTTTCTGAAGAGATCTTAATTTTTTAAGTGGTCCAAGTTCTTGAATTCCCACTTTCTTTTCACTCTTGAATATGTACATATGAAATCTGAAGAAAATGTAATCCCTCTGATTGTGGAATGTGGAAACTTACTTCCAATAATTTGAGGATTATTGGGAAAAAGAGAAACAATGAATGATTCAACCTTGTTGTAAAGTTATTCAAAATTATTTCAGGTACATGTTCTGCTGGGTTCTTGCCCCTTCTCTTAATTTTTTTTCGAGGACGAACACTGCTCATTTTAGCATGTGGACCATTTGTCAAGTGACTCAAAGTAAGTCCATTTGGTATTTCAAGATCTTCATTAACCACACTTAGATCCGTGAAATCCCTTGAGATGCACTGTGGAATAATTTCTTTCAGAGCCAGTCCTTTTCTATAATAGACATATGAGTTGGGTTTAATGGTAGAGAGCTGCTGGTAGAGTTTTACTGTTCTCCTCGGGGGTCTATCTGATGTTGTGATGAGAATCTTCAGAGAAGTTTCTCTGTTGAAGTAAGGAGCAAACTCATCTGCACCTTCATCATAAGCAACCTCTTCACCAGTAGGGTCTACAGTAGTTTCATCATAGACTCGTTGGTTGTCAGTAGTCTTGGGTACTGGTTTTGGTGAATCCTTATCACCGAAGCTTCTCTCTTTCTTTATCTTTTTTCTTAGTAGTCAACTATTCCTTCCGCTGCTGCTGTTTCCACCACGTAAACATTAAGTGTCACTGCTGCTTGTTCTTAATTTCTTAAATGTTGAAGCCTGGAGGGAAGGTAGTTGCTTTTGGGGGCTGGACCCCGCCTTCAGTCTCTCCATCCTCGGTGACTGCAGCCTCTTGAGGGTTTGCTACAGTGGCTTGCTTTTTCAAGCCTTTCTTCCCGCTGCCATCACTCTTTTCCCTGGCCTTCGGCATGTTGTTCTCCCAGTTTCAATTGCAGTCTCTATGCACTCAGAGAGCAAACCAGCACAGCAGGCCAGGAGATTGAACTCCAGGCTCCTGCGTCTACCTAGCATGTGGTTTAATCCCCTCAGCTATTTGACCTTAAATAGTTTGTGTGTGTGTGTGTGTGTGTGTGTGTGTGTGTGTGTATTCTACATATTACTCATCTGTATAAGGAGTAGCTGGCAAATTTTTTTCCCATTTGATAGCTTGTCTCTTCACTCTACTGACTCTTTTGACATAAAAAAGATTTTTGTTCCTATTAGTTGATTCTTTTAATTCTTTTTATTTATTTATTTATATTTATTTAATTTTTAATTTTTTTTGGCGGAACTGGGGATTGAACTCAGGCCCTTGCACTTGCCAGGGAAGCACTTATTCTGCTGAGCCATCTCCCCGGCACCTATCAATTGATTCTTATTGCTATCACTTATTACAGTCCTTGTTTGACTAAAAACCCACAGAGAACTGTTTGGTTTCTTAAATTGATCAGAGATGAATATAGCTAATTATAACTGAGAATATAAGAAAATGTATATGCTTATATGTATAGTTGAATATGAAATCAAAGTCCTTTCAGGGAACCAATTCTTTGATTCATTAGTTTGTTTTATGGCTTTCCTCACCCCCATTGCATTTCTGCTATAATCTTTATAATTTCCTGCTCTTTTTGGGCTTTGGGTTTGACTTGCTCTTCTTTCTGAGATTAGATGCAGAATTAAGTTATTTATTTGTGCTCAATCTGTTTACCTGATGTGGGAATTTACTGCTATAAATGTCTCTCTTAAGTATATCTTAATTGCATCCAACAGGCTCTGGTAAGTAGTACCTGCATTTTCATTTAATTGTCACTATTCTTTAATTTCTTCATTAATTTCATCTATAATCCGTTGATTGTTCAGGAGGGTGTTATTTAACTTCCACGTGATCGTGGAATACTGCATATTTTTTTCATCAATAATTTCTGGTGTATGTGTGTGTGTGCATTTGTATCTTCTTGAATTTTTCTTTAAGATAAATCTAATCTGTAACTATAAATATATCCATAAATACATTCATAATAAAATTTTTCACCCTGTTACTCTAAAAAAAAATAATAATTTCTGGTTTCATTGCACTACCATGAGATAATATGCATGGGATACTATCAATTTGTGTTTACTTAAGCATGTTCTATGTTCTCTTTGGTTCTTTGAAAGAATATATAAAAGTGATAAACCCCTAGTCAACCTTATCAAAAGAAAGGAAAGAAAAAATGCAAGTCTATGCAATAAGGAATGAAAAGGTCAAAATCACTGCAGACCCTATAGAAATTCAGAAAATATAAAGATTAGGGCAAATTTTAACTCAACAGAGACTAAGAAACAATATAAAGAATTCATGAACTGACGAGTTGTTTCTTTGAAAGAATAAATAAAATTTATTAACCCCTAGGCAACATTATCTACTTTTTTTTTCGGAACCTGGGATTGAACTCAGGCCCTTGCGCTTGCCAGGGAAGTGTTTATTCCATTGAGCCATCTCCCCGGCCCCAACATTATCTAAATGAGGAAAGAAAACAATCAAATTCTTGCAATGAGAAATGAAAGGGGGTGAAATTACTACAGGTGTTATAGAAATTCAGAAGACCATCAGTTCCTACTTCCAAAATCTTTACTCTCACAGGATGGAAAACACAGAAGAAACAAACAGATTCCTAGATACATATGAATTATCAAAGTTGATTGAGAAGATATAAAAATACTGACTAACTTAATACCAGTCAATGAAATTTAAAGGTGATAAAACTTTGACAAAAAAGAAAAACCCAGGCTCTAATGGATTCACACCTTAATTCTTCAAGAAATTTAGAGAACATTTAATGAGAACTCTTCACAAACTCTTCAGTGAAATTGAAAGGGACACAATTCTCCCAAGTTCATTCTTGAGGCAATTGTTACACTTATATCAACACTAGAGAAAAACCAAAAGAGAATGATATGCCAATTTCTCTAATGAATATAGATGCAAAAATCCTCAATAAAATACTGACAAACAGAATGCAGCAAATCATCAAAATCATACACCATGACCAAGTGAGATTCATCCCAATAATGCAAGGATGGTTCAATATATGCAAATCCATAAATGTAATACATCACATCAGTAGAGCAAAGGACACAAATCACATAATACTCTCAATAGATGTAGAAAAAAGCTTTTGAAAAAAGTCCAAGATTTGTTCATAATGAAAACCCTACAGAAGATTAGAAGAGATAGTGTTTACTTCAACTTGATAAAATCCATCTATGACAAACTAACAACTAACATTTATACTTAATGGATGAAACTTAAATCTTTCACTTTAAAGACAGGAACAAGGCAGGGATGTCCACTGTTACCACTCTTATTCAATATAGTTCTGGAAATATTATCTAGAGTAATCAGAAAAGAGAGTAGAACAAGAGGAGTAATAAGTAGATTAGAAAAGAAGTGAAAGTGTCATTATTCATAGATGAGAATACTCTACATAGAAGACCCCAAGAATTTCAACAAAAAATTTGTAGACTTAATAACCAAATTCAGTAACATATAAGCATACAAAGTGAAGCCTCAAAAATCAATAACATTTATGTACACAAACTGAACAATTGAAAGGGAAGTACTGAGAGAGAAATTAAGTAAACCACACCTTCCGAAATAACATAAAAAATGAAATATGTAGGGATCAGTCTAATAAAAGAAGTAAAATATTTATGGAGTAAAAATTATGATACTCTGAAAAAAAGAAATTGAAGAGGAGCTCATAAAAATAGAAAGATATTTTTGCTTTTGCATAGGAAAAAACAACATTGTGAAAACTGCCATACTCCCTAACATGTTATAATTATTTAATGCAATCTCAATGAAGCTACCATTAGTAGTCCTCACAGATCTAGTGGAAGGATTTCTAAAATTTATCTTGAACCAGAAGAGAAGGAGGAGAGCCAAAGCAATCCTGGGCAACAAAGGAAAGGCAGGAGCCACTGCAATCTCTGACTTGAAATTATACTGCAAAGATACTATATTGGTATTGGCAAAGTCAGTCCTGAGGATGAGTAGAACAGATTAGAAGATTCAGAAATAACTACAAACCCACTCAGCCACCTTCTCTTTGACAAAGGGCCAAACATATTAACTAGAAGAAGGATAGTCTCTTTAATAAATAGTACTAGAAAAAAAATTATATATCCATGCACTAAACTAAAGTCAAAGCACACCAAAAATTAAAACATTAGAAGAGAAACAACAAATCTACTTGAACAGAAAGTACGTAGATGTCTTAGATTTAGGGGTAGCTAGAGTTCTTGAAAAAAGCCAAACTAAACAGGAAAACTTCAAAAAATAAAAAACGGGGAGTTGGGGAGATTTTTCAGTAGTCTAAACACCTGTCTGTCAAGCACAAAGACCCAAGTTCAATCCCTGCTACTGTACATTGTCCTAATCCCTGAAACTGGGCATTGTGCAAAACTGTAATCCCAGCCCTGAGGAGGATGAAACAGGAAGATCATTATGAGTCCATCTGCATAGAAATAACCATTACCAAATAAATAAATAAATAAATACATATTTCTATAAAGATTCAACAGTTGGGATCTCATGTTTTTGAAAAGTTTCTGCACATCAAAAGAAATTAACAGGGGCTGGGGAGATGACTCAGTGGAATAAGGGCTTGCCTGGCAAGCACAAGGGTCTGAGTTCAAGTCCCGGTTCTGCCAAAAAAAAAAAATTACCAAAAGATTAAAAGGAAATCCATGAATTGGAAAAATAATTTATTTGAGTGTTTCTCCAAGAACTTTTTGCTAGAACATGTAAAATATTTTTTAAAAATCAGCATCTCCCAATTCAAAGACCTAATCCAAAAATGGGCATCTGAGATGCATATACAATTCTCAGATGAAGAAATACAAACAGCAAATAAATATATGAAAAACCATCCAACATCATTTGAGAAATGCAAATTAAAACAACACTTAGGTTCCATCTCACCGAGAAACAATGTCTATCATTAAGAAGTCAACCAATGACCAATGTTGGAGGGACTGTAGGGGGAAAATGAAAACCTTCTCCAATGTCGGTGTGAGTGTAGACTGGTACCACCACTAAGGAAGTTAGTGTGGAGATTCCTCAAAAAGCTCAGATTGGAGTTCTCATTCAACACAGCTATTTCCCTCCTATGTATTTTTTTTAAAGAACTGACAACATCATATCACGGTCATATATGTGCACCCATGTTTACAGCAGTGAATTTTGTCATAGCTAAATCTTGGAAACAATCGAAATGTCCCTCATATGAGGAATGGTTTAAAAAAGATGTGGTATTTTTACACAATGGAGTATAACTGAGCTAAGAAGAAAGATAAATTCTATGCTTTTTGTAGCTAAATGAGTTCAAACAGAGACCATACTCAAGTGAAAAAAAGTCAATCCCACGTGTTCAAACAGTGTCTTGCTAAGAAGAACCTGAAGGAGTAAATAAAAATTGAAAGGTACAGTAGATACTATGAAAAGAATCTTTTCTAAAGGCAAGAAAATGGGATGAAGAAAAGGACAAAAGAGAGAGAGAAGGAAGAAAAAACAGAAAAAAATATATATGGGATAGCTTGGATAATTTCACTACTGATTTCCACTGGTCTATTGAAAGGAGCAGTTAATGCTTATTTTTATTCTCATTTTCAATATCTTATAACTTTTTTATCAAATTTGAATGCTTATATTTGGTGATCTAAACAACTAATTTTAAGACAACATTATTGAACAAAGCAATCATTGTTGAATTCTTATTATTTTGCTTAGTGAAATTCTGTATAGTTTCTATCTTTTAAAGTAATTTTATTCTCCTTAAAAAAATCAAAGTACATTCCAGGAACAAATCACAAGTAATATTAAACAATTTCAAACTGTAAGACAAATGACCAAGAGCATTCAATGTACCAATGATTGTGTTTTACGTAAGACAAACAAACTAAATCAACCACCATATTACTTAGATCAATATGAGCTTATTTAGTTTCCTATTAAATTGGCTCTTGATCCTCAGAGTTGATAATGAGGGAGAATATAAAGTGAAAACAAAACAGTTAAACACTACAACTGAATCTATGCCTCCAAAATTTGACCTTACCATTTCTATGTGAAAATTATTTCTAATTTTCTATTAATGGAGGTATTAAAAAACGTGAAATGAGTAACACAGTTTATGCTTCTTTGGAATTGAGAGAAATGTTGAGTGGCTGTTCCTCCATGAAAGTTAAAATAATAAGGTAGAATTGTAACTCAAACAAAATGGTAAACTCTTTGATCAGTAGCAAACTCTTTCAAATGAAGGATTTATGGGAAAGAAAAGCACCATGACCTTGGAGATCTAGCTTAAGAGCCTGAAGGCTTAGTGGATATATTAGTTTGAAATATCTTTGGTTATAGGTAATAAAATATCTATCTACAGGTGAGTGAGCATGCAGGGTGTTGTTGTCTACATAGAGCATGGTCCTGAGAGCAACCACCCAAGACTCACACAATTGCTTAATGATTTTTAATCACATGACTGTCAAAGGAGAACAGTTAGTTAAACTAGAATGCCCTTCCCTAAACTATCGAAAGCATCGTCTTCAACACAAGTAAAGGAAGGTGTCATTAAAGAATCACTACTTTTTTTTTTTAATGTTTGGTGGTTACAGGGTCTCACTACACAGCTTGGGCTCTTTGTGATCCTCCTGTTTGCAGCCTCCCCAATTGTGGGATTACACTCATGCACCTTTATGCCAGAATTCTGTGATGGGCTCAGCTGGTGCAAGCTGCAGTACCGGGGGTTAAACCATAGTCCTTGTGCTTACTTAAGCTTGCCTAATCAGGTGCTTTAGTCTGCTGAGCTATCTCACTGGCCCCTAAGAATCAATACTTCTTGAAATGGCATTGAATTATCTAATGAACCAGACATTCATTCACAACATTACTATATAAAGGAATTCCTAACACCTTGCTTATGCTTCTGTCTTTTTATTTGTAGCAGTCTTTATGAATCTGAGCCCCAAGCACATTTCAGCTCAACAAAAATATTTACTATTGATTCTCTGCAGTCTTATGGAGTTTTATTTTATCCATGATCCTGATTGATTACCATCCCAATGTCTGTCTTTGATTTCTGATTTCCAGTTGACAATTCCGCTATGCCTATTATTGCTATACATTCCTATAAGGCATATAAAAGGCATATATTGAAATGGGTTGACTGAAAAGCCTAAAGTAGTAAAGAAGGAATTTTGTAAGGATTGCTGGATTCCTTCCCAAGGTATCTTTCTCTAACTCTGATGAGATGAAGTATTTATTCTCACTGGCCAAGCCCCCACATCCAATTTGCAGTTCTTGACTTTACTGTAGTTTTCTTGTATGCTGCTTGGTAAAATTAAAACTCCTCTCATAGCTTGCTCTTACCTCAGAGCCCTCTGGGCCAACTTCCTTCTCTGATTGTTTTCTCTGTGGGTGGACTTTGACTTAAGAAGGATCCCTACTCACTCTCTCTCTCTCTCTCTCTCTCTCTCTCTCTCTCTCTCCCTCTCTCTCCCCTCATGAATTTGATTATAGAAGGGCACCTAAGCATACAAAGGAAAGGGGAGCTGCAGAATTTCTTCCGCTGTCTTAGTCTTGTGTTGTCTTATAATCCTCTTGATCGATACAGAAAGGGAAACAGGTTTTGTTCTGTTTAAAGAAAGCAAATAATCTTAACATCTATAAAAATAAATCTGTGAAAGCCCACAGAAAATCCTTTACACACTTAAACAGAGTGGCATTGATGAAGGAGGACTTTTGTTTATCAGTTTTGAGGAGGGAATATGGAGAGAAGAAACTGATTGACAAAGGCAGCCTTAAAATTTACCTCAGCTTTTCCAAACTTTAGAGAAGATTCTTTCTGAATGTAGATCTCTAACTTCTCTTTTTTAGCGTGCTTACTTTGACAGTTACAATTGAAAATTATTTGTCTGGTCCCTTGAAACTGTATATAAATATCCCTGAAGGCCTCTTCCCAGCAGGATGGCTTTATAAATAACCCCCGAGTCCTTCTCTGGTAATGTCATCACCAGGTTAGTGGTGCCATTCTCTCTAGGTGCCCACAGGACAGTGGGATCTGCCTTGGGAGTGCTGCCCTTGAAGAAAGACAACCACTTGCTGACATAAAAATAGGAGTAAATTTACTCTTGCTTTCCATTAGGCTAAGTAGCAAGCATGAGTGGCCTATGTTCTCCCAGCCTCAGTTCTTAAAATTGCGCTGAGTGTTTATTGCATTACAGCAGAATTCTATCTCTTTCTCCATTGCTATAGCAGTAGGTAGTCTATCTTGACTGCTTAACTTGTACCAAGCGATATTCCTTTGTTTTCCATAACTAGTCCTAGACAATGTGCACAGTTAATGACAATGAATTCATAAGAATCAAGTCAGCTTATGAAGCATTGTGGCTTGTGTCTAGATGTCCCCTCATATCCATCTGGTTATAGGTGAGGCTTTTCCAGAGGTGGCTAGAACTAGAGAGTGTGACACTGGGATTGATCCTTGGTGCTGTGCTAGGATTGAGGGCTCTAGGATGATGGGTGTGAGTGCTATCTGCCCTAAGCAGCCTCAATGCGCTATGAGGGGTAGAAAGAGCCCTGCTCATTTCTTCCTGCTTTCCTCTTTCTGCTGGTCATGAGTTGCTTGTTTTCTGCAGTGCCTGTCTGCCATAGTGGATCCAGAAAACAATCATTACCTGAAAGCTCTACAAACACTGAGCTAAATAAATCTTTTCTCTTTCAACTTTGGGTGTTGCACATTTTGGCTCAGTGATGAGAAAAGTAACTAAGACATGAAGGTACAGGCAAATCCACTTAGCCCCATGTGGCAGAGGCGGACTTCTCCAGCATTCAGATCATGTTTCTCTGTCCTTCCCTCTGTCTCCAATACTCCCCTGCAGGAACCTAGAATAATCAGGGTCCTTGCTTGAGAGTTCTCCATAGCTGGAGACATCTTAAGTGTGTCTAGTTGTGAGTGTGCTACAGTTGTAAAACACTGCCCACATTTTAATAATTTACACTTTGACATGATGCTATTGAGATTAAATATATTAGTTATTAAGATATATTATGGAGATTCAAAGTATCCCTTTATTTTTACTCTTTTCAAGGGACCAGTAAAAATCTAAAGTTATATTTATTGCCGTTCCTACTATTCCTACTGAGCATTGCTTGTTTAGAGTCAACATTTTAACTGGGCATTGTGCATCATTATGATGCTTGATCTTTATTGCTAACCTGACCAGCTTTAAACAAGCCTGACAGATTGACAAGGCTCACTGCTGTGCACACTTCCATCTGGCACTGGGCTGTGGTCTTGAGGACTCCAGCTGGGCCCTGTCGCTTCCTCTCTGCCACCGTTTCCATGATGGCTTGAGTTGAGGAGCTTTCCTCTGCTAGGCCCTCCTGCATGGTGTTTTCTACCTTGTAGCCAGCCACACATGGAGGAAAACAATGAGAAAAAATGAGTAGACATGAAACAAAATACACTTTTCCTCCATAAAATTGGGTGTCAGATGTCAGATATTCATTTTCAGCAACGGCAAAATGAACCACTACAGGCAGCTACTATATTTCCTTTAAAGAATCTAGAAGGTGAGCTGGTGAAGCTCTCAAAATTATGAAAGAGGATAATCATCAAGGAGGAGATGATAAAGAAAAGGAAGTGTTTTCATCAAGGTGAAGGAAGTGTTAAATTGTGACACCATCACTTCTGTGGAAATATGCAAAATTCCCTTACTTCAGTGAATATAGGTTTTCCATCTTTAATATCAGAACAGACTTAGTGCCTTTCTTTGTTTTATTTTTGATACAGGGTCTTGCTATGCAGTTCTGAATCATAGTGATTCTCTTGTTTCAGCCTCCCCAGGGCTAGGACTATAGGCATTCACCACCACGCCTGGTTGGGGCCAGAATAGCATGTCTGGGGTTGTGGAGGCTGCATGGCATGTGGTACCAGGGATCAAACTCAGGACCTTGTACTTGCCAGGCAGATACTTATGTGCTGAGTTATCTCAGCCCCCATAGTGCCTTTTATCATGTTCTTAAAGATATGAAGACAGTCTAACATTTTGGGGAATATATTGTAATTATTTTCTGGCAAAATTTTTATTGATAAAGTATACAATTTGACTTTTTGCTTGTAAAATTCATTTTGGTAATTTAATAAATATAGCTTTATAATTATCAAGGTATTAATTGATGTTACATTGAGTTTTTAACAGCATTATTCATCAAATCATTGACATGTGTAGCCCAGGACTTGCTGACTCTAGCCATATGCTCTTTATGATATTTAAATTTATATGTAAAATATTTTAAGACATACTTAAATATCTCAGATGTCCCAATAACAACTCCAGCAACTAAAAAATATTCCACATTCTGCTTCTTTGGATGCAGATTTCTTTTCCATGAAAAAGGGTTATTGTTCCCGATTCCCTGCTCTCATGGTTTGTGGCACTAGCTCATAGTACCACAAATTCTGTGGCTTACGCAGCACATAGCTATTATCTGCTAGTTATAAAGGCTGTAAATGCTTGATAATGTAGAGACATAACTTTGTTATGATCATCTACAGACTGACTCCTTGTCCCAGTTGTACGTAGTTATGCCTGTCATCTGGTGTGGTAGAGCTCTACTTTAGTCTCTTTAACTCTTCCTTCTTTGAATGAAGAACCAGACTCTATGTAGTAGAAAGATTGTAAAACTGCATCAAGAAGACAAGTTTGAATTTTGTCTCTGAGTTTCTTTGTGACTCAGAATCTTCATTTGTGCCTTTGATGCGCGGTTTGCTCTGACACAAAACCAGATAGCAGGACTTGGTCATTTTCAAAGTCCCTTGGGATTGCATTTCTCCAGAATCTATTAAAATACAGGTTAGTATTTATTTTAATTTATCTATAGACCAAACAGTATCTCTAATAGTTTGGGTTGGGTTTTATAACAAACAAAGAGCTCTCCTATTTTATTTCCTGAAAAAGGGCCATAAGTACATAAATAGATGTTGATCATAAAGGTAATGTTTTCCTCAGCAACTGCACAAGGCAAGTTCTGAGAAGTGAGTGTTGGGTAGAGCGAATAAGAACCAACAAGAAGAAGATGTGACACCCAAACAAGTTTGAAGGCTGTTGGGTAGGGACATGAAGCAAGCGCTTGTGACAGTTCTCTATAAGCTCTGTAGCTACACTCCCTGTAACCACAAAGCTCCTGCTAGCCTCGAGGCCCTGGTTGATCAGGGACCTTGACTATCAAGATATTAAGTTGGTTTCCAGGAGCCTTTTGTCCATGAAGCACTGCAGCTGAATTAAGAGAGAAACATCTGTTGTTATCCTTGTTTTCCAAATTGATAACAAGTTTCTATTCTTATGGACCACAATCTAAATCTACTGAATGATCTAATGAGTTATATTTGTTGCATATGATTATAACACAAAATAAAAGGAAAAAGAAAGAAAGAACTGATACTTAAAAGCAACAGAAATTCCCCTACTATTTTTGAAGAACAGAAAACCAAACTATAGGTGTTGTATTTTTTTTTTTCAGAACCAGTGATTGAATTCAGGCCCTTGCACTTGCCAGGGAAGCGCCTATTCCACTGAGCCATCTCCCCAGCCCCAAAACTGTAGGTGTTTTAAGAGTCACATTCTTTCTGAATGTTGATGAAAGGAAGTCCTCTATGGCTTCTCCAGCTGCCTGGCTTCAGGCTTTGGCTTGAAGCAACACCCGTATAAGCTGTGTCTCACGTGTTTTCCATCTCACTGGCTTGTAAAGACAATTGCATTTGAAGTTGTAGTCCACTTGGATAACCAAGAATTAACTCACTTTGAGATACTTTTCTTTTTTCTGTATTTTAGGGAAGGATCTACATCGTGTTCAGGGTCTCACTACTAGATGGAACTTGTAGTGATTCTCCTGTTTACAGCTTTCCAAGTGCTGGTATTACAGGCACACACCACCACGCACAGCCTCAATAACTGTCTCAGGGCACCCTGGGAGTGGGGTGGGCATGGCAGACCCAGGTATTGAAACCCCACCCCCTGTGCTTGCTTTCAGACACCTTAATCCACTGAGCTATTAGGTCTGCCCTTTACTTTGAGATTCTAACCTTTATTTTATTTAGAGAAACACTTTTTTTTTCTAAGTAAAATCATATATACAGATTTTAGGCGGTTAAATATTTTGAGAAGCCAACATTCAACGATTATGCTGGACTTTTGAGAAATAAAATCCCCAACTTACATTTGACATCATAGAACCAATAATTAATTTTTTTAGGTTTTTTAATCCATCTATACCTCTTCTAAATTCTTTTCTAAGCCATCTCAATACCAACATCATGCTTTCATATGACAACACTAATTTGTATATAAAACTCAAAATTCCCTAAACTTCTATCCAAAAAAAAAAGATAGAGAATATACCATTTTCCATGTGTTCCAAACATCTTTCAATATATTCACTGCTTATCTAGGTGATTTTGTACTCCTCCTGTGATGTTATGAACCTACAGTATTGATATTTCAGTTTAATCATTATTATTACTCATTCTTAATGCCAGTTATTTTTGGATGCTTGATAAAAAGAGCAGAAAAAATGAATAAAATGAGATACCCATAATTTCCTTGATCAGAATGGAGAGTCACATGGAGAGTAAACATTCTCTCAGGCTTTCACAGAGAGCAAATTGGTCAAGCAATGGCCATGACTCATCCACATGGCTGACACTGACAAAGGATCTACAAACTGAGGTACAGGGTTTCAGGTTAAATCTTGAAGGGATTTTACTGACCTTATCAGATACAAAAGTTACATTTCTTGTTATATAGGTCTTGCTTTTTCTTGGTCTTAACCATCCAGCAGAAAAGTATGAAAATGAAGTCTAAATAGTAAAGACATATTAATATGATGAACTGTAAAAGGCTCAAGTCAACAACTTCAGACACTGAGTCTTATGGAAAACCCACTGCTGTTATGGACTATTGGACTATATTGGGATATTTTGTTGAATTCATGCATCTATAGTATTTAAATGACAATGGAATGCCCTTCTCTTACAAAACTAACCATGAAAGGGGGATACAAATGAACGACCATTTTGTATCTGTATACTCAAAATAGTTAGGATAGATATACAGCTCCATTCTCTTAATTCAGTAAATAGAGAGGGTGGGGCTGGAGAGATGGCTCAGTAGAATAAGTGCTTCCCTGGCAAGCACAAGGACCTGAGTTCAATCCCTGGTTCCGCAAAAAAATAAAAAAATAATAAATAAATAAATAAATAAATAAATAAATAAATAAATAGAGAGGGTGGTTCTAATAGTATTTGAGACAGGATATCAGGTCTGCATCTTGTACAATGAGTAACCACTAAGACAACAATATACAATGCATTAATTATTGAAAATGTGCTAGTAATTGGTTGCAAAACTGTCTCATTGCTATTTGTTTCTCAATAAAAATATTTTAAAAAGAGATACTCATACAAAAATATCCATGTTAAAAGAAAGGAGAATTACTAACTGTTGAACATTTCATTTTTTGTAGCAGATTAGTCAACTAATACCTGGTATTCAAAATTTCTTTTTTCCAATCTGTAAATGTTGTCCCTTCAGAAAGCATCTAAGCTGATCATAATTCCATAGTCAAATTTTTATTTTTGAAGTTTATTGCCTTAATTTGACTATTGAATTATACCATTAACATTTACAAGTAGCAAATAAGATGTAACAGGATCCCACAGGATGTCATATATCAAAGTCCCCAGTCCATAGAACCATTTATGATACCAGTGACTGTATATCTTGAATCTTTAACTGGGGATGCAGAGCGCAGAGATGTGTGATGAAGAGATTTGTCTCAGATGTTAGACTTCAGGCTGTATATAGGGAGGTGAAGGTTGGGATGGAGTCAGAAGGTTTCAGAAAATAACTTTAATTACTGTTTCTCTAAAACAGTGAGATAGTTAAACAAGTGATATTTCTATGAAAGTTGAAGATTCAGATATAAACTATCTGCCAAAATCAATCTAAGAAAATGAGCTGGTGGAGGAGTTGACAGGAAGTTGCCCAACGTGTGAGTAGGTTCATGGCTCAAGTTTTGTGTTTGTGTCTCTAATGGTGGCTGAGTCAGCAGCCTGAAAAATAAACCACACACAAAGCTCAGTCCATCAAATGTCACAGGACATGTTACACTGTTATGAGTCTATACACAGCCATGTCTGTCCCAAAAAACTGAGGCTAATGACAGTTCCACATTTCCTTTCTGTAAATCTCATGCAAGATGCTCTTTTGCCAACCCTAACTTGGCATCTACAGGAATAGAAATTCTCAAGTACATAATTTCCCCTTAGATATGTACTTATCTGATTAACCTGTCTTGGTTAATTTTTATTGCTGGGACTGAAATCTGGAGATCCACAAATTAAAGAAAAAAAGTTTATTTTGCTTCACATTTTGTAGATTTTTCAGGCCATAGACAGCTGGCTTCAACCTGTATATTAGGTGTTTTGTTAAATAAGTAATCTCTATTTTCTTGAGTGTATTACTGTAGGCAATACTCAGTACAAGCTTTCCCTGAACTAAGCCTGACCCATCATATTCCAGTCAATACTTCTATCTGAAAATTCTGAAATGCATCTTAGAACTTAATGATTGAAATTTTAATTTTTTTGGAAATTTATTTTCCTATAGAAAATATTACTTACACAACATGTCTGCTTTATTGAATTGATCATTTATTCATTTTGTTAGCTCTCTGAAACTGCATAGCTTCCTTAAGGTACTTCCTTGGTCTGCCACTTTCAAGGAAAAGTATAGAACTGAGAGAGTGGAGAAAGGATGTAGGAATAAGGAAGAAAGTGGCATAAAAGACAGAGAAAGAGCTACTGTTCTAAGGCACAGTCGGTGACTATACATTACAACAGCTTATTATGTATATTATTTAATAAAGGAGTTGGGAAGTTTCTCAACACAAAGAAATTAGTGTTTAAGAAGATGGATGGAATAAGCGCTTCCCTGGCAAATGCAAGGGCCTGAGTTCAATCC
>NW_004524618.1:7883212-7893100 GCF_000260255.1 Octodon degus | reverse complement strand
CAAGGATCTGAGTTCAATTCCTGGTTCTAAAAAAAAAAACAGAGAAGATGGAAATGACAATTAACCCAACTTGATCTTTGTACATTCTATACATAAGTTATTTTTGTTCCTTTTGAAGAGGTTCAAGGGTTATGTGTCTATTTAAAACAAGATAAATCAGTAAAAAATAAAACAGACTAAATTTTTCTGGCCCCCTGATGGAAGCTCGAGGAAAATTTTCTACGATGTTCATCATGCAAACTTGGTTGGGCTCTCAGAGGGAAAGTTGAATATGTTGAGCTCTCCCATGAATGGATTTCTTTAAAGTTCTTAACTTTCAGAATTATCGTGTGGAGACTCGAGACTTTTGCCAGTGGCACTGCCGGTGTTGCTTCTTCAGCCTCGGCTCCTAGGAAGGCTTCTGCTGTTGGGTTTGGACTCTATTAAATTATGTCTCTGTGTCTGACTCTTACCTTTGAAGAAGCACTTTTTCCCTAGAACTTCATCTCTGTCATTGAGATTAGCTGATAATTTTGCATTCGTCCAACTTTTAATTTGCTGCTGAAATTGAAAATCAACTTCTTCCTCACAGGTTGGTTTAGAAATTGGAAGACCTTAGCACTTTTATGAAAAATAAAAAATTTTAACAAAATATTTTCAATTGAATGATCTGCAGGAATTTTACATCTGTTTAAAAATGTATTTACTTCAAATACTCTTATTAAAGATGTACTCATTTGAAATGATTGAAAGTATTTTTGGAAGTAGAACAATTTCGTTAATAAAAACCACTTTACCAGAAAATTAAACTTTTTCTTACACATGATGACTATAATACATGTTTTGCTCTAAGCAGGTGCTCAGAGTTCAAGACCAGTCTGGGCTATGTAGTGATTTCAAGGCCAATGTGAAGTTCATAGTGAGGCCTTGTCTCAAAACACATAAAAAATTACAATTTTTCTTCTCCAAGGTAATGAAACTAAATTCAGTGCTGATAAATAGCATAAGCTCCACCTAAATGTGTGGTAGATATTTATTTCTCTTAGGTCTTTTAGGAATATGAGGCTTTGTAACTGATTTTGCTATACTTTATAATTACATTTAATTTAAGTATACTTTCAGTTTAGTTTTTCAGAGACCACCTCTTTCCTAGGTAATAATAGAGATTTAATTTTTGAAGTAATGACATAGCTTTAAAATCTAAACAAACTCTTTCAGAGCTATTAAATAATATTCTACTGATATTATTTTTAGCATGCTTTAGAATAGGGGGGTGTAAGATGTGTTTGGAATCCATCCAAGCTTCACTTTCAAGTCATTTTCAAAGGATTTATAAAAATAACTGATTTATGCTCACATAAAAGACCTTCCAAAAGCCACTACTCACAATATCATGAAACTGAAGACCAGAAATATCCCCAGAAATATAAAATCTATTAATTTTTAAAAATACTATGGCTAGCAATATGGGACTAGTCTACATTGAAATAAACTTCTCATCTGGGTAGACTCTTGTGAGAATCTGACTCAGGAAAAATCAGAATAATGAAAAAAAAAGTATAGTACCAAAAGCAATTAGTATTATTATTTACACAAAGGAGCACAGAATAAATGATGAGACCTGAGAATTAGGGTAACTTCCCACTTAGGTTCAGAAAAAGAAATGAGTAAACGTGAAAAAAAGAAAAAAATATATAAAAACAAAACAACAACAACAGAAAAACAAACAAACAAACAAAAACAGAGGCTGTGGTTGACATCTAAACTGTCATCCAAACTTTGTTTCATGTGCTCAAAGGAGCCCCTGGGAGGTGACCGGGTCACCAAGGCATTAACGCAGCCCTAGACAATCCCCTGGTGAGCTTACAGTTAAATGCTCCAGTAGGACCAGGGTGAGAGAGGTAGGCTGCTGGGGTGTGACGTTGGAGCTGTGTCTCTGCCAAGCTCTTCTCTTCCGTCTTTACTTTCTAATGGTCATAGATGAGCAACGCTCATCTCCTGCTATTTATATGATGTGCTGCCTTGGAGTCACATGACCATGGGCTGAACCTTGAAACCCTGGAGCAAAAATAAAATACTCTGCCTTTAAATATGAGGCACAGAGTGTTTTGTCTCAGTAATGGGAAAGGGAATGATATAAAAGATGATGTGAGGATATTCTACAATGAAGCAGCGTGTGCTATGTGTCACTAATTATTGTATGAGCTTCATACCTGCTAGTATATTTAGTCCATATTATGAGCTCAATCAAGCCAGTACTGTTATCATCTCTCAAAAAATGAGGAAATATCACAGAGCTTTTCATGAGGTTATATTTCTGACATGTGGCCAGGGAGATGGCTCAGTACAATCAGCTCTTACCTGGCAAGCGCAAGGACCTGAGTGCAATCCCCAGTTCCAGAAAAAAAAAAAAATTGTGACACACAAGAATCACATTGTCTTACGCATTTGGCACACGTGCTTACCACATCTTCATCATTTTCACTCCTTCCCTATTCCCGCACAGATTTCCTTCCTACTTCTACAGAGTCTCCTGTGTCCCAGTTTCCTACCATATTTATTTTATTCTCTTTCTTAAATTATTTCATAAATTACTTCAGGATTCCTTATATTAGAGAAAGCAAGAGGAATTTAAACTTCCGTATCAGATTCATTTCACTTTGTGGTCTAAAGAGCCAACCATTGTATTGACACTAATATGCCTTTCTTTATGAAAGAGTAATATTCCATTAAATATAAGTAGCATATTTTATTTTGCATTCATTTTTTTTTTGGTGGAACTGGGGATTGAACTCAGGCCCTTGAGCTTGCCAGGGAAGCACTTATTCCACTGAGCCATCTCCCCGGCCCCAAGAATTCATTTCTTCATTGGTACGAGTTGTTCCCAAGATTTAGTCATTATGAATTCTGATGCCATAAACATGTTGTATGTGCATCACTATAGATAACATGTCTTTAACTCCTTCAGGAAGATACTTAGAAGAGTAATGGTTGAGTCCACTGACATTTTTATCTTCAGATTTTTGAGGAATTCCGATACTTACTTCCATCATTTACACTTACACTAACAATACAGGATTGTCTCTTCCCCATGTGCTTACCACATCTTCATCATTTTCACTCCTTCCCTATTCCTGCACAGATTTCCTTTCCCTAATGTCCAGAGATGCTAAATATATTTTCGTGTTCTTATTGTCTACTTGTTCATCTGCGAAGGGTCTATGCATTTCAGCTGCTTTTTTTTTTTTTTTGAGGATCTGATTTTTTTATATTCTTTTTATATTCTAGAGTTTAGTCTTCTGTCTGAAGAATCCTCTGTACAAGAGATTATTTTCCTATTCTGTGCATTGTGTCTTTGCTACTTCTTTCCTTTTCTCTATAGAAACTTTTAGCTTGATACAATTCCATTTGTTAATTCTTGATATTATGTCTTTACTAATGGATGTTCAGTTCAGGAAGTCCTTCTCTATACCTATGTCTTTAAGAGTATTTTTTTCTTCCCACAAAGTCAGTGTTTCTTTTTTATATGTACATATTTGATCAATTTTAATTTGTGTTTCAAAAAAGATCAAACATTCAGCCATTCATTCTACAAGTGATCAGCAGTTTTCCCAGCACCATTTGTTAAAGAGACATTCTCTTCTGTACGATTTATTATTGGCCCCTTTGTCAAAAGCCAGAATAATTCTGAAAGTACTTAGGGATGTTTCTGCATCCTCTGTCTCCTTACCTTGGCCAACCTTCTGCTCTCTGGTAAGTACCATTTGGTACACCTCTAGTTTGGTGGTACAACCTAGAATACAGGATTGTAATGATTCCTGCTTTGAACTTATTTCATAGGATTTCCTTACCAATTCTGAGTAGCTTCTGTTTCCATATAAACATTATAATGTTTTTCTTCTGGGTTTTGTGCAATATTTTGTTGGTATTTTTATTGGAATTTTGTTAAATCTATATTTAATTTTTGATAAAAATGCCATGTTGACAATGTACTGTTTCTGACTTCCCAATCAATGACTCCGGTGACCAAGGAATTAAGAAAACAATCCTATTCACAATAACTTCAAAAATTAAACATTTAGGAATTATTCTAACCAAACAATTGAAAAACTTGTATAAAGAATACCATAGAGATTTGAAAGAAAAAGATTAACAAAGACATCAGAAATAGAAAAAAAAAACAATTGGGCCAGGGAAATGGTTCAGTGGAATAAGCACTTGGCAGACAAGCGCAAGGTCCTGTGTTCAATCCCCAGTACCGCGCGCGCACACACACACACACACAAAAGATTTTACGGCAAAAAAGAAAAAAATAAGAAATAGAAAAAACATTCCCTGTTCTTGCATAGGCAGAACCAGTATTCTCACTGAGAGATCTTTCAGGTTTTTTTTACCTTTTAAATCGAGTTCAAATTAGAATTAAAACAGAAAAATTTACAAGTGATATAGAATTTCACTTAAAAAATAATATGAATTTCACAGTATTTGTTGTAGTAGTGCTATCTTCCAACCAGTAATTCATATTACCAAATATATGGATGTAAACATTGAAGAAAAAAGAAAGAAATGTATAAGAAATTTTGTAAGAGAAAAGTACAAACAATTGAAAAAAGGAAATGAAATAAATTTAGGCATTAACTGCTTCTTTCCCTAGACCAGCAGAAATGCATAATATAGTTGTCTAAACCATTATGCTTACATACATAGATAAATCTCTTTCCCCATTTCATCTCTTGTCTTTCTCCTCAACTCAGTCAGTAACTCTTTCCTTTCAAATAAGTTCATTTTCTTTTCCAAGTAATGTATCCATATTAGAGTGCTAATAAATGATGACTGAGCAGGAAAATTTAGAACGCAGAGTTGAAACCTAGCACGCTGACAATGAATCATCTTAGAATACTTTCCTCTCTGGTGGAATGAGCTTCAAACCATTTGATAAGATTTTTTGTTTTAAAAGTTTGCATTTTATATTATCTGTAACTAGAAGTTGCTGGAGTAGTTTCTAGGATGGGAACAACTGTAAAACTGCAGAGAGAATAAATATGAAAAGAATCCCAATTCATTTTTAAGTGTTGGAATTATATGGCATAATAATAGATTTCAAATGAACAAAAACAATTTTGAAAAGCTTTGCGATCATTCTGACTTTTGCTTTGAGGACATTTATTGAGCTTTGACCCAAGGATTAATGAAGAAGAAATCAAGCAAAATATACAGGTACCACAACCTGAAAGTGCAAAAGCCAAAGCCTGAGGAGATAGAGGCACCCTGAATTCATGGGCTGTGGGGCACAGGAAAGATGGAAGCCATTCAGAAAGAGTGCCAGAATGCTGTACAGTGAACAAGTCCTTGAGTTTTCAGCTCAGTAGTATGAAGTAAGCCATTGTAAGGTAAGACTTCATGTTTTGGCCTGTGCAGCTGAAACCTAGAAATATGGTGGGTGGGCTTTAAAGCAAACAAATCAGGAGACTTAATTTCTGAGTAGATAGAGTAAGGAGACCAATTTGATTACCTACATAGAACATCCAATAAAGAGCCTGAATTTTCCTATCCTTTAGATTTGGGAGAGAGAATATACCCTAGTCTAGATCCACTAATAAAGTTTAAAATTCTCCAAAAGGATTCTTTCACAAGTAAAGTAATAACAGGCAAAATAATATTTTATTTCCTTAAAAGGATGCAACATAATCTAGATACTCAACATTATATTTTGCATATCTTTAATCCTGGTGAAAATTATGAGATGCACAATGTAAGAAATATGACCCAAAATTTGGGTATAAAATCAGGCATTACAAAAAGTATAAAGAATGATAGGGACTGTATTAATAGGCAAGCAATTTTTAAGTCTGTATGTATGAATAATTACAGGTTGGTTGCATATTGAGTTTGTGTATAAATTATACAAATTAGCCAAGAAATTTAAAATTATAATTTAAAATTACCCAATTTAATTACTAATTAAATTATAATTTAAATTACTCAAGTAATTTGAAATTATAAAATATCAGCAATATTAAATACATGTGTAAATGTGTAAAGTAGATTTTACCTTAAGAATCTAAATAGCAATGTATCATTTGAAGCAAAATTAATATGAAATGATGGGGTTTATAATATTGCATACAGTGTTTAATATCTTTGCAAGCAAAAGCACAAAAAATTAACATTTATTTTCAGGGGAATTAGTTCGAATTATTAGAAATTAAAGATTCATCAGTATGTAAAGATGCTTACAGAAACCATTCAAACTCCAAAGCACAAAACAAAAAGGTATAGTTACAAAAGCAATGCAGGAATCAACATGAAACATGAAATAATACTGTTTACTCAAAAGAAATATATCCAGGGCTGGAGAGATAGCTCAGCTAATAAAGCACCTACTTTGCAAGCACAGGGACCAGGGTTCAATCCCTGGTCCCACATGCCATGCCAGCCCCACTTGGGAGGCTGAAAACAGGAGAATCACTGTGAGTCAAACCTATGTAGTGAGACACTATAGACCCTGTATTAAATACAAAATGTAAAAGAATAAAATAAAGTAAAAAAGCATCTCCATTCCTACCTTGCACTATAGACAAAGTTTAATTGAATGTTGAATACTACATTTTGAATGTTAAAGATCAAAACATTATGGGAAAAAAACATGGAATATTTTTCACTATTACTAGTTGCTAACCCCAGAACCTTCACTCTGAGCTATATCTCTAAACTTTATAAAAATGTACTATTATTATTGTTGTTGTTATTATTTTCACTTGAGACAGTTTTCTCAAAGTTGTTATGATTTTCAGGTGGTCCTGAATTTGTGCACCTGGAATCCTCCTTCTTTAGTGACCCAGAATTCTGAAAATATAAAATATAAGCATGCGCAAGCAGGCCCAGTGGAACAAAATTATTTTTAGTCTTGGACAGAGGAAATTATTTTGATAGGCCGCAGGAAGAAAATAACTATAAATAAAAATGAGAAAAGAGACTTTGCCAAAGAACAAAACTTTGCTTAGAAAATGTTAATAAATTAGCAGAGACATTGCAACCTCTGAAAAAATTGCATAGAATACTTTTGATAATAGTGCTATCAATGTGGTTAAAATATAGATATAAAGAGTGTGATCATATCGCCTAAAATAACTTTTCATATAAATTTATCCTTTGTTTATATTTTATCTTTAAAGAAAGTGCAAATTAGTAATAATAAAAATAGAAATGATACAGAATTTCACTACACAATACAAATGTGACAGTACTTGATGCATTGTGTAGTGTTGTCTTTAACTTAGGTTTTTAGTTTATCATATATGTTCATGGAAAACTAGAAAAGGAAGTAAAAATGTTGCAAGAATTTAAGAAGAGAAAAAGAGGGAGAGCAAGAAAAAAAAAGAACATTAACTGTTTCCTTCCATAGACCAGCAGAAATCCTCAGTACAGCTGCCCAAGGCATCTTGCTCACGTGCATAGGTGTATCTCTTGCCTCGCCCTAGTCTTCTCCTCATCTCAGTAGTTCCTTCCTTTGGAGCACAACCATTCCCTTTTCACAGTATCCATCACTCTCTTCAGATTTTATTTACACCTTCAGGTTCTCACACTGGTGAAAACATATTATGTTTGCACACGTGGGCCTGAATTATTTCACTTAAGAGTATGGACTCGAGTTGCATCATGTTACCAAAAAAGATTTTCAGATTTATGCTTTTTATGGCTGAATAATACTCCACTGTGTAAAAATGCCACATTGTACTTCCCCATTGCTCATTTGATGGACATTTGTGTTGTTTCCAAGATTTAGCTGTAACAAATCGCTGCTATAAACATGGGAGCAGCTATATCACCTTGGTATGATGATTTCAGCTCTTTTGGAAAAATACCAAGGAGCAGAAGAGCTGGCTTGAGGGGAACTCCAATCCTAGCTTTCTGAGAAAGCACCATCCTGACTTCCAAAGTGGTTATGCCAGTGTGCATTCCTTCCAAGAGTGGAGAATGGCTCATTTCTATCCATAGCCCCTCCAGCATTTGTTATTTGTTGACTGATGTTAAAAATATTTTATATATTTATTTGCCATTTGTATTTCTTCATTTGAAAAGTATATATTCACCTCAGATGCCCATTTTTGGATTGGGTCTTTGAATTCCAGGGGCCTGATGTTTTCTTAAATTTTTATATGTTGTAGATCGAAGTCCACTGTCATTGGGACCATTGGCTATATTATATTCCCAGGTTCTTCAGTTTTCTTTTTACTCTGTAAATAATTTCTTTCGATGAGCAGAAACTTTATAAGAGGGCCAGCGAGCTAGCTCAGCAGACTAAGTGCCTGCTTTGGCAAGTGCAGGGACTGGGGTTCGATCACTGATACCATGTCATTCTTGCCCCACCACCCCGAGGCACACTGAGCTTGTGATGGAGTCCGGGCATGGTGGCGCATGCCTATAATCCTAGCTGCTGGAAAGGCTGAAGACTCGAGACTTATTACGAGTCCGAACTGCATAGTGAGACCCTGTAACTAAAAACAAACAAAAAAATCTTCAAAAGATGGTGTCCCAGTTGTTGATTCATTGAAGTCTTTCTAGCGCAGTTTGGTTTTTGCTCATGAATTCTTTACCTAACCTTATGTATTTATAATTTCTATCTATTTTTCCATCACAAGATTTAATGTTTCTGTTTTAATATTTAAACCTTTGATCCATTTTGACTTTAGTGCAGGGTGGAGGACATGAGCCTAGCTTTAGATTTCAGCATGTGGAAAGCAAGTTTTTTTAGCACCATTTATTAAATAAACATGTTCCCTGCATTTCCTAAAGGAAAAAATGTTTGGTCCCTTGATCAAGAATATGGTGGCTGAGTGTGTTTGTAGTTGTGTCTGTATAACTTCTACTCTGTTCCATTGATCTTCAGGTCCGCTTTCATGCCACTGCCATGCTAATTTTATCGTAGTATCTTTTTAGTATAATTTTAGGCCAGGAATTGTGATGGTCCTTGCCGGTGCTGTTTCCAAGTATTGCTTTTGATATTCTGGGTCTCTTGTCTCAGATGAATTTTAGAAATGTTATCTCTAGATTGGTGAGGTATGATAATGACATTTTAACTGGGACTGTATTAAAATAACACTTCATTTGAATACAATTTTGGGATTATGACCATTTTTACAATATTTGTTATTCTTATCAAGGAGCAAGAAATATCTTTCTGGCCAGGGAGATGGCTCAGTGGAATAAGTGTTTCCCTGGCAAGCACAAGGACCTGAGTTCAATCCCCGGTTCCACAAAAAAAAAAAAAAGAAATATCTTTCCATTTTTTAAAACCATCTTCAATCACTTTTCTCAGAGTACTGAAATTTCCATTGTATAAATATTTTATTACTGCTGTGAGATTGAGTACCATGCTTTTCATTCTTTTGGACATAATTAATCATGTGAAAGACATGATTCCCCCAAGTTGTCTTTCATTGTTTTCAAAAATGCTATTGATTTTTGAATGTTGATGTGGTAACCCAGGGGAGGGGTTGGCACAACAGGCCCAAGGGATTGAACCCTGTACCCCTGTGGCTGCTTGCAGGCACTTTAGCCCACTGAGCTATTTGGCTGGTCTTTCTTTTCTTCATCTATTGAGATGATTGTGCAGCTTTTGTCTTTGGCTCTATTGATGTGGTGTATTACATTTATGAATTTGCATATACTGAATCAGCCCTACGTTCTTGGGATGAATCCCACTCGGTCATGATGTATAATCTTCTTTTTTTTCTTTTTATTAATTTTAATGAAAAAAAGATAAAATAGCAATAAAATGGTTTCGAAACAGGTAAGACAATTACAATATTTAATATATCGAATATTGTCATCTTCAAATTAGCTATTCAGAGAACAGGATGCAGACATGATATCTTGTCTAAACAATATTAGTACAAACCTTTCTTC
>NW_004524618.1:7877843-7880282 GCF_000260255.1 Octodon degus | reverse complement strand
GATTTGAAACTGTCTCATTGCTATCTGTTTATCAATAAAACTTTGAAAAAAAATAGAAAATTAACTATTGTTGCTGCGTTATCTATTGTTATCATCAAAATTGTTGCTCGGATTACCAGATAGAGGTATACAAGATTAATAAAATAAACATTAACTGCTTCTTTCAATAAACCTTAATTCTTTACTTGTCCTTTTTATTGTTTACTTTGATTTAAAGAGAGTATAGTAACAATATATAAGACATTAGAGACAGTTCACACTTAAAAGAACAAGATGAATGTTATTAAACCATGGTTGTTATGTTACACATTGATGTTCTATCTGTATTTGTTCTTGTTACTTGTTTTTCTTTTACTCTCTCTCTCCCTCTCCCTCTCTCTCTTTGTTTTTTATTTATTTATTTATTTTTTGGGGGGGGCAGAACTAGGGATTGAACTCAGACTCCTGCTCTTGCCAGGGTAGCGCTTATTCTAATGATCCGTCTCCCAACACCCTCTCTTCCTCTTTAAAATAAAATGTAAAAAAAAAATAATAACTAAACCAAATTGTTGTAAGCAAGATTTTTTTTTGTAGAACCGGGGATTGAACCCAGGCTCTTGCACTTGCCAGGGAAGCGCTTATTCCACTGAGCCATCTCCCCGGATCCATGTAAGCAAGATTCTGATTGTCTCTATTTTAAGAAAAATTGAAAAAATCAGCATTTAATCATGTCCAAAGTTCACCACTATCCTGAAGAGTAGCAGTGACAGATGTTTAATTCAAATCTATTTTAAACACAGCTCTTTATTTGCTCATACATGTCACTAATTTGGGAGAAGTCAGTAGGTATTCAGGCAGGTTTATTCCTATTGGTCCCTCTTTATCTTTCATATCTCTCTAGTGTGTAGGCATATCCATATGTTGACTTCATTTGAAAACAGAGCCCTCAGCCACACTGGTACACCTTACTGATTTCTTAGTATAAATATATGTGGTCCTAACAACATTTGCAACAGAAGGTGTAAACCTGAGTGTCTTCTTCTCAGGTTGGCTGCTCTTCAGTTGTTACACTGGCCAGGAGGATGTGAAGCTCTAGTTAGTTCTGAGTAAAATATCAATCTCAACAGCAAAAGAAGCCCAAGACCAATGCCTTTCTAACTTAGAAAGGTTACCTTAGAGTACAACACAGTTGCTCAACCAGTAAATTCCGAAGGAAGGCTACTACCACATGAAATTAAAATGAATGTTATTCAGATAAAATGTAGCAAATAGCAGTTACGCATTCTTACTAATCTAAGCCTGCACACATTCTGTTAAGACTCTCCCAATTCTTCCTGCCTTTCCCTGGCCTCAGTTACCCATCTTCTTTCTAAGGATAACACACATCCTCATCCAAGCAATTAGTTTTTATAGTTGCCACAGGGCTTTGTTATGTTAGCAAGCTCTCTAAGTTCTGATGCCATCTGCTATGCGCTCACTGGGGGAGTTCTCCATCATTCTACATGGCCACTGAGTTTACAAAGCTCACAAATGATCAGTATTCTTTTACAATGGTTATCTTTATCAAATATATTCAACCACTGAAAAATAGGTTACTGAGGTCATCTGAATCTCCCAGATTTTATCTATGATTAACAGTTTATGATTAACAAAAGGATGTATTGTGGCACTCTACCAGTCTATTCTCTGAGCCAAAAAAGACATCTATGTTGGAATAATGGTGGAGTCATTGCGAGAACTGGAAAGGAACAAATCATTAAATACAGAGAAATTTGTCTCTTACTCATTAATTCTATGAACCAATCCTGTTGAGGAACTGATACAATCATTTTAGCTTGGATTTAAAATTTAAATAAATAAAATATGAAAAATCCATGGCATAGCTCTAAATCCACACAACAGTTAGAAGTCCATGGATTCTTGAATATCTCACACAATTTTCTACTAATATATGTCAAAGAAATTGCAAAATTATGCATCAAATGTTTGATTAGAATTGAGTTGGTCATTGCTACATAATGGTGTGAGGTCTGTAGGGAGGAATTCTATCTGTGGCTAGCCTAATTAACTTTAACAAGTTCCCTAGCCCTGAAGTTCATCTCAAATACTTACCATTTAGCTTTCATTTGGAACTCATGCCAACAGAAAAAATGGAAAGAAAACATTGAGTCTGGGCAATAGGATCTTTCATGGTGGGCAAATACTGAGAGAATCTTCTATTGAAGATGTGATGTTAGAAATATCTTCATATGTCAGAACTGAGAGTATGAGAACAAGGTATAGGCAGGAGATCAGCTTGGACAAAGTCCTAAAAGTTGGCTGAAGCGCCTCACTCTTTCTTGTTGCCATTACAAAGATACCCACCAAATGGATGATGTCAGTTTTTAGAAAATGTTACTCTAAAAGTAAATCCTAGGCACAGGAGAGATAGCTCAGTAGAATAAGCACTTGCCTGGCAAG
>NW_004524618.1:7871811-7874113 GCF_000260255.1 Octodon degus | reverse complement strand
AGTGTATTATTTGTTGAAACTGTACTTTTGATTTGATTTGAAACTGTCTCATTGCTATATGTTTATCAATAAAACTTTGAAAAGAAAAAAAAATCGAAGCCATTTGATGGCAGTGTCTTTCTCCTCCATATTTAGTGCTATTTCTTGCGACCAGAAATGGTATCTAGCATGGATCCAATTCTCAATAAATTATAGCAGAAATGCAAGGAAGAGTGGAGGAAAGAAGGAAGAAATGCATGAAGGAAGGAAACTGAGAGAATTTTAATCTTGCTTACGCTCTTCTGGAAAGAACATGATTTTTTATGTTTTAAGAAGTAATTAGCACTATATTTCAATTTCCTGCTCTGACCAAAAGCTCAAATTTTCAGGACAAAAGAACACCAATACCTCATAAGTGGACACCTGCTTTAGACACTCAGGCAGATGAAGGACAGGTTTGCCATCATACTGCATTAGACAGTGACACTGGGCTTTCACAACAATCTTGTGTTATCAGCAGAGCTAACAAAGATGCACATTAAATGGCAGCTTTACCGCTCTCTATATCTGTTTATAGGTTTTCCACTAGAGAAGCATCCTAGAGAGCTTGGACGAGTTTAGAACTAAAGTAAATGGCATTTTGTACCAAGATCTATCTAGATAATAGTGCGATATTGCCGACCTATCTGTACCTGATGAACTTCAAAGGAAGCAAAAACCCTTGATTTTGAAAATGAAGTCTGAGCACTTTTTAGTAAGTGGATGGTAAGGAACATACAGAAAATAAACAAACTAAATGCCAGCAGCATCAGGCTATGCTTTTAATAGAAGCACAAATGCCTAAGATATTATCCTCTGCGCCTTCAAGTGGGAGGCTCCATTCATTACCTGTAACATTTCCCTATCTCTAAACACCTTCATTTTGCTGGATCCATTTTCAAACCTGCCCATCTCCTTCCTCTATGTGATATTAAATTTAGAAGAAAAGAAAAACAAAATGAAATGGAAAAAATGTGTTGATTTGTTTAGAAAGGAGCTGCATGACCATCTCCAGATTAGGGATAAGCTTTAGCCTCATCAAAAACACACTCTGTGGCAATAAAGTAGCTCCAAAGTCCCAGAGGATAATTACTTTCTATGAAGATGATTCTGGTGTTGTTTAAGAATATATTTCCACTGGGCTTATCAATGTTCATGAGATCCTGTATTTTGGCTACTATTTAGAGTTTCTCAGTTTCTATTCCAACAAAGTTTTTTTTTTTTTTAATGTATTTGGTTGTTGCAGGATTTCACTATGCAGCTCAGCCTCATGGTGATCCTCTTGCTTTCAGCCTCCCCAGCACTGTGATTACAAGCATGTGCCACCTCACACAGACTCTGTGACCAGCACAGGACACCCAGGGTGGCATTGGCATGGCTTGTGGTGATGGGGACCCAACAGTGATCCCTTTGCTTGCCTAAGCTTGCCTAAGCATGTGCTTTACTCTGCTGAGATATCTTACTGGTCCCAAACAAAGTCATTTTGTTCTGTTACACTTTGTGGACTGGGCATTTTTGGACACACAGATTTCTTCCAGGATGAGTTCTCATTTCCAGGGCAGGGAAACAGTGCCCTTGAGATCTACCTACATGAGTAAACAGAGAAAGGTACATTTCTACTTGAACATCTCTCCTTCTCTTTCTCCATTTTGATCTGCCCTTTGTGTAGATGTTGGTTGATATCTCAGGAAATCCATTCTGCTTTCTGTCATCACATTAAGCCTAATTTAGAAGTGGTAACTCTGAAAGGGGATACTTTTAGGCAAAATATCTTAGCCAATTTCAGACAAGGTACACTATAAACTTAATACAGAAATTTCCAATGACATAGGACTTTATACTGTATCAAAAAGGACTAATGACAAAAAGTTTGGATTATTTGCACTTATTTCCGTCTTTCTCCATCACACTAAAACAACAGGGTACTATCATTTATCCCTGTTGCCTCTCTATCCATGGAATATCTACTCTTCTATCCTTCTTTCAGAATTCTAGGTGTACTTTATTATTATTTTTTTACTCATTATTAACTCTATTGAAAATCAATAATAGGGGCCAGGAAGATAGCTCAGCAGAAAGGGCCTGAGTTCAATTCCAGGTTCTGAAAAGAAGAGGAAGAAGAAGAAGAAGAAGAAGAAGAAGAAGAAGAAGAAGAAGAAGAAGGAGAAGGAGAAGGAGAAGGAAAAGGAGAAGGAGAAGGAGAAGGAGAAGGAGAAGGAGAAGGAGAAGGAGAAGGAGAAGGAGAAGGAGAAGGAGAAGGAGAAGGAGAAGGAGAAGGAGAAGG
>NW_004524618.1:7862262-7871711 GCF_000260255.1 Octodon degus | reverse complement strand
AAACTTAGGTTGTTAACCATCCAGAAGACAAGCTTATTGTTATTATCAAACGATTTAGGCTATTAAGCTTAATCTCACTATCTCACTGCATTTCAAACGTTAATCTTCATGATGATTTGCTGCATTCTATTGCTAGTATTTCAGTGAGGATTTTTGCATCTAGGTTCACTAGAGAGATGATTCCGTAATGCCTAGTTTTGGTTGTGTCTTTCTTTGGTTTTGGTATCAGAAAAATGCTTGCTGCAAGGAAGGAGTGAAGAGGAATTGCTTAATCTTCAACTTCAGGGAAAAGTGTGAGATTTTGAATTTATTCTTCTCTAAATTTCTTGTAGAATCCAAATTAATCCATCAGGCCCTGGATTTTTGTTTGCTGGTAGGGTTTTTATTACATTTTCAATTTAATTGGCTCATTTCTTTTATATCTTTTTGGCTCAGCTTTGGCAATTCATGTTTCTAGGAAACTGTGCTTTTCCTCTGTTTTCCATCCTGTGAGAGTACAGATTTTGTAAGTACGTATGGAAGATCTTTTGATTTTATATATTATCTGTAGTAATTTCATGCCCTTCATTCCTTTCTTATTGAATTTGAATTTTTTCTTTCCTCAATTTGGTAAGGTTGCCTAGCGGCTAATCAATTTTATTTATACTTTTGAAGAAACTCTTTAATTCTTCAATTTTTGGGTTTTTTTTTTTTTACTTCATCACTGCTGAATTAATTTCTGCTCTGATCTTTATAATTTCCTGCATTCTATGGACTTTGGCTTGACTATTGCTTCTTTTTGTAGGAGCTTGAGTTGGAGCATAAGATTATTTACTTGGACATGTTCTGCTGTTCTAATGTGAGAATTTATTGCTATGAATTCTCAAGACAGCTTTCATTGCATTCCACAGGTTCTGGTAAGTAGTATCTGCAATTTTTTTCAGTTGTAAATATTCTTTAATTTCATCTGTGACCCACTGGTTGTTCAGGAGATTGTTATTTAATTTCCATGGTGTTCTTGTGGTTTCTTTTGTAAATAATTTCCAGTTTCATTGCACTATAGTAAGATAGTATGCAAAGGATTTCAATTCCTTTGCATTCACTTCAACTTGTTCTATGTGCTAGTATATGGTCTTTTCTGGAGAATGTCCAATGTAAAGCTAGGAAGAATAAATATTCTGATGCTTCAGGGTGGAACACTGTGTAAAAATCTACTAAGTCTATTTCTTCTCAAGTTTGGTTTATTTCTTTGTTGTTTTTTATCTAGTTTATCTATTTTTTTGTGACAGTGGTGTGTTAAAGTCCCCCATTACAATTGTATTTTTGTACATTAGATTTTTCACGTCTGTTATACTTTGTCTTACTTAGTTTTCTGCCCTTACATTAGGTCATATGTATTTATGTTTGTTATGTCTTCCTCATGCAGATGTCCCCTATCAAATATGCAGTTACCTTCTTTATCTCTTTTAATCATTCTTGCTTTGGAGTTGATATTTTCAGAAACCAGAATAGCTAACCCTGATATTTAATGGCTTCTGGTTGTGTGGTGAATTGTTTCTATGCTTTGACATTTAGCCTACTAATTTCTATCTGAGCTAAATGTGTTTCCTTTATGCAACATATTGTTGGATTTTGTTTCTTGCTCCACTCTGCCAGTCTGTTTCTTTATATTGGTGAATTGATGCCATTTACATCTATAGTTTTAATTGACATGTATTAGCTTATTTTTGTCATATGGTTTTCCTGCTATAGATTTTACATTTTTCCTGTCTTTTTAATTATTTGTTCTACTTGATTGTCCTTTTCTGTTATTTTTCCTCACACTGTGGTTGTTTATGTCTCTAGAATATCTGTCAGTACTTTTTGTAGGGTTTGTATGTTGGTCATGAATTTGTTCGGTTTTCTTTGTCAGGGAAGTATCTTGATGTTAAATTTGAGAGTCAGTTTTTGAGGTTATATCAATTTGACTTGGAAGTTATTATCTTTAAAGACCTAAAATACTTTACTGCAAGCTCTTTGAAATTGAATGGTTTGTGTTGAGCACTCTACCATAATTTGGTTGGGCTCTCTATTACAGGTAATCTGTTTCTCCTCTCTAGTAGCTTTTAGTACTGTTCTTTTGCTGAACTTGTGGAATCTTGATTACTACATGTCTAGGTGTAGATTTATTTTGGTTATGACTAATTAGAAATCTATATGCCTCACTTATATGTATATCAGATTGTTTTCTTATATTTGGGAAATTTTCTGTTATACTTCTGCAAATAATCTTTTTATGCCTCTTGTACTGACCCCTGCTCTTTCATTGACACCTATTAGTCTCCTATTGCATTTTTTACGTGTCATCTTTTTATTTTAATGTATTTGGTTGTTACAGGGTCTCTCTATGCAGCTTGGACTCATAGTGATCCTCCTGTTTTCAGCTTCCTTGGTGCTGGGAATATAGGTAAACTCAACTATGCCTGGACTCTGTGGCTGTCGCAGCCCCCGCTATGGGCAGGGCTGGAGCAGCATGTGGTGCCAGGAAATGAAGTCCCTGCACTTGCCCAAGCTTGTCTAAGCAGGAGTTTTACTCCACTGAAATATCTCACTGGCTCCTGTGTGTGTCATCTTATTGCTGCGGAATTATTTCCTGTTTCCTTGCTAGATTTTGCTTCTTTCTTTCTATCTATCTATCTATCTATCTATCTATCTATCTATCTATCTATTTATTTATTTATTTATTTGGAACAGGGAATTGAACTCAGGCCCTTGCACTTGCCAGGGAAGAGCTTATTCTATTGAACCATCTACCTAGCCCTCCTTGTTCATTGTAAGAGGTCTTTCCTTTCATGTTCATTCGTTGCACCATCGTGTTCAACATCTGGAAATCTATCTTCAGTTTTAATTAAGCGGTTTTTCCTGCTTTCAATGGAATTCTTAGTTGCCTGGAGATATATTTGAATCCTTTTATGCATTCTGATTCTTTTCATATTATTTGTTTAATGTTTCCATAATTTTTCTATTTGCCTCTGTTCTTTTATCTTTTTCTTCTTTAGACATGCAGAGAAATTCTTTCATAATTTTTATGATTTCTTATTGATCTGAGAGACTCTTATCTAATTTCTTCTATAGGCTGGTGGAGTTGTTTCTTTACTTCAGTTGCTATCATTTCAGAAATTTCAGTTGTGTGATTAACAAGTTCCTGTATATCCTTATCTCCTGTATGTTCTTGGTGGGCTGGAGGACTGAGATTGTCTCCTGCTTCTTCATTTTAGCATTTTTGGACCTCCCAATTATCACCTGTAGTCAATAGAGGTGGGAGAGGGGTGCAGCATGGGTCGGTAAGGTTCCCTCAACTGTGTGTGGGCAGGGTAGGAAGCACCAGGACTCTCACTACTGGTGAATCACAGTGAAAATCTCAGCAAAGCTACTGCACAAGTGTTGGTTGGGAGCTGGCTCACCAGGACCAAGCATCTCCCTCCATCTGCCTACATTCTCAGACTGTGGAACAGCTCACCAGCAGATCCATGTCACCTCCATGCCAGTGGTGTTCACATCACTGTGAACACATCAGGAACCTCTGGCTGCCCAGCACCCACCTGCATTCTCAGATGATGGAGCAGGGCCCAGCCTATCTGCTGTATCTCCATGCTTGTGATGGGTGCCAACTTTATTGTTTTGAAGTTGATAATAATAAAACAGTTTGAGCACTCTCTCCAAGTAAACTAGGTATACTTTCTGCAAACTTGTTTTAAAACTTAGCCTCCCTTATATATTTATATATTTAATAAGGCAAATCATTATTTACTTTTAAAAATCTTATAACCTGCTGTTTATACCTGCCAAATATTGTCTTTATTTTCAAATGATGTGTATTTGTTTTCTTGTGTTTGTTCCATTTACCTGAAGAATGAACATTCATGAACTATTTGGTTGTAAAAACTATAATGAAAAACTATCAGAGATGTCCCCTGGTCTGAATTATCACTGGGGTTACAGAAAACAAGTACTTGGACTTGAATGATGCAAGGAATTTTAATTAATTTCTCCCTGTCTACAATAATAAAAGCTGGCAGAGACCTGGAACTCCTCAATTAATCTGTTGTGTTTTTAACTACAAATTCACTGTTTGTTTTTACATTTATATTTACATTACCTCAATTTTCACCTTAACTTATAGCTTCATTTCTAAAATCTTCCTTCCTCACTTCCCCTTAGGTCCAAGAATTCTACCAAGCAGCAGGCTATCTTCACCTATATATTGCATTTTGGAGATGATTTTAATCTTCCCACAAATAAACCAACAACCAAACCAGCATCATTTGATATCTCAAAACATTAATGGAAGGAATGACCGGAGCCTTCCCAGCTACTGCATCACAGACTGACTGCGGCAACACGGCAGCTACCTCAGCTCCTAGTGCAGCAGTGGGCACGTAACACACTTCTACACTGTGTGGTAATTGCTCAGCAGCTTGGAGAGGCCATACTCAGTCCACAATCAGACCTATCACAACCTGCTAATTCTGTTTCCATTGTGGCAGGATAAGGCAGTCTCAGCAGACTACAAAAATGTTTCAGTGTCCCTTGTTTATTACCTATGACTCAATTATATTCATGTTTTTTGTAAATATAGCCATGATTTTATTTTATTTTTTCTTTCTTTAAGGATTTCTTAAAAATTAGCAACTTATCAAATTCTTTCATTTCCATCTTTCTATATCCACCTCATTCTTTTTTATTTTTTAATTATAATTTTATTTTATTTTGAAGAATAAAAAATACAAGAAAAGCAAAGAACAAGACATAAGTGGGGTAGCATACAACCATACTTATGTTACAGATTTTCAAAATGATAATTAACAATGATTGACAAATTATCTATTTTTATTGTCAAATATGCTGCTCAGATTAATAGATATAGTTATGGCAGATTGGACATATGATTGCATACTACTGTAGGCTTTCAAGAAATCTTAAGTTTTTGTTCTTGTCTCTCTTTTTCTCTTATTACCTTTTTCTAAAAATTTACTTTAAAGAGAGTATAGTAATAATTGAAATGATGTTAGAAATGGTACACATCTAGAAGACCAAGGTGACACATATTTTAAGCATGGTTTTAGTACTGCACATTGTTGTTCTCAGTGTAATTGCTTAGTTCACAGATATCAGCATAGAGCGTTAGGGTGAGAATTCTACCCATTAATGCTATTTTAAAAAAACTGATGGAAATTCTTAATACAATCACCTCAACCACCCTGTATATATACTTGCATGTTTTTCCCTCTACCTTTTTTCTCCTGTCTTTTCCCCTTTCTCTCCTCTTCTTTGTTTAATCCTTAGAAAAACTTGAAGCCTTCATAGGTAAGTGGATGCAACTTGAGGCTATACTCATAAGTGAAATAAACCAGACCCACGTGAATATTGCATTGTCTCCCTAGTGCAAGAACCCAAAAGAAGAAATAAAACCTTAAAGGTGTAGCAGATACAGTTAAATATATTCATGTGCTCAAAGAACATTTTGTATGTACATGTATGTAGTATATGACATTCACATTTATCTTAGAAAGTAGATGCCTTTATATAACACAGCATGATTCTCTTTTAATTTTATTTTCTCTCTATACACCTCCATCTCTCCTCTAAATACCCTTTACCCATTTTCATTCTTGTCATTATCCTTTATTCATGTTAGTGGAGTACAATGTTCACACTTATTGTAGGTAGTGTCCACGTAAGTGAAATATCTTAAAGCTTAATTATCCTTTCCCTCTTCCCCACTGTCACTTCCCTGAATCCTTTCCCATTTGCAAAAGATTTATCTACTTGTTCCCTTCTACCTATCCTGTAATTTGCTCTTTACTTGTGTGTGTTTTTTTACACAGATGAGAGATCAAATAGGTATTTAAAGATTGAGTCTGACTTATTTCACTTAACATTATATTCCTATGTTTATTTATTTTCCTAAAAATGTCTTAAATTCATCCTTCTTTAAAGCCCATAAACATTTGATTATGTATAGCATCCACATCTTCTTTATCCAATTGTATGTTGTTGGACATAAAGATACTGAAAAAGCTAGATATTGTGGCTTACACCTGCCATCCTCATAAGTTAGGAGGCTAAGACAGGAGGATTGCAATTTGGAGCCCATCCCAGGCAATTTAGAAATTTAATGAGAACTTTTGCTCGTTGCTTAGTTTATTGCATGTAAGTTTCCATCTTAGATTAAAAATAGTGTTTCTTTGCTGAATCTCTTGTGACTTTTTCAAGGATATAGATGATAGGAGAAATCATTGTGCAAATTATAGAAGTGAGTATATTCATAGCAATCTATGGTGAAGTGAAAAATAGATAGTCTAAGAAACTGGCTGTCAAGATTCCAGTTAATTGGATTGTGAAAATGCTTGCTATTAAGCCCACTGTTAATATTCCCCACTATTGTGACATATCATATTTTTGTGTATGATCATGTGTGATAGATCTGGATATGATCACTAGATAATTATTACACATAGTCTTTGAATAGTTGGGACCATCTACATGGAAGTTATGTTGCGCAAACTTTTGAGGTTTTTTTCAGTACTGCACATGAAAGAATTTTTTTAGATTAATGAGGTTTTATGCCTGTGGCAGATAGGAGCAATATTAATTTTTATTCATATCATAGTTATGTTTCCTCCTTTAGTCATTTCTCCTCTTCCCATATTCTTAAATTCTTAGCCTGGTATTCTTGCTGTTAGGTTCCATATCATTTTATGATGCACCTAAAATACATCATTCCATACCTTGTTGATGGAAGTAAATTACCAGGCTTGCTGTTAACACAGTACCTTCTGAAGCTGTCTGTTTTTAAATTAAGGCCAGGCTACCACCACCTCATCAATGGGTGGCTTTTCCTTCATAGCACAAGCTGTTCTTTATCCCCCAGCAATTTTAGAAAATCACTAGAAATCACAAAGTTCCACTGAAGTCCATACAACTTGGGAACTGAATCAGTTACCCTCAGAGTATTCTAAATGTCTCTTTCCTTTCTCTGGTACAATACAATTAAAGTGATTTTCTGTGTAGGTGACAGAAAAATCCTCCAAAACAGACACTCAGTAGATGAAAGGAATCAGAGAATAGTCAGACCGCCTGTGGCAGAAGTGGCTCAAGTTCTTCAGTTCTGTGTTGATTCTCCACTATCAAAACTAGAACATGTGCTTAGAAAATGAGGGAGAAGACTAAGGGGTAACAGGAGCATCTCCTGGTTTCCTTATGGAGCTGAGGAGGACACTGTGTCTCACTTCTCCAGAGTCACCGTGCACACTGCTAACCTGATGTGTTCTTCTAATTCATTTGGAAACCTATCAACATCCTTGATCATGATGACAAAGAAATAATGGCACTGGAAACCCTTCTCTGTGTCTTCTCTCTGTAATGATGAGGGCTTATGAAGATCTTGGCTGTCAGTATCCCTTTGCTATCAGCAGAGAACACCACTTCATTTTCTGTAACAGTCACAGAGAGTAAAGTGAACAGGTATAAAAATCACTGTATGCTTTATGATGTGTGGATTAATGAAGGCACTAAACCATTCTAATGATAGATAAGGAAATTATATCCACTGTTGCTGAAAGAAATAAAACTATTTCATCATAAATTAAAGAGGACTAAAATGTTGCGAGCTCATCAATAGTGCATGAGCAACAAAGAGGTACAATTTTATAACCCATTATGAAGCACCTTAATTTATTAACACCCATCATCATTTTTTCTGTTTCATTGCCATCAGTGTTAGTTTCAAAACTTATGGAAAACACCAATTTTTGCATAAAATATAAGAATAAATATGGGTCAGGAAACTATCGCGTTTAGAAGGAATGCTGGAATATCTCTATTTTATTAACATGTTGCACTGTTAATTCTTATTTCATTGACATTCTCATTGTGATAGAAGCTGCGGGCTAGGCTTGAGTGGCATGATTTACTGCTGAAAAATTAAATCTGGATCTATCATAAATGGTAGATCATGGATCCAGAGAACATAATTCCTAAAATGTCACTGTAGGAAAACCACTCCCTCTAATTGATAAACCTGGTACAGTATGTAGAGTCACCAGCCCAGGATGTTAGAGTATAGTGCCATAGAAGTGGGTGGAGGAGTCTCTATGGAACAACTCTTTGGTTTATGTCCATTATTACGTGAATCAGTCTTGTTGTTGCTGGCATTTTGCTGGCGCAACCTGATGATACCATTCACAGACACAAGCTCTGTGCTATGTGCTCGCCACTTCTTACCTTGAATCTTTTGATGAGTGTCATGAAGCAGGGTGTCTGAAGACACTGCTCAAGACTTGCTACACACAACCTGGAAATGTACTTGGAATGTATGAGAGTGAACACACTATCCCCATAATTGGTAAATTTATTAAAACACCTATGAGACAATTACCTCCCTGTTCCATTCCTGAGACAAATTACCTCATACCCCTCTTTCTAGAAGGGTGAGTAAATTGGAAGGATGCTTATCCTGTATGTGTTTATGTACAGCACTGGAGGAAGACAGCATTCTTCTTCTTGGCATGGCCTCTGAAACTCACATACCATAATTGCCTAGATAGGCATCATCAATTGACTGAGTCTAGTGTCCTTTCCGTAGCTCATGTTCCACTGTTCTAATGAGTCACAGTATCACAGCACACAGATAATCATATTTTCTTCCTTCATTCTGTGCCCACTCATGCCTGTCAGTTGGGAAGTTTTACCTAAAGAACTGAGACCCTGTGCTCAGTATAGGTGGGCTATTGACAGTGGTGGTCTGAATCAGAGAGAGAGTGGGTTCTTTCCCTCCTTACTGAACTTGATTAAGCTAATATTCTAGAAATAATTGAAAGTCATTTTATGCCTCAATACAATTTTAATACTTGTTATACCATAAAGTTAATTTGAAAATTTAAAATTACACAAATCTATCATTGAAGGATTCTCAGGGAAGATCCCAATTCTTGGCACTGTGTTTTGCTCCCAATGAACCTAAACTTTGAATTTAAAATTATTCTGAATCATCAGCTATTTTATTCCTATTCTTTTCATGATTTTTGAAAGAAAGATATAATATTGTTCACCCTGTGTCCTCTCACTATATTACAGTTGATATATAGGCAGCTACTCTCTTTTTCCATTCCATGGATGAGCTTGGTGGGAAACAACCCTAGAACTTCGATCTTCAGCGTTCCATTGCAGCAATAAGCTTGGTAACATCCCAACATTAGAATTTCCACCTCTACCTTCCTGTTACTAACGCTATCCACATCTACTCCTTGGAAAAGTTTCTTAAATTACATAAAATAATAATAAAAGTTCAAAACAATAGCAAATTAACGAGTCCTAGTCAGGTCCGGTGAGTGTGCGGAGAGCTTCCTGCTACCCTGCGCCGGCGGGACCAGTCCCAGCCCAGGCACAGAGTGGGCTGGACCCTCTCCCAGCCCCTTGGGCCGCCCCCC
>NW_004524618.1:7858642-7862162 GCF_000260255.1 Octodon degus | reverse complement strand
GGAGAAGGAGAAGGAGAAGGAGAAGGAGAAGGAGAAGGAGAAGGAGAAGGAGAAGGAGAAGGAGAAGGAGAAGGAGAAGGAGAAGGAGAAGGACAAGAAAAAGAAAATCAGTAATGATTATATAGCAAAATTGTAGACAAAAATACAAAAGATATATGTTGTAGACATAGTGAATTTTAGAAAAATATTTCTGAAATGAACATATAACATGAGATTAATTATAGATTGCTCACTGTGAAAAATTATTTACAAACTTAAATGAATATAACAATAAAAAATTGTTTAAAATAAACATGAAAAAAAGAGTTTACAGATCAGTCTTATAATAGTTCTCTGTGTGCCAAAATCAAGGACCTTATATTCATACAATTAGAATTCTCAGAGTAGAAGGGGGTAGGCAATAAGTATTTATATATTTAAAATTTCAGAATTTAGTCAACATTATAGCACCACATTTCCAAGAGGAATGAACCTTTTGTACAATAAATATGAATAAAATTATACCAAGATACACAAAACTGAAATTATCCAAAACTAATTGTAAAGAAAAAAATTTTGAAGCACATACATATAAAAATATTAGCAATAGAAGAACAAAATTAAATAACGTCTTATTCCACATTAGAAAAAATAAATAAAAAGAGCAAGTGGGTAAGAAGCTAGACATTTATTCAGAGAACTGAAAAAAAGTTTGTACTTAGCAAACATAACTTTGAAAACTAAAAGTAAAATATTTTTCAGTTATGCAAACTTTAAATAGTCTAATACCTCCACATGAAGCATATAGTTAATAACAAAGACCATAATACAGAAGACAAGAGAAGTTGCAGTATGGTCCTGGATAAAGAATAAAGAGCTCTCAAAATGGCAGTTATGCAAGACTATGTAAAATATATTAGATGAACCCATTTAAAAAGTCACTGAAGAGACAGCCACATAGCTCAGTGGATTAAAGTGCATGCAAGCAAGCACACGGGCCAGCAGCCCGCCCCTGGGACATGCTGAGACAGCAATTGAGACTGGGTGTGGTGGTGCACACCTGCAATCCCAGCCCTTGGGAGGCTGTAAACAGGCAGATCACTAGGAGTCAGATCTAGTAGTAAGACCCTGAACACCCTGTAAATCTTTTCCTAAAATACAAAAAAAAAAAAGTTTTAGTGTGTGGTGGACCTGGACAGTATCCATGATGCTTACTGGTGGCCATGTGTCACTTGTGGGACAGTGCAACTGCTGTTTCCTTGTTATCCACCGTGTAGACCTGGACAGAATCATGACCTATAGGGTTCAGGAGAAGTTCATTCATAGAGTGTGCTGTTGGAAATATTTTGCTGCTGTACACAAAGAATAATTGAAAGACAGCTGTTGTATACCTCATTGTCTCCTGTGTTTTTAATTGTTTGCCTTACTTGTTGGGTTCTTTTTGTTCTCATTTATTGAATTGTGGTCATTTTTATCCCTGTCTAGAATATCTATTAGTCGTCCGTGTAGGATTGGATTTGTTGTCATGAAATTCTTTAGTTGTTCTTTGTCATGGAAGTATTTCACTTCTCCATGAAACTAGAAAGAAGTTTTGTAGAGTATATCAGTGTGGTTTGGAATTTGATTTTTTGCAAGATTGTAGTACTTTGCTCCATTCTCTTCTTGGCTTCATGGTTTGTGAAGAGAAATCTGCCATTATTCTGATGAGTTTTCCTTTAAATATGATATGTTTCTTTTATCTAGTAAATTTTCGTATACTGTTCCTGTGCTGAATCTCTGGGATCTTGACTATTATATGTCTGGGTGTGGTTTTAATTGTGTTGATGTCATTTGGAGTTCAATAAGCTTCGGTTAACTGAATGTCAGATTGTTTCCCCATATTTGAGAAGTTTTCTGCTATTACTTCTGCTCAAACTCTTTTTATGTCATTCATACTGTCCTTCTTTCTCATTGATGCCTATTAGTCTTATATTGTTCATTTTTGCATCTTCTTGGAAATGTTGAATTATTTTTTCCAGCATTCTGGTTGCTTTTAAGAGATCTTTTCTTAACTTTTCACTAGCTGCAATGGTGTCTTCAAGGTCTGAAAGTCTATTGTCACTTTCATTTAAATGGTTTTACAGCTTGTGATTGAGGTTTTAATTTCCTGTATAGCATTTTGAATCTGCTTCATGCATTCTATTTCTTTCCTATATTGCTCATTCACAGATTCCATAATTTTTCCATTCTCTATTTTTTTAATCAGTGTCTTCTTTAGAAGCACTTAGTACTTCTTTCATTATAGTTATCCTTTCTATTTTTACTACAGAGATTATTTCTTATCTGATTTCCTCTATACCTTTCTGCAATTGTTTAATTTCAGAGACTATTATTTCAAAGATTTCAGGTGTGTGATTTCTGATTTATTCTATGCTATTGTCTCCTGCCTTTTTTCTGGGTGGGTTAGGGGCCTGAGAATGCATTTTGCTCCTGTTCTTTGTCATTTTGTATAGCAATGTCTTCGGACCTTTGTGTAGAGCTTTGGTACAGTTATTACCTTAGCACCAGAGACAGCTCTATTAAGTTCAAACTCATCCAGGTGGGTGTGGCTTGGATGTGGCTGTTGTGCTCCACTTCTTCTTGGTGCAGCATTGGAAGTGAACCCACTGTGCCACTCTATTAATTCTTCTGCTCCTGGATCAGCTGGCTGGGTCTTGCCTCTAGCTTCTCTGAAAGGAGTTCTGCCACAGGGTTCTACACCAAGCCTGTCTGTTAGAGGAAGTTGCACACACACACACACACACACACACACCTGGCCTGGGCGCTGAATGGAGTGAGGATGCAGAGAGTCCCTGAAAGAACCAGTCACAAGCTGGATCTGGGTGTGGTTGAAGTCCCTAGGTGTAATTTAAAGTAAACTGAAAATCTCTAGTTCCACCCTCTACCTTCCATATTTATGTGGTTCACCATGAAACCAACATTGCTGAATTCTAAGGATGGTCATCATCTGAATTACTAACTTTTATACTTCACATACCATCTCATATATTTCATCCATTTTACATGAAAAAAGTTTGTGAAGTGAACCCTCTTAAAGTGTTATCTCTGTATCATCAAATACTCAGGATACCAACAACATGGTAAAATCTGTGACTGAAATGATCACAATAGTTTTCTTACATTCCAAACATTCCACAGGCTTTTATACAAGTCCAGTTGTTCACTTACTGATTTATTGCTTTGGAATGTCCATGGTTCTGTGATCACCAGTACCACTGGGGCATGCCTCACAATGTAGTTTACCAATCTCTCCCTTCTGTAGAATATGAAGTCTGTTTATTTACAATTTTGAATTACTTCTTTAATTTTTGTCATTCTTTTCCTGTCTTAGTTATTTTTCTCATGTTTACTGTGTGTCATTTTGATAAGGACAACAGGTACTTCAAAGGCAGGTGAGTCAAGGACTACATAGAAATACTTGCCTTAGGCATCTTGGATACTTTCCTCTATTGACTTCAGGACATACCATCTCAAAAACTCTGCTCATGAGCATGGAAGATAT
>NW_004524618.1:7851539-7858542 GCF_000260255.1 Octodon degus | reverse complement strand
GCCTCTAAGTAATATAATGTGTAAGGGTACAATATATTCTATAAAAATCATTTCTTAATTATGTAAAGAAACAGGCACATGTCTTAGCTACTTTTCTTTCTTTGCTGGGACAAAAATACTCTACCTTCAAAGTTAAAGATGGAAGGGTTCATTTAGCTTATGATCTGTAGATGTTTCAGTCTACCATCAGCTGGCTCCAAGGTCGGGGAGCTTGTCAGAGGAGCATTGAAAGAACAGTATATGGAGAACGCAAGGTAGCAAAAGCAACAAGAGATCCTCACACCATCTTTCTGTCCCTTGTATTGTATCAGGTTACCAGAAATGGTGCAGTGCTAAGCCAATCAGTGGACTGATTTGGAAATCACCCACCGGTAGCCCTAGCACCCTTAATCCTAGCATTGTAAGTTGATTCAGTCGCATACTCTAGACTCAGCCACCTCCGGAAAGCACCCTACATATGGCCTCATGAGGCTTTGGCACAAGTTACAGACAGAGCCATAGCAGAAGAGTTTTTGCTGTCCCTACATGCCCTCCGCAGAACTGATAAAATGGTTTAAAAGGAATAGCCTAGTATAAGGGATTTCTCAGACCCAGTGTCAGAAAGTACTATGTCTGAAGTGCAGTTGAGCTATGTGAGAAACTAAAGTCATTTTGTTTTCTGCTCTTTGGCCAGCTAATGTGGTCCTTGTCTTTCTTATGGTGTTAGTCTCTCTTGTTCTTATTTCTCTCATGCTAGATTTTTCTGTTTCCTTGGGATTCACATTTATAAATCACCTTTTTAAATTTTTGAGGTCAAGAATGAGATAAACAAAGGAATTGTGCCTCTTTTTAGTGAGATGCTCAAAGCAAACTGGCCTAGAAGTCTAGATTCAGAATGCTACTTATCAGCACTGTGACCCACAATTTCAATAAATTTATTGTCTTTCTTTTCTTTCTGTTCTACATGGATTGCTTTAGGAATAGTGTGCCTCTCTAAAATTTGTCTTAAAAACTTCAATGGCCAGAAAGTTTTGTAATAGTGGTTGGAATTCAGAACACCAAGTAAGTTCTTTTTTTTTTTTTTTTTTGTTTCTCTTGAGGAAGGTTTTATGAAATTCACAGCTCAAAAATTCCTCAAGTGGAGAGGTCATGAGGAGAATACCTTGCTTCACATTATCCGACCATTTCCTACAAATTGGTGTAGAGCTGGATCTATGTTAAATACAACCCTTAGGGCTTTGTGTCCTTATCTCACTATACTCTTCAAAGTAGTAGTAAATTAATGTTTGTGGATATCTTAGTTTTACAGAGATTAAGGATATAAAGCTTGGGGTTCAGCTTTATCAGTTTCAAAACTTTAAGAAAAAATTAAATCAAATTTTAACACTAGACCTTTTTTATTTTTAAAGCTCATGTTCCTTACAATATGACACAAATTTCCATATGAGCACAGTAAGTTGTAATGCCTGGGCCTCTGTCTTGCCTTTATAAATCAATATCCTATGTCAAGGTATTTCTCAACTCTCTGCTTCTCCCAAAGCTGGGTAGGAACTCACAATTCTCACTAAAAGTAGTCTTTTTATATCTTCTCTGCCAAATGAAAAGAATTTCAGTATCCTATAAATACTAGTATTTTAATATCCAGGATTTAAAATTTCAAAATCTTTCCCTTGGTTGTAAAATTGTTTGGGACTCTTTTCACTCAGCAGCCACCAAATCTCTCCTCATGCTGTGTTACTTAATCTCTGTGGATCTTCTAGTGGGCCAAACGCTCCAGTCATGCAGGAGACCATTGATGTGCCTAGCCTCAGTAACCATGCAGGGAAAACAGAAGCACAGTACAAACAGAGGATCTGATGTCCATGATCTGAAGATAAATCATAAAAGTACACAGAACTACTTTTTCTTGGATGTAATCATATTTAATGCAAAATCTAACATAACTATTGTTTCACTTTTTCTCCTGAAGGATGACCTGGTAACTTTTCCATGGGTACCATCAGAAAAGATGGAAAATCACTTGTTGATTGGAGTTCTCTGAAAAGCGCCACCAATCTACTGGTCTTGCCTAACATTCTCCTTTTATATTATCTCACAAAGATTTTCAAGATCAAGACAATAATTTACAAGAAAAAATAAAACACTGGATGTGATTTTCATTTCTTTTCTGTGGTACTGGAAGTTGAACCCAGAACCTTACCCTGTGCTACATACAAAGACTTTAATATATTTTTAAGACATGTTTTCCTTGAGACACTCAACTTTCCAGGTTGAGCTGGACCTTGCAATCCCCTTGCCTCCACATAAATTTCATTATATACTGAAGCTTACACATCTAAAATTAGAACCAAAAATTTCACATGTCTGTTCATTGAAGGGAATGCAGAGCATATGCTTTTGTAATATCTGTACTGTGAGCTATCAGGGTAAAATGGAAATGATCAAAGGCTCAAAACTTGATTATCAGAATCAAGTGGATTGTTGGATATACTTATGTCAGCTTTACCTCAACTCTGAATTTATAAATCTCATTGCAGTGATAGTAAGAAAGGAACAATACTGGCTCTCCTGAGCAGAAAACAATCAACCAGAGGTACATCATGCAAACGTGTGTGCACCAATGTTTACAAACACACACATACTATTTATAATCTAAGGTTTGTGTTTCTTTTCTATTTTTTTTAAAGCTTAGGCTAGTTTTATTTTACAGACACACAGAGTGAAGCTATTCACAATTGACATGGTTTTCAAGAGTGGAAAAAGGATCATGATGTCAAAGTGGGAGGCAAGGGCCCAAAGCAGGGACGTTTAGGGGAAGATAACCAAGAAACAGACTTAGTTGCTTCTCATCCACAGAGAGGCAACTGTTGAACCTTAACTTTACAATCTGTAAAGGAGAGTCTAGAGTTATGCCTCCATTAGTAGAACCATGGAATGTTCTAACTATGCAGTTGTTTTGCAACAGAACTTCCAAAGTGAATATGATCTATTGTGCTTTACTTAGAAATAATGATGTATAGGGAAATCTGGGAAAAGATGTACCAAAGTGCATTTTTTCAATAACAAAACATTATTTATCTTGTAATGTCTGCTTCATGTTTCCTCTTGTAGATACCATTTGACCTACCAGTGTTTTCATGATGCTGTTGGCCTCTCTTTGTATATTTCTATATATTCACTTTTTTTTTTTTTTTTTTTTTGGAACCGGGGATTGAACTCAGGCCCTTGCGCTTGCCAGGGAAGCGCTTATTCCACTGAGCCATCTCCCCAGGCCCTAGATTCACTTCTCTCAGATTAATTTCACAATTTTTTTGTTTCCATGGACTTGTGAACCAGTAACAGATTTCCTAAACAATTATCTTAAAGAAGTATCACAGTATCATATTGATATTCTCTCTCTCTCTCTCTCTCTCTCTCTCTCTCTCTCTCTCTCTCTCTCCCTTGCTAATCTCACAAACTAGAAACAATGACTCACTTAATCAAAACTTTCCTTTGTAACTCTGAATTCTGATGGCTATCAAGCATACAAAGGACAGTGACATAATATAGGTCAAATTAAATTTGTGAGAGGGATCACGGTCAACAGATTTGTGACTCTCATTAGATTTCCATTTCTAAGGAAAAAGTAGTGAAGGGTTTTCCAAACACAGAAACACAGACATAAGATTCCTGGGGCTAAAGTATTGCAATTGAAGCAAGATTGATCAGATGTTTTCTTATTCTGCAGCCGTTCTAGAATTCATGAAGAAAAGTCACAGGTTGAAGGACAGAAGAAGGTATCCTTCCCCATTGATATCTCTTTCCTCAGCATCCTTTCCTTTCTTTGGGAGCACAGAATACAGACTCACAGTTACTGAACAATATGTCTGATCTTACATAACTGCATCTGTTAATCTGAATGACAGATTTTTTAAAGTGTATTTAGTTATTGCAGAGTCTCACTATGCAGCACTGACTCATGGTAATCCTCCTGCTTTCAGCCTCTCCAGAGCTGGGCTTATAGGTTAGCACCACTACACCTAGAATCTGGCCGACTCAGCCCACTCTGGAAGCAGGGCTCACATGGCATGTGGTGCCGGGATGAGCCGTGGTCCCTGTGCTTACCTACACATGCCTAAGCAGGCACTTTAGTCTGCTGAGCTATCTTTTGCTGGATCTGAGTAAAAGATTTGATGATAAAAATAGATATTATATCAAACATTCTTAATTAGCTATTGCTGTTTTGAAAGTCTGCAACATATGTATTATTGTATTTTATCCTGTTTCTGTATTTAGTTCTGATTTTTTGTTCTTCTTTTGTTACTTTTCAAAATTAAATTAAAATAAATAAATATCCAAGGAAGTTATCAGGCCCTGGAAGTATTCAGAGTAGTTACGGAATCCTGAGTGAAGCAGAAGTAGGAACCATGTATAGTACTGTTGTGCAAGAGACCAACAACCAGCACTGACTGTTTCCTGAATTAACGTGGTCTTGATTTCAATTTGCTGATAGAGAAGTCCCTGTCAAATTGATTCAGAAGCTACTTAAGGAGTAATAGAAAGTTGTTATCAAAGCTCTCAAAATAGTTCTAGAAATTTTTCTAGGGACCAGGGAGATGACTTAGTAGAATAAGCACTTCCTGGAAAGTGCAAGGGCCTGAGTTCAATCCCAGGTTTGGCAAAAAAAGAAAAAAGAAAAAAAAATTATTCTATAAGGCTGAAAATATTCTCACAAGATACCTTCTAAGCACACACAAAAAATTAGACAATGTGTTCTATAGAAAGACAAAAATAAATAGACCCATGCCTGAATACTTAATATATACTGTTTCATTTGAACTTTATAACAATTTTATAGAGAAGTTATTAGTTTTTTTCTTAAAACATTTGCTTTCAGAAAATATTAAAAATAATGAATTACATAATAGCTCACTCTTTTCCTTCTTCCATGGACAAAATGCCCAATATCCACAATTTAAAAGAGGAGAGGTTTATTTTGGCTCAGAGTTCAAGGAGTTTGGTCCATAGTTGGCAGATTCCAATGCGCACATGACATGGTGGAAAGCCCTATCAGAGATAAGCTGCTCCCATGAGCTGAGGGGGAGACAAAGATGATCTGGGAACAGTAATACACTAGCCATGTCCCGCCCTCAGTGATGTCCTCCTGCAGGTCTGCTGGGGCATCCATGCAATCCTGTCACCTCCCAAAGGCCCACCTGGGAACACTTGAGGCTGGAGGGATGTTCTGTATCTAGTCAAGCCACATAAAAGTTGCCTGTAGTGTGTGTAGCACACAATTTCTTTCCTCAGTCTGTCTACATAGTAGGTCAGCTCTTTACACATGACAGTAGCGAAGGTAGATAAGATTGTTATTGTGTCCAGTGACACAAAATTTCAGAAGACAAAGGAAAAAGTTAAGATCAAAGAGGGCGAATATATACATACAATGTGTAAATTGTAGATTGTGTTATTTTCCACTTTTATATGGGGACAGCCTCCATATTCTATTCTACTGTCATAATCTTGTTTAGAATGATTTTTATGTTCAATTTCTGGGAGCTATTTGTTCTTTTTAAAGAGCCATATCATCAATCAAAGAAAATCCATGAAACTTTAGAAAAGCAAACCAAATATTTCCCTGCCTCTCTGGAGCTAGGGAAATGCTCAGAAATGTACTCAGCAGGTGACATTAGCACTGGGTCAGGTCATTCTCAGTGTAGGGAAACTTTGATATACTTTTGAAATATCCAGCTACTCCCTCTGGCTATAATGTGAGAAGATGCCAAAGTTAGAAAAGAAGGAAAGAGGATTGCTTCGGGGAAATTAATATTTAATTTTAGGGTTTAAATTATCTCTGCCTTTATAGAGTTGTCTGATTCATAATTCAAATATTGAACTCAGTCAGCTTTTAATTTGTAACTGGATGTGACCCAGGGTAATTTCTTCACTGCTACACTCTCAGGGATTTAAATATTAGCATTTGTTTGTTTATGGTATTTTTAGCCTTACTTACTTTTTCATTTTTATTTTTTTTATGATATTGGCATAATAAATTAAAAATCAGGTATTACGCCTTAAACCTTGCTTTATCTTTTAGATTTGATAGGTAGAATTAATTGCTCAGCTTCTGCATCTCAATAGCCACAAAATACAAGGGATATAAAATATGCCCAGGGACACTGTGGTCTCCATGGTTCATCCTCCACTCACTGCTGAGATGCAGCTGTCCTTCCCCTAACTGAAACGTTCCATCCACGCTGGCCTTGCCTCTCTTCCTAACGTAGTTCCAGGTTGATTCCTGCTTTTGCCCTGAATTGCTACTTACTTGGACAGAATCTATTTCTTAAGATTTTCAGATATAGGCCAGCCTGATAGCTCAGAGGACTAAAGTGCCTGCTTAGGCAGAGCGCAGAGGCTGGGGGTTCCATTGCCAGGGCACTATGCCTAGCCCGCCCCAGGGTGCTCTGAGACAGCAATTGAGACTGGGCCTGGTGGGGCGTGCCTGCAATCCCAGCACTTGGGGGGCTGAAAACAGGAGCATCACTATGAGTCCCATCTACATAGTCAGACCCTGTAGAGCCTGTAGACCCTGCCCTAAATACAGAACAAATAAATAAATAAATAAATAAATAAATATGTTCAGATAGCCATGTTGTTCTTAGCAGTCTGATCTGTAGTTGAAAAATTAACTCCTCTTGGATCTCTTTCTTAGTCATGCATTTAAAAATGAGTACCACTTATTTCACATGTTTAATCACAGGGAAATTCTACTATATTACTCTACTTCAGTTATTAATGCCCTGTATCATTTTTATTACCTTTGTATGTATGTACATATGAGTGTACATATGTATGTATGTATGTATGTATGTATGACATATAGACTCTTACTGCTCCACATTAAAATCGAAGCCAATTAATTGCTAGATTAAAGAATCTTCTGAATATTCTCCGGATCATTGCCTTGCTCAACTTTTACATATAACTGCATGGCTTAACATTGTCATGTTTCCTAGCTCATCCCATTTCCCTCTCTTGATTAGTT
>NW_004524618.1:7813406-7843229 GCF_000260255.1 Octodon degus | reverse complement strand
TATATATAACATTTGGGCATACAAAAGACAAAGATTGAAAAATTCAGGGCAAATGAAATGATATTGCAGATGTGAAGCTTGCCTTGTCATTCTGTACTGACTTCAAACTTCCAGTTCAGGGATCCCAGAAGGTTTTGGATGTTAATGATTCAGCGGAGGTAGAACTATCTGCTTAGTTGGCCAATGAATTGTACAAGGCTCTTAGCCTCATCTGAAAATGAGGTCAGCTGCACAGCTACAGCCATTGATTTACCCAGGAAACCATGAAATTTGATTATCCTCTTTTTATAACAATTCTTTAACAGTCATGGCTAATTGGACATCAAGCCATCTAGTCCTGTTCAGACTGAAATGGAATGCATGACTCAGTGAGTGAGGCATGGCCCATGCCCTGTGATCTTCAGGTTCCCTAAATAAGTATCAGTGGGGGTGGATCCCGTTACCACAGAATGTTGAAAATGTTCAGATGCTCACTAAGTTCGTAATGTGAGATGGTGCAGAATCTTCTCATCCCATGAAACTTTCACATGAAAAGGCAGAGACTAGGAACAAGGTGACCAGGAGATGATGGGTGTGAACGGGTAGTAGCACAGGAAAGTCTGTACACAAGAAGTTGGTCTATGATGCTCATTCCAAGTCTGAAAAAAAGTAAATACCTACCAGGGACTTTCCTAAAAGTTGTGACTCAGTGTCCTTTCTATGAAAAATATTTTTATACTAATTTCTTAAAGTAAAATATAAGGGTTTTCCTTTGGTACAAATGAAAAACAGCAGAGAAATCAAGAGGGCTTTATGGCTGAGCAGAGGAGGGCTATTTAAATAGAAGCAGGGGGTACTCTGAACCTAGCCAAAGAAAGTTCAGGCTTTTATTAGTCTGACACCTGGTCTCACTGGCTGACCATAGTTTTGTCCCACCTCACGCCCACCTAAGCAACTTCTCATGTCTTCTCTACCACCTGAGACCCACCTCACCACATTGTTTTCCGCTATGAAAGTCCCTGGAAGAGAGAGCTTCCCAGGGACGACCCGCTTGGGCTGCACTCCTGTCCCTCTCTCAGACACGAGCTTTCTCCCCCTCAATAAATATATTCTGTTTATAACCTTCATTTTCTCCTAAAATTCATTCTTCAGTTTTAAAGAACATGAACTCGTCCCATGTACTTTTTAGGTTGGGAGATCAGTTTTCTCCCTGTATCATTTGGAGGTCATCTACCATATATCAGTGTTTCTCCCTGGGTCATTGTCCCACAGGACCATAACAAGGATGTGGACCCAGAGCTTAACTGTCAGTATTTTTTGTGGAAGTCACTGGGCAGACTTTTTTACTTTTTCCATGACAATTCAAAATTCCTTTACCAAGTAGCAGCACTCTTCTCCCAGCAGATTGTCAGTGCCTGCTTCTTTGGCTATAAGAACATCTAAATCTAGGCGGTTTTGGAGAGTTCCCTCGGCAAGCTATTTAACTGGCTTTGGCATGAAGGAATCAGTGTTGTTATGTCTGAGATTTGCTGGTGGGGCTCCAGATAAAGTTGTTGGTTGAGATGGGTGGCAGTACCTACTCTGCCTGCCCTGGTGCCTACTCCAGAGGCAGAGGAAATGCCTGTAACAATAAGGATAGAGATATGGTTGCCTCTTGTTTTTTTCTGTTAAAATGTGTATTTTGGAATTGTTATAAAAGAGACAGTTTTTTTTTTTCCAGAAATTGAACTTGCAACCTTGTGCTTGGTAGGTACATGCTCACTGCACTGAGCTATATCTCCAGCTCCCTAAAAGAGAGAATTCCTTGACTTCTTGATAGTTTAATGTGAAGGACAGGACAAGGTGGACTAGGGTAAAAGATATTTTCATGGGGGTGGGGGAAGACATTATCTATGCCCCTCTCTGACAGCCTATAAACCACTGCTGGGGTTGGCAGATGGCCATACCTTGATTTTATGTGAAATTTTGGGTGCAGTGCAGAAGATTCCCCATTTGGTAAGACCAACTGTGAAACCGTGAGGTTAGACAGGTAAGGTTGGTTGGCCAGTACTGAGGATTATAAGTAGCAGGAGTGAAGAAGGCCCACTATGGCTGACTTGGTGAGCAGGATAGAGGGGAGGTATTCCCATGTGCTAGAGTAGCCACATGAAGATCCTATCTGTGTGAAACACAGAGCCAACACTGTGAGGTTACAGGAATGTAAAAAAATAATGACAAATGCATGTGAGATGAGTTAGGGAATGAGGGGGTGGTTTTTATGTAAGTTGATATGTGTTTGTGCCATGGGGTTATCTAGCAATCAAAGAGGTGGGTCTATTGGTTGATCTCTGAGATTAAGGAAATTGAGGAAATTGGATTGTGGTTTGTCTACTGAGCTGTGGAAGAGAAGATCCCAAGTTTCTCCCATGAGTCACTGAAAGTAAGATGCAGTTTAGATGGTCAGTTCTATGTCCCCTTCAACCATCCACCAGGCCAAGATATGAGGGTCTGATTGTTTCCAGATCTTTCCTGGCTATGGTCTCATAGCCCCAGGTATCAACATAGAGCCAAAAGGCACTGAAACATTTTGTTTTAGTAGATGTTTGTAGGAGAGGAAGGGAGCCAAGGGATTCAGCAAAGTATCTGGGGTGACAGCAGATGAGATCTTTACAATGTCATCATTCTTGGCCACAGGTCTGTCTGTAAGCCTTAAAGTAAGAGCAGGGAGCAGGAACTGAAGGGTGGAATTAGGAAGGGTAAAGTTGACTGAAGCAATTGGTTTTCTAACAGCCCCTGTGTCAGCTCTAGTAAGAGTAAAGGTGTAACCTGGGCATGGAATTGGCATGGGAGGTGGACTGCAGAGAGTTGCAAACCAGAGGAATGTGAAGCCCAGAGGGTGAAGGATGCCCATGCATTGCAAGAGGTTGGGATATTGTCTTATAACAAGGTGAAAGTCAGGAGTGCGAAAACTGTTATGTATAGAAGCCACCTTGTGAGACACCATCAAATCACCTGGGAAGATGGTCCAAATTCCAGTGGCAAATTAAAGAAACAACAGGAGGGTTGGGTTCAGAAACCATACAGAAAAACAATACATAAGTTTACTTAACTTTAGGGACTTCTGTGAGCAGGGATGAGTAGGCAACAGGAGTTGTGAAGTCTACTCTGGTGCTGAGAGCTGGAAGCCAGGGATTGTCTGGGCAGTTTGGCTTGTGCTATGTGAAACCAGGAAGGAAAGATGGTGACCTTGACTCCAGATGCTGATGTGAGGATAACTAGCTGTGGTCCTTTCCACCCAGGGTGCAATTCTGGAGTCTTACAGGGTTTTAGACATATTAAGTGTCCAGGGACCATAGAGGGCATTGGCTAGTTGGCATCTTTTGGTTGCAGAAGAGAGAGGTCAGCATGTTTTCATGCAGGTATAAAGGAAAGGCAGAATTAGAACATAGTAATGGGAGGAAAGCCGTCAGGCACTGGGACGTTACTAAGTACAAATCGCCTTCCATATATGAGCTCAAATGGGCTTAGGAAAATGGGCAGCCTGCGAAGTGCCCTGAATCTAGTTAGAGCCAGAGGGAGGGGTTCAGCCCCATGTAAGTGTAACTGTAAGATCAATTTTGTGAGGTGGGTTTTTAAAGGTCCATTTGACTTTTCCGCTTTACCTCAGGACTGTGGGTGATATAGCATGTGTGAATGCCTAGTGGCATTAAGAATCAAGGCCAGGTGTTGCGTAATTGTGGGAGAAATGCTGTGCCATTGCCTGACTAGGTGGTCCAGAGAAGCCCAAGTCTGGGAATAATATCCTGTGTGAGAGCAGTAGAGGCCACGTCTGCGTGTTCCTGAGCAGCCCCGGGGAAGTTACTAAGTACAAATCGTCTTCCATATATGAGCTCAAATAGGCTTAGGAAAATGGGCAGCCTGCGAAGTGCCCTGAATCTAGTTAGGGCACTAACTAGACATTTATACCTGCATGAAAACATGCTGAACTCTCTCTTCTGCAACCAAAAGATGCCAACTAGCCAATGCCCTCTACGGTCCCTGGACACTTAATATGTCTAAAATATAATATGTCCTGAGCTCCCCCCACCCTGAGAAAGTGCATACAAAGGTACAACATGATATTTATAGGTGTTATAATGACACATGTGTGTAAAATATATCTGCCAATCTTCATCATCAGTGTGTCCACAAAGTTGGTGGGGTAAGAAAGAAGGAGGAGTAAGTGTCCATGGAGAGGAGTTTTGGCACAGAGATGACAACCTTGGGTGACGTGGCCAATAGTGGATTGTAGGGAAGGATGGGGAGTGATTGGAGGTGGAAGCTTATAGAGAGCTTGAGCGCCCTCATGAAAACAGTTGTGTAAGCCAGCGATGGCGGTTAAGCCTCTTGATCTGGAAGGAAAAGCTTTGGTCCCTGGAAAATCCACCCCTGAGTATTTTGGCTATCGTTTGGCTCATGGAGTAGTTGGAGTTGTTTAGGTGAGTAGTGGAGTGAGGTAAAGTATTGGGGATAAGGGGGAGAAAATGAAAAGGGTATGGTTGCTGTGCCACTAGCTTGGCCTGTGTGTCAACAAGGCGGTGCCATGAGAAATGGGGTCTGATGGTGTCGGATGTCCTCTACAGTGAATGCTAGCTCCTGGCTTGGGGAGCTTTAGGATGAGGGGCACCTTGGTAATGGAAATGCCTTGAGCTCTGATTAGACCTCTTTCAGGCCAGGTGGAAGCATGGGATTACAGGATACGAAATGTGTACTTTGAGCCTATGTAGATACTAGCAATTTTGTCCTTGGCTGGAGTGAGGGCCTGTGTGAGAATGATGGGTTCTGCCTCTTGAAAATCTGTCCCTGTGTCAGTGGACTTGCCTCTGTCACTCTAGGTCTGCAGACTATGGCACGTGCTTCCCTCTTTTGAGTGTCTGTATTTGTTCCACTACCATCAATGGACTGTGTGCTAGAAGCTGAAGGAGGAGGGGTGCTGCCAGTGTGAGGGAAGGGTGTTGGGACTCTATGTAGGACCTTAACGCAGCCATGTGGAGGGGCTCCATCACAGGCCAGAAGTGAGATGGCTGGATTTAGAGGCATCTGGTAGAGATGGTAGCGAAAGGGTCTTGTATGAGCATCAGATGGATCCGCTGTGAGCAGGAGGGAGCAATTAGGGTGGGGAGTGTCTTGTGTGAGATGAACTCACTGAGGCAATGGGGTAAATATGCTGTCAACGATTGTCTTATAGTAAACTTTGTGCCCCCTGTGTCAATGTGGCTGCTGCAGCAAGAGCTGAGAGACAGGGAGCTCACCCATGTAGTGTGTTATCTAACTGTTTGAAAAGTTATGCTACAGGAATGAAGGGCCCTTATGGGCATCCTAAAACTCCCAACACATTGTGAACCCAAGAGAAAGTACATAAGGAAAAGGGTTGAGTTGGGTTAGCGAGAGGGAATGATAGGATACAGAGGTCCTGAGAAGGAGCTGTTGGATGCTGTGTTGAGAGGTTGAGCCAGAGAAGCAAAGTTAAAAATGTTAAGGCAGAATAAATTAGCTAGACCAAGGAAAGACAGAACTGTGTTATAGCAGGCACTTGAAGATGATGAAAGGACGGTCCTGTGATATGCAGTGATCAATCAAGTAGTGGGAATGATAGTAAGTACTAAATTCTTAACCTTTGGTAAAGCAATATGGGTTTTGGCAGGAGAGACCCTATATCCATGCCCTGAATAAAAGCTGAGGATGGTATCTGTGTGATGTATGGCTGAATTATGAGAGAGGGAAGCAGAGGAGAAGGCCATCTGTGTACTGGTGCAGAGTGCTGGGCTTGAGATTGAGTCAGGAGGTCAGCACAAGAGCCTGGCTAAGGAAATGAGAACTATCCCTGAACCCCTGAGGCAGGACCGTCCATGTGAGCAGTTGAGACTGAAGGGTATCTGGGTCAGTCCACATAAAGGCAGAGAGGTCTTGACAGTTAAGGTGTAGGGGAAGAGTGAAGAAGGCATCTTGGAGGTATAGGACTGTAAAGTGCATGATAGAGAGAGAAATATGGAAGAGCATGGTGCAGGGGCTTGGCACTGCTGGGTGCACTGGTGTAGTCACATTAATGATAACCCTAAGATCTTGAATTAAATATTAGGATCCATTAGTTTAAGTACAGAAAGAATAGGAGTGTTGTACAGAAAATGGGAAGCTTTAAGAAAATCATTGGTCACGAGACTTTGAAATGTAGATTTAAGTCCCTGTTGGTGTTTGGGGGCTATTGGACATTGAGGAATGCAGGGCAAGGCCAAGGGATCGCGGACATGGACTAGCACATGGGGAGCATGGTGGCATGGATGGCCCAAACTATGGGATTGACATGGGAAGGAGGAATTGGAAGTGATGAGCTGGTGGAATGCAGGGGTTGGCTTTGGAGGATGAATACTGTGGGGAGAAAGAACATGAAAGAGTTGTTGGAGGAGATCGCTACCCTTGTGAGGTGTTGGCAGGTCAGGATAATGAGAAAGTTATGGGTGGAAAAGAGTGTCTGAAGTTGGCAGGAATGGGTCCTGTCTATAGGGGTTGTGTAGGTTCACCATCAACTCCCATAGCAGAGACCATGGATTGTGTGAAACAGTCTGACAACTCAGGAAAAACAATGAAAATACTGTATGTAGCCCCTATGTCAACAAGAAAAGAGACTGACCTTCCTGTAGGAGAAGGAGGGTGTAGAGTGAGGCTGAGATGACAATGAAAATGATGTGGGGGAATCTGACTGAGGAGATTGAGGAGGTTGAGCTTTTGGATATGGGTTAGCAGGAGCAAAAGCAGGAGGAACATCATTGAGATGGTCCTGAGGGGAATCAGGTAGGTGGACCAGTGTTGGATGCAGGTCTGGCAATGTGGAACAAGACAAAAGTGTGTGGGTCACCCCACATGCCTAGAGGAGTGAGGTGTTTGGCCTGAGAGCAATAAAAACCTGTATTAAGAGATCTCCATCCATGTACTATTGCAATAGCAAAAATTGCCCAGGCCCTAAAGAATATCTAAATTGAAAATACCCTTTCAGGGACAGTGGCTGCCATTATCAAGTATATACTGGGGCCAAGTTGTCTGGTAGTAAAATATTAATCATCTTTGTCTGACAGTCTCCTGCAAACTGAAGGTGTTTAGGTATCTTAAGATGCATCTGAGTGATCTGTGTTTTGGATGTTGAGAAGGAGTATTTCACGCAGTGATTGAGTAAGTGGTGGGCTGGGTGTACAATTCCAAGAAAGAACTGTCACCCTTTTATGGGGTGTGACAAAAAATGAGAAGTGTCCATTGACCTCCATGTATCACCACGTCACCTATAAGACAGAGGGACATCCTGTTCAGGTCTTAGAGAAGCCCTGGTATGTAGATAATCCTGACATGGGCCCTCAATTGCTGAGAGGCAGAACCAAGGCAGGAGCTCCCAGACTGAGAGGTGGCTCACATGTGAGAATCAAGATGGACCGGTGTTGGATGCAGGCTGGCGACAGCAAAGCCAGGGCTGGCAACAGCAAGAGGAAAAGTGGCTGGTTGGATGGAGGAGGTCAAAACTGAGGTAGCCCTCAGGAGCTGCGCGACAAAACCAATCCAAGTCAGGGCACCAACATGTAAGGGTTTTCTTTTGGCATGAATGAAAGACAGGAGAGAAATCCAGAGACTTTTATTGCCCAGCACAGGAGCACCACTTACAGAGAAGGAAGAAAGCCCTGACCCTAGACACACAAAGCTCAGGCTTTTATTAGCTTTGATCAGGATAGAGCTTGGAGGAGGGCAGAATGACACATTGCAAGCTGACTGCAGTGAACAGGATGAGATTGTAGCAGATGATTGGGAAATTGCTGGAATGACTGAAAAGCAAAAGGAAGTCTTTCTGGCTTGAAGGAAGGAGGAAGTACGGTATATGTTAGGGCCTCTTGCGGTTGGACTAAGCAAATTTTATGCAGGCAGAAACCCATCAGAAGCCATGTCTCAGTAATTCAAGAAACCTTCCTGGTACTACACAAATACCAAGTGGTCCGACTGTGATTCGAGCAGGAGGCTTTCCTCCATAGACGCCTCTAAATCTCTGAGCTCCTGGGCCACTACTGAAATGTGTAACATATTCCTAGAACTTAATTTGTGAAGGGTATTACATATGTTTGTGTACATGTTTTTCCCTGTTTATTTTTCAGTTCTGGAATGCCCTCTGCATTCTGCTCTAGTGGGTTTGGAAGTGCTTGCATAAAAAAAAAAAATGTATTCGGTACCATATGCGAGTTGTCCAGGGATCATAGCTCCTGGTGGACATCACGCAGGATGCATGAAGAGTTTCCTGTCATGGAAGAAACAGTTGTCACCGAGATGATAACAGGAACCTAAAGCGACAGGTATTTGTTGTGCAAAGAATACAGTACTGAGACTCAGAGTATCTGTTCTTTCCAAATATTTTCATGTAAAACATTTTGATTTTAAAATATTGTGTCATGAAAAGAAAAATATATTGGTCACGAGAAATATCTGTAGTCTGCTAGGTTGGTAAGACTAGACTTTAAAAATGCAGTCTTATTTTTGGAAAGTGCTCTTGTATTAGGAGGGAAGAGAATTCTATTATTTATACACTTACAATGTATCATAGCATTTACCAAAAAGATATTTGTCTTATGTGTGAAACAAGTCTAAAATTCTTCTCTTAATGCCTTTACTTTTACTCATGTCTACCAATTTGTATTTGTGTACTATAAGCCCATGGCCATGACCTTGATTGGCTTACGAGTTATTAAGGAGTTAGGGAATTCATAACTTAAAAAAGATATAAGGAACATTTTATAGCCTTGCACAGGCTTGAGACTCATGTCCTCAGTTCTAATCAAGAGAAGGGATGATTAGAAGAAAGCAACGCAAAAACTGAACAGGTGGACCAGGTCTCAGAGATAAGGAGGTGTCGACACTGGCCTCCGTAGTAGTAGGCATACATTTCACCAGCTGTTGGCAATGTGTTGGTGCTTTAGTGTGGGATGAATTATCTTGCAGAAACTCTCTTGTTTTAGTTACTTTTATTTCATCGTTGAGACAAACTATTGTATGCCAAAAATTAAGGGAGAAAAGATTTATTTGACTCAGCTTGTGAAGGTTTTGGTCCATAATCAGCTGACCCTGAGCTCACATGGACTGGCACAGGGGCAACCCTTCACGGAGGAAAAAGACAACAAAAGCAACAAGAGCAAAAAGGGCCAGGGGAGGCAAGCCTCTTTTTCTCCTTTACACTGTAAGCAGGCTAACCGCTCTGGGGCCAGGGAAGCAATTACACCATCTCCTTGTCCTCCTCTTGAACAATCTTAGGATGCTTGCAAAGTGAGGACTTTGACCCCTGCTGAGTCACTTAGTTACACTTCTAAACTTCACCTGACAGAATGGATCCAACATTACAATCACCTACAGCTAAATAGTGCATATTGTCTCTACCCTAGAATGTAGACCAAGTTGATACAATGTATCAACAGTAATAACTCCAGAAAACTTAGATGTTTTAAAGTTGAGAGGTGTTCAAGTTGAAACAGATATAAGGGTTTTTCTTCATGTACCCAAAGAACACCACTGAATGAAACATAAAATGTAAGGTTAGTTGTGTAGAATGAAGATACAATAAACAAAAGGGAGTCCACAGAGCTTTTTTTTTTTTTTTTTAGGACAAACTCATTTAGACTACTGTGGTTATTATCTTATTCAGTGATTTCTTAAATTTTCTTGTATTGACCCATGTTTGCTTTAATTTCAGCCTTAAATATTACTGTTAGCATTTGGGGACAGGCCTATTAGAAATGAATTGTCTCATATTTTGCTATCTCAAAATGTACTAATCTTACTTTCATTTTTGCATTGCTTTATAGGTCTTAGAATTTTGGCTGGAAAGTTTTTTTTCTTTCATTGTTTGAATGTGCCATCCAAATGCTTTTGGCTTCTACAGATTGTAATGATATTTGGTGTCATTGCTTAGTCTTTTAACTTTGTTCTGATTGTAGTTGATTGAATTTTTGAGTTGTACATAATATTTTAATGAATTTTGAAAAGATTTTATCCATGAGAAACTTAAATATTCTTTTTGTCTTTTTCTCTCTTCTGCATTTCTTTGTATAAATATTGGTCCAAAAATGCCATGGTAATTTTACTTCATTCTTGTTTTGTTTCCTTAGACTATATAGCTATTTTTTTCTATCATCTCAAATGTAGTTCTACACCATTTATTTATTTATTTATTTATTCACTTATTCATTCATTCATTTTTGTACCTAGGGTCAAGCTCAGGAACTCACACTTACCAGGGAGCTGCTTATGCCAATGAGCTATCTCCTCAGCCCTCTATTCCTTCTTAAATGATGATTGTGCATTATTATTTATTTTTCTATTTCAAGATTTCTATTTAGTTTATTTTTTTGATGCATCTACATACTTAGTCCCTATTTGGTAAGACAAAATCCATCCACTTGAATTTTTAAAATATGGGCTTATTTTCTTTCTTCAGTTTACTTAAAATAATTTATTCACCCTCTAAGTCCATTGTCTCTATTTTCTTAGGAATATATTATATTCAACACTTTTGTTATTCTTATATAGGTCATCTTTTCTACCTTTACTGCTTGTTTTTATTTTCTGTTGAAAATTCGACATTATACTTCATAAAACATAACAAGTCATAAATCAAACCCTCTGTCCTTGCAGTGTCTTGTTATTATCACAAATTGTTATTTCTGGTACATATAAAAGTGTAGAGCCTGTGTCCTTTGTTGTATATGGCCACTGACCAATGGGTCCTTGCCATCTCTTGTGTAGCCCTCCTGTGCTGAGCAATAAAGGTTTTCTTTACTTCTCTCCCACTTCTCATTTGCCCCAGAGGAAGGACCCTTACAATGACTTCTGCATTAAATTAGGGGTCAGCTAATGAAGTGACAAGGCTGAATAAGTGTCTGAATCCAGCCAACCTCCAAAATGTAATACGATTCATTTTCGAAGTAGTCGGAGAATTGGAGAGAAAATCTGTGTTCACATAATTGTTTTATTTCTCTAAACAGACAAACAGAAATGTGAAAAGCATCTTACATTTTACATCAAGGATATCGAAGTTTCCTAAGTGACGTAGCTTGGCTATGCAGAGCTCAGCCTAGCCTTTGAACTTTCACTCCATTATCAACAAATCGACACACAACTACAATTGCTTCTGCTCTTTTACCAAGCGCAGAATCTTGGCAAAGCTATCGGAAAGCATCACTGATGTGCACGTTATGTTGTGCAGTGCTTCAAAAAAAGGCAATTGTGTAACACGCATGCCAGCAGATATATTTCAGTAATGAAGCATTAAACGTCATACACTTGGCTCAAGAGATAAAATGCTATGGAAGGAAGTTGGAACAAGTGACTTGCATGATTTTGTTTACTCTGGCATTCTGAGTTATCCAATTATAAGAATATTGAATAAATCTGATACTGACTAAGAAGTGGTATGGTTTATCTTCCTATTCTATGATCTTGCACTTCTCTAAAATCTTCTACATGTTATAATTTTTTTTGTAATGTCTACAGAGATAATTGCTTAGAATAATAACACAAATATGATATTTGACACAAGCTTGCCTCACTATCAAGATTTATATATGCTACCATTTAGACAGGTGGTACATGCTAACATCTTTGCTGAATTAAAATGAGTTTGTCACTAATATGATAAATAAGTTAAAAAGGAAGGTCATCTATGAAAATGTTTGGGCTAGATGAAAATTGGTAAGCTTAGTTTAAAGTTATCAGATTTGCCAATAGTAGATAGCACCATGAATTAAATGAGAATGAAAAAACCAGAGAACTACATATTGTGAGTGATACAGTATCAACAAAAGATAATATCTGTATTTTATTAGCACGGAGAAGTTTAAAAATATTTTATCTGTTCTGGTTTTGCAAAGGAACTGAAAATTTCAGAGGCTTAAGGTTTCCAGCTTCTCTGAATAAATCCAGATGTTTATTTTCCAAAGCTAATATATATACTAATCCTTTATCAATCACAGAAAAGGGCTTGAGTCCAGCCAATCAGGTTATCTTGTTCCATAATAAAATATTTATTGTTTAGAGATACTACAAAAAGAAAAAAAAGATACTTGATTCAGCATGTCCTTCAGTATTGAGTTTGGCATAAAAAGGATCAAATGTATTATTATCTTTCTGAATATCCTTTAGTACTGAGGATGGCTTTGGCTTTTATTGTCTTCTATCCCAAGAGTTCTCACTAAGTGTCTAGGACAATATTCTAGTAGGTACTGTGCCACAATAAATTATGAGTGATATTAATTACAATTAAACTGAATGTCAAGAATTGCCAATTTCTTCTCTCTTTATTTTTTATTTTTTAAAGAATGTAAAATACTAAAAAGAAAACATTAGAAATGATAAAAATTTCATAAAATGATGTAATAATAATTGAACAAAGGTTCTGTTTTGTATGATGTTGTCTTCAGATTAGCTGCTTAGGTTACCAGATACAAAACTGCAAAATTGTTTAAAAAAACAAAAAAATGAAAAGAAATAATAAAAAAGAGTAAAAGAAGAAACAATTTAAGTGTTAACTGCACCTTTTGAACAACCAGCAGAAATTGGAGGTGCAACTATCCTGCATAGACACATAAATATATATTTTCCCCTTCTTTCTTTTGTGTTTTTCCTCATCCCAGTTTTCCCTTCCCATTGAACAAATTATTTTTCTTTTATCGGTATCTATTGTGCCTTTCAGATTTTATTTGCACTTTCAGGTTCTCACCCTAGTGAGACAATATGATGTTTGCACGTGCAGGTCTGATTTATTTTACCTACAAGAGCAGTCTCTGGTTGCATCCATTTATCTACAAAAGTCTTGAATGTATCTTTTTTAAAAAATACAACTGCGTAATACTCCATTGTGTAAAACTACCATATCTTTTTTATCCATTCCTCAGTTGATAGGCATTTGGGTAGTTTCCAAGATTTAGCTATAGAAATCGTGCTGCTATAAACATGAGTGCACATATATTGCTGTGGTACGATGATTTCAGTTCTGAAAAAATACCTATGAGAGGAGTAGCTGTCTTGAATGGGACCTCCAATTATAGTCCTTTTAGGAATCTCCATACTGATTTTCATAGTGAATGTACCAGTCTGCACTCCCACCTACTGAAAGTGGAGAAACGCTCTTTACACCCCAAAGCCTCTCAAGCACTTGTTTTTCTTTTTAATTTTTATTTTTTATGTATTTGGTACACGATCTCACTACATACCTTGGACTTGTAGTGATCCTCCTGTTTCAGCCTCCCCAGAGTTGAGATTACAGGTGTGTATCACCATGCCCGGAATCAGTTGGTGGCTGAGCACACCCAAAGGTGGGGCTGGCACAGCATGGGTACCAGGGATCAAACCCCAGTGTCTATGCTTGTTTAAGTAGGTGCTTATTTGACTGAACTATCTCAACAGGCCTTCCAGCAATTGTTATTGGCTGAATTGTTCTTTAAAAAGTATTTAGTACAGGGTCTGCAGGGTCTTACTGCACAGGTTGGACTCATAATGATCCTCCTTTTTCAGCCTCTCAAGAGCTGGGATTATAGGTATACACCACCATGACCAGTCTCAATCATGGTTTTAGCTTGCCCTGGGGATGGGGCCAGTCCAGATTTTGGTTCAGGAGATTGAACTCATCCCCTGTGCTCTGCCAAAGCAGTCACTTTAGTCCTCTGAGCTATCTGTCCAGCCCAATATTTAAATCTTTGAACCACTTTGACTGTAGTTTTGTGCATGGTGATAGACATGGGTCTATTTTTAGCCTTCTGCAGGTGCAAAGCCAGTTTTCCCCTAAGAAGTTCCCCTAATAGTTTTCCCCTACTTTCTTTATCTCTTTTTATCACTTTTGGTTTTAAACTGATATTTTCAGCAACTGGCATAGCTACCCCTGATTTTTTTCTGGGTTCCTATCACATGGAGTATTGTTTTCTGTACTTTGATGCTCATTCTATTAATTTATTTTTGAGTTAAATGTGTTTATTATATGCAGCATATTGTTGGATTTTGTTTCTTGATTCACTCTACCTGGCTGCTTCCTTTGACTGGTGAATTGATTCTGTTTACATTGGTGGTTATAACTGCTGTGTATTGGCTTATTGTTGTCAGTTTGTTTTCCTGCTCTAGGACCCCTTCCTTTCCCTTCTGCTTAATACTTGCTCTGATTGGTGATTCTCTTCTGTTGTTCTGGAAGTTATGGTTTTCTTTCTTTCTTTCTAAAATGTCTATCAGTGCTCTTTATGGGTTAGTTTGGTGGTCATGAATTTCTTCATTTGTTCTTTGTCATGGAACTGTCTTATTTCTCTGTTGAATTTGATAGATCGTTTTGTGGAATACATTCATCTGGGTTTAGTGTTGTTTTCGTTTAGGACCTGTCAAAGCTTTTTTTTTTTTTTTTTTTTTTTTTTTCCACAGATCCAGGGATTGAACTCAGGCCTTGTGCTTCCCAGGCAAGTACTTATTCTACTGAGCTATCTCCCCACCCCAAACCTTTATTTATTTATTTATTTATTTATTTATTTTGAGTTCTTCTTGATTTGATAGTCTGTTGTGAAGTCTGCTATGATCCTCAATGGCTTTCGATTATAGGTGATCTGTTTGTTCCCTCTAAAAGCTTTTAAGATTTTGTTCTCTTGCTCAATTTCTGGGATCTTGATTGTTATATGTCTGGATATAGCTTTTCTTTAGTTATGGCTAACAAGAGTTCTATATGCCTCACTTAATTTTATGTCAGTCTTTTTTCCCAGGCCTGGGAAATTTTCTTCTACTACTTCTGCAGTCTTTTTATGTCATTTGTGTTAACTCTAGCTGTTTCAGTGATACCTATTAATCCTATATTCTTCTTCTTTGCATCATCTTGCACCTGTTGTATGTTTATTTCCCTGTTCCTTGTTATTTTCAAGAGTTCCTTCCTTTCATATTCACCAGCTGAAATGCAATTTTCAAAGTCTGAAATTCTATCTTCAGTTTGTTCAATGGTTTTGCCAGTTCTGCATGGGATTCTTTGTGTCATGGTTATCTGTTTGAATCTGTTTTATGCATTCTAGATCTTTCATGTATTGTTCTTTAAATGTTGCTATCATTTTCATATTCCCCTCTATTTTATTTTATTCTATTTTTACCTATGTCTTCCCTAGGTGTACTGAGAAATTCTTTCATGTTTTTTTCTCTCATTTCCTCTTTTACCTGATGGATTATTTCTAATCTGATTTCCTCTTTAGCCTGATGGACTTGTTTCTTTGCTTCAGTTGCTAGCTCAGAAATTTCACCTGTGTGATTTGGAAGATTTTCTATCTTTTTCTCCTGGGCTTATTTTGGATGGGACAGAGGTCTGAGATTTTCTGTTTTTCCTTATTTTTGTAGGTGTGTGGGCTGTAGGTGAGCAAGGCTCTCAGGAGAGTGGGAGGACAGACTGGGCTCACCAAAGCTCCCACTGTGTGAAGTTCAGTGTGGGTTCTACCCCAATGAGGGGAAGACAAGCTAGAACTCAAGAAGGATCTGACAATGACTTGGGAAGGCTGAAGTTCTGCAAGACTTCTTGATGGTGCATGGGTGTAGGGTAGGGTTAACCAAGGCTCCCATAGGTCCTTGTGGCAGTCTTCCCAGGCACCTGGTTTCAGGTCTCTAGGGCAATCTTCTGGGTGAGGATGGGCATCTGGGTTTTGGCCGAGCTCTGTCAGGGTGTGGGGGGTGGATTAGGGCCTACCACTTCCCTGCAGCAGTCTTCTGGACCAAGAAGAGTGGTCAGAGCTCTGCTTAGCTCTGGAGCAGGGCAATGTCCATCATGTACTTTCAGCAGTCTTCCAGGCAACAATGAGAATCCAGGGCTCAGCAGAGTTCCAGGAGGGCAAGAGGAGCAAGGCAGGGCTTCCCAATTCCTTCTTTCTTCTTTTTTAGTTATGTGTCATTAATTTTTGGCAGCAAGACTCCGTGCTATATTAAGTGACCTGTGAACTATAAAATAATTTCTAAAAAGCATGATGCTGCTGTCTTTCAGTAGGTATAGACAGGCTAGTCTATCAAAGACTCAAAGGCTATCTTGAGAAAGATGAATTAGAAACAGGACCCTGTTGGACACTGATAATTTTTATGTCAACAATTGCTACTTATACAATTTATATACACATACAAAAATTGGAATATATATTCCTATATGTAGCAAGGAAGAAGAACAGAAGAGTTATTACAAGCATACCAGAGTCAAAGCACAAGTTTTTATTTTTCATAAATCTATCAACATCTGTGTGTATGTTCTGAGTTTTATTCTTTGGGAGAATGTTTGAGCTAAAATAAGAATTAAAATTGGACACCAATTTTGGGAAATTGGGAATCCCTGACCTACCTCTCAAATCAATTTTATCCCTGTTCTTGGGGAAAAAATATTTTTTGAATTCATTGTAGCATACTATAATATAGCAAATAATTACACAAAATATGTCAGAACTTTTAAAAAGATAGCGAAGAAAGTTTATGTCACTTAAATGTATTTATTTTTTTATGAGAAGAATGTATTTATTGGGGAAAAGAAAGCTCCTGGGGCAGGAGAGGGGCCTGAGTGGGTTGTCCCTGGGAAACTGTTTCTTACAGTGATTTATAGAGGAAAACCATGTGGTGAGGCTGGTCTAAGGTAATGCAGAACATGGGAACTCACTTAGTTGGGCATGAGATGGGACAAAACTATGGTCAATCAATGAGATTACAAGCGCCATTGCTCAGGTAAAATTGGCTAAGTCCAGCATCAAATGGGGAAGCGAGTCATGTAGCAAGAGGGCATGAATACAGGACAGGTCTCTTCCTGTTGGGGGTTGGGTTAGTGACTCATTTGGGCACTTTCAAGGTGATTGATACCTATTTAGAATATCAATGCCTGATGCCCATCCCTAAGGAAGTATGTAGTTCTTTTCTTTTTTTCTCTTTTGTCTGGACGTCTGGCCTATAGGCAGTGTCTTTCTCTTCCAAGTTGCAAAGTGGCCTTGTCTTCCATATTGTCTCCTTGAGAGCCAGGTCCTGTCTGACTACCTACAATACTTCTATCTAATTCAGCTGCCTACAGCGTTCCCCTCTCTGAAGAAGTAACCTGACCTACCATGAGGGAGCCATGGGCGATGACTGCTCTGGCTTCTTCAAGGTGAAAGGGGTCATAATTGTTGACCAGCAGTCAGAGACACTCTCCAGAGGTTCTACCTAACGGTCCTCAACAGAAACCAGGCAATTTTATCTTGTGTGGGTGTATATCTTCGAGTCTGGAGGAGACAAAGCCAAACAATTAAACACACATGGGTCAAATAATCACATCAACAGGATAATTATGAATAGAGTCAAAATGATTTTCACCAAAAGACAGTAATGACTTCCCATAAAAATGATGAAGATAGAGTCCAGAGACCTTAGCATTTATATACCATGGATTTGATATTAATATTTCAAACAGCTATTGAGACATTAGAGAAGGATCTGGAATGCAATAGCATTTTTAAGCTTGTAATTATAAAAAGACTAGTCAGAACATTTTATAGGTCCATTAGTGGATAACTCTTAAATGTGGGGTTGAATCCTTTTTATCTTCCATGGCCACTGGGTATTGTCCCAAATAAACTGGCCAACACTTATCACTGGTTGTATATGAATTACAGGACCTAGGGAAAACAGAGTACTCTCCAGTTGGCAAATGGGGCCACTGGCTGTGTAACTATTGACATCTGCATGAGCAACTAGTTTAATAGGCTTTCTCCTTATATTGGCAGTTAACATGAGTTCCCTGAGGCTGAGAAGGGAAGACCCATGACTACCTCAATCTGAAACTTCCTCTGACTCCGTCATGAAAACATTTTTTTTTTTCCTTCTCTAGCAGCTTTGGACATTTTTTGCTTAAATGTGCTTTCTCTGTCTGGATACAGGGAAACATTAACTTTTTCTCTGTTTCCTGACTAATCTTCATTCCTGTAGGCTGCTAGCATCACTATTCTCATTTTCTATTTATAATTCCATTCTGTAGCCTTCCTACTATGAAACACCTCAACTCAGACAAATTCATTCCTGCAAACTCTGCTACCTTCTGCAGCTTGTGTCAGATATCTGGGGCCCACTGAGTAAGATACAGCTTTTTAGTTTTAAGGCCTCCTGCAGGCATCCCTGCTCAAGGAATGTGAGGGCAACTTCCCCTGTTGTGGATTTCCTGAGATAGGATTAGACTGAGAGGAAGTATCTTTGAGGGCAGTCAGCCCTGCATGGGAGTATGAAGATAGTTTCTCTCGTAATGAGGCAAAAAACGCCAAGAAGGCTCAACTCACCTGGGATGCCTGAGGTGGACATCATGATTAAGGCCTTAATATGTCTCTATAGACAAAATCTGGCGGATTTCAGTGAAAGGAATCTAAATGTAATCCAGCATATTTGCTATAGGTTTTACCTGTATAATCACCTGGGTTTTGGTATCTTCTAAGAAAGAACAAATTTCCTGAGGGATTAGAACATGTATAATCAAAGCATGAGCATTTGAGCTAATAGGTAAGTTAGAAACCTTTTTAAAGGAATAGCAATTGCAACCCACTAGCTTTTAGGACCCCTTATTTATGGAGTATATTTATTAATAGTTTGCTATATGTCCCTCTAGCTGCAGTTCAGTAATCAATCAGGTGAACTTATATATTTATCATGAAATACATAGAATTTAGGCAGATTAAACCAATGTGCCATGCAATGTTTTATATATGGCCTCCATTGTAAGCAAGGGGCAGTGATGAGGGATTTTTTTTAATACTGAATCTGAGTTTTATGTCACAAATAAAAGGCCTGGCTCTATCAATAGGCACAACGGTATTGGACAGTGCATAGCCAATGTCTTTATAACTTTTTTTTTTTACACTGAAAGGATTTTATCTGTCCTTAGGGATCTGTATTAACTACTGAAACACCTTTTTAAGTCTTATACATGAGCAAAATATATTACATTGTAAAAGTCATTGTCAACATCATTTTGATTAGCAAGCAACCTGAATATTGCAGTCTCTCAGTTGAAGCTAAATCAACATGTCTTCTAAAGTCTATTTTTATTGAAGTGAATGACTGGGATGATCAGGGTTGGAGAAGGAAAAAGAGACCTGTGCCAACGTTCAGCAGTAGGTTGGGTTTCTCTTTAATCATGATTCCTCAGGGCTCCTCTGTAGTGATGACAGGTAGAGATAACAGTCATGCCAGAGGGAGGAGAGAGACCCAGGACCCTTCAGTCCTAATGGATCACCTGGAAAGCTGAGTCTGAGCTCTGTGGCCTCCAGCTCAGAGTGGAGCCTTACTTCCAGTGGCTGTCTTGGCAGTCAGGGGATGGTTTGTGGGCCTCTTAAGGTAGTCCCTCTTAGGATGGCCTGACTTCTGACAGCAGCAGCAGGTGAACCTCATCAGTGGATGAACCTCCTTGACATGGAGATCTTCTTGGAATGCAGAGAATCACACTTAGGGTCTATTTAGAGGCCTCCATAATGGCAGCCATTTTTTTTAAATTTTTTTTTGGAACTGGAGCTTGAATTCAGGCACTTGTGCTTGCCAGGGAAGTGCTTATTCTACTGAGCCATCTCTCCGGCCCTGATGGCAGCCATTTTTTATCTCTTTTTTTTTTCTGCCTGGTTTTCTTCCAGTCCTGATTATAGGACACAAAAGAAATTTTTACTACAATTTCAAATGAGTTGTCTGGAGCAAAATCTCTCTTTTGTAGCTATTTCTAGTATCTGGGGCTGGCTGAGCAATGGACTTACCTATAGGATTAATCTGTCCCTCTATTAAGTTAAGATCTAGGGAAGTATGCTTTACCAGTTTCTCCATCAAAGTTTCTTAGCAAAGAGTAGTGTTCATATTTCTTTTGATAAATAAGTAAAACTCAAAATAACTAGAAGGCTTTGCTCTAGTTCTTAGACCTTCAACAATACACACTTGAAGGAAAATGTCTTTTCTAGTTTCCTACCTGGATATTAGGCCAGCAGGCCACCTGTCTGCTTGGGCTTCAAGGGGAACAGGTAGTTCCACTGGTTGTTTATCTCTTGGCTCTTTGTAACAATAGGACCCTTATCTCAAAATGTAATAGCAGTTCCTAATACTGCCTTTTACTAGCAGTCAAAGCTTGTTTTAAGATTAACATTCATAAGTTTGAGTAAGTCCTCTAAAAACATCAATGTACTTGTCGGGGTCAGCTAAAAATGTTCTAAGATCTGACTTTGTCTGTTTTAGGTCACAGAGAAAAAGGCACAGAAACTCTGAAAGTTTTAAATTGCCTATTTACTTCTTTAAAGAATATTGTCCTCAAGGAGTTTGTCTAAACTCAGCTAAGGCTGGATATAGCATGTAGAGGCCTGGATTACAGCTGCTTTAGAAGCCTGGATTATAGCTGCTTTAGAAGCCTGGATTATAGCTGCTTTAGAAGCCTTAGACACCTGAACTTTCAGGTTCTCCTGTAGCTCAAGTCTACATTTTAAGACTAGATAATAGTGACTTTCTTCATGCAAATAAAATCTGAACATAATAATTTTTTTTGCTGATTTCCTTTTTACAGTATCATTCTAGTTGTAAAACTTTCATAATTAATACTCCCTTCTGCATTCCATTTTGGCTTTAGGGGGCACATAGCCTACATGCATGTGCAGAAATAGATTAAATGACTCTTTTTTAGTGTGCATGGATCAAATGTCTTCCAGTGCACAATAATGTACTCTAAAAGAGTAAGAGATTTCGACTGTGAGATTCCCATAATCTGGAATGCAAAATGAGAGAGTTGTGTGCATCCTCCCATACCTCTCATTGATTCCCCCTCAAGGTGTCCCCTGAGTGGACCACTGCAGAGCAGGTGGGTGCTCCTTGAGGGGGGGGGAGACAAGATCTGACCAGCCTATCCCCCCTCGAACTGGCATGCGGTTTTTATAATCTGAGAATCTCACAAACTGTGCAGAACTGTTATGTGTAAACATGTTACAATTGGTCTGGCGACAGTAATGTCTACAGAAGGAAGCATAACTATTGCAGAAAAAGGTACGTTGGAAGCAGAGCACTTTCCCTGCTGTACTGTAAAAGAGATCACCTTTGGAGGTAGACAAAAGAGACAACCGGCTGGAGGAACTTTGCCCCGAGCTCTCGGGAAAAGAAACCTTCAAGACACTTGTGTTCTTCCATCTAGTCAACAGGGCAGCCTTTCCTAGAAGGATTAGGCTATATTAAATCTTTGGGGATCTCAAGTTAAACTTATGTTGATCATCTAGCAATCACATTTTACATATTAGTAACAACACATTACTTTAAAGCTGACAAAAATCTTTTTCTAAATTTTTAATGTGTCACAGGTGTAAATCATTTCCCTGATAGCCGCTGTAGAATGTAAACCATTGCAAGCTGCTTCAGCCTAATTTCTGAAGCAGTGACTCATTAAGTTGTTCTAGTGAAAAGCTCAGGAGAATTCCTAGTTAACTAGCAGAAAGAGAAAAATGTATGATACGTGAGTGAAGATCTTTCAGTGGTCAAGAGCCAGTTTCCACCAAGCACCTTTAGGTATCTGCCAGAGAGTAGCGCTGGCCATGACCCCTCAGGTGTTCTCAATTTCTATTGGCCCACACAACCAGAAATCAGTCTCTAGAAAGGAATCTAGCAGTTTCCCTGGTCAGCATTCCATTAGCCGTTGGCTTCAATGGCGATTTGCAAAAAAATGGCTGGGGAAGTCTGTCCTCTGCTTCCACGAATGGAGGCTTCTCTAGGAGCATTTACTGACTGGCAGAGTAACCACTGCTTATTCAAGTTTTATAAGGGATAGCTAAAAGCCTAAACAAGATTACCGAGTGCTGTAGAGTAAAGATTTTAAAGGCCACAACTTAGATCTTATGCACTTAAATAATTAGACCTAGGAGAAAATGTTGGAGATCCTCTCTCACACTAAATGTGTTTTGGTCCCATGAGTGTGCTGTTTTTGGAGATAGCTTCTTCTGGTGTCTCCCAGAAGTCAGTTCTCTCCATGGTATCTCAGGTTGAGCCTCTCAAAAGAGACCTGCCCAGAACACTAAGCCAGGACATGCCTTTTTTATGTGTCCTCCTAGATGGGCATAGTTTCTCCTTGTCTCCTCTGAGCCTGAGATGGGTAGGTGTCATTTTTTCTAAAATGAATTCCCTGTCTTCAACTTTAACATACACTCAGTTTTAAAGGCTTCACTGAGCTGGAACAGTCTATATCATTTTCCTAAAGTTACATGCCTCTAAAAAGAAGAGTACTAAGAGGTTGAAAAATTAGGATTAAAGTCAAAGAAAGGAAACTGAAACAGAGCAGGCCTGACATTTCTTCTAGCACAGAGAGGGGAAAAAGTGCCAGTATGTCCCAGTGAAACCTGTCCTCCAAGTCTTTAAGAACAGTTGCAAACCTAATGTCATTTAGTTGGCAAAAGGAGTCCCATGTTGTATATACAGGCATGTATATTTTAAGTCTGAGATAGATGTAAAAGTCCCATTTTATAGCTGCTAGGAGGCTTTCTAACATTACTCTAGCACTATTGTCTAAAGTCAAGCAAGGAATACCCATACGTTTAGCAAATAGTTCAAAAGCAACATATACAAGTACACAACAGTCATAAAATGTCCCCTTAAAGAACTATAACCTTATAATAGTTCCATATTTTAACTTAGATTGACCAACAACATTTTGACCAAAATTTTAACAAGACCATATGAGAGACAAAGCATAATTAATTATAAGCAATTTTAACAGAACTATATGAGACAAAACTGTATGCAACAAAACATGAATAATTATGAGCAATGGCCAAGACATATCAACATTTGAAGCATAAAAATTTGTTGCCTAAATGAGTCCCAATTTAGGATCCATGAAAGAAAAGCAAATCATACTTCTATCCAGTGATCTCACTGGGAATCTCCAAATGATCCAGTGAGAAAAACTGATCTTGGGTGGATAACCTCCAAATGATATAAGGGGAAAAAATTAAACTCCCGACCTGAATGTTACTTGGGACAAGTTCCTATTCAATAAAACCAAAGAATGAATTTTAGGAACAAATGGAGGTTATGAGTAGAATATATTTATTGGGGAAAGAAAGCTCTTGTCTGAGAGAGGGACAGGAGGGGGGACCTGAGTGAGTTGTCCCCGTCACTTAAAATTATAAAGCATTCTTCTTTTCTAAAGTTGTTCATTATTCACAAAAGAACCATATATTGGAAGCAAATGCAATAAACCATCCAGTTTGTGAATTAATAAAGGAAATAACTTCGGACTTTTCTCTATTTTATGTACTTGAATAGCTTGTGTTGGACCATCAAAAATATATTGGTAGTCATAACGTATTTTTGCATAAACAGTAGATCCATATTTCATCTACAGAAAATGAAGGCAATCAAATTTTTACTTAACAAATTCAATGATTTTGCAAGAGTCATGCCTTTCAGTATCCAGACAAAGGAAAAAATGTGATCAGTCAGGAGTTGTCAAGAAAGATGAATGGAAAGATAAGCAAAGAGGAAGGAAGAGGTTGATTTTCAAAGTCAAATTGCATATTGGAAGGCAAGAAGTGGTTTTCACTCAAGCATCTGTTTCTATTAAGACTCCCACCAATTACTAAGGTAAATGCAACCCAAAGAGTTGAGCCCTTGGAGCAGCCTTAGAGAAAAGGACCCATTGGCTTACAGTTCTAAAAATCTTCAAAGGTGAATGTATTTTTAAAGATCTGATGTTTCAAATACTTTCCAAGACTAATGAGAACATTCAGTATATTCCAAGAAATAAGGAAATGAAAATATTTTATAGTAGAGAATTATGAAACTGTAGATCATGCTTTAAGTTAAAAGAACATATTTTAACACTTAACTATTGTCATGTGTAGAAAGCATTGTCCTGAAAACAGTGTAAAAGATTGTTTCATTGTTGTTGAAGAGATTGTTTCACTGTTGTTTTATCTTTTTTTCTCATTAAAATGAAAAGAAAGAAAGAAAGAAAAAAGCAGTATCAGATTGTGTGAATAACTAAATAAAATATTTAAAGTTGTTTTCACTTTCATATACTTAGCTTTTGGAAAAGTAGCAGGAAAAAATAGTAAGCCTTGAAAAGGTAAGGCATTTGCATGAATGTCATTGCATTGATGAAGGTATTGCCGTACATTTAAGATCTTGGATTCTTCATTGCAAAAATCTACAATTTATTAGTTTTTTCCCTACAGGATTTACTGGAATAGACTCAATTTACAGCCAAAAAATAGGTTCTACAGAACAATGTTGCTACTGAGGAAGTGTGAGTGTTAGCTGGCTCATAGTTTATGGATTCATGGTCCTCAGGCTAACTTCAGGGCAGAATTTGTAGCAGCTCATTGTTCAAATCTCCTATTTAGCATGAAAATGTTAGAAATGATAAGTTAAGGAACTGGTTTTATTTTTTACAACAAAAGACGCACATAAACTACTAAAAAATGACAAGTAAGATTCAACTAATAGCAATCCCATACCATTATGAAAATTTAAATTCATAAAACCCATTTTTGTAGTTTAGATAGAGGGCAGTGATTATTCAAGGGGAAAAGAAAATATTTGAACTGTCATTGAAGGCATTCTTAGTATTTAGTGATTCTAACACATTATAAGTAGAATTGTTTATTAATAGCTATGTTCCTAACTATGCAAGAGTGAGCTGTTTCTTTCATAGAGAGAAAGGATGTACAGAAATATAAGTGAGCTGATCATTGTGGAGTAGTTGAGACTCTTCTCCATTAATCCTCACTTGTGGTTTATATTTCAAGTTAAAGTCTAGGCCTAGAACTGTTCCCTGTGTTACCTTCATAGAAGTTCATTTTCTATATCTGCTGTTTCACCTTTAAAGGCTTTGGGCCAAGATAGCATTAATGAACCTTTCAAATACAGTCAGGATAGACAGGAGGAGAATACATTGTAAATATGCTTTTCTTTTCTTCTGTCATGCAGTTTTCTGAAGATATCTTAGCCTTATTTTCATTGCTGATCTAAAATTTCTTGAAAACATTGGAGGTCATTTCTCATCAATATTGAGATTCTTAACACACACTTACTGCTCAGGAAAATACATCATGCCCATCCTTGGGGAGTCACCTAACAAAGCATCCAGGGTACACACAGTCCATAGAGGTTTAGACATTATTTTCAAGCAACATGTTTCAAAATCTTATTCTTATCTCAGTTAAGAATAGGAAGCAAAGGAAGAGAAAAATCCAGGTTTCTGAATTTCCATGGAATCTTTGGCTGCAGTTAACACTGCAATTAAGAAGCAGTTGTTTACTATTGTTTTACTCTATGGTAAAATTATTCAGTTTTAATTAATGCTGGAATTATTTAGATGAGCCACATGCTGGCTTCTGGGAGTCAGAATATAAGAGGCCATGGTTCTGGTGAAACTCTACAGAAGAGTGCTTAAAGTACCTAATAGTGCATGTTGTACCCTGATGTCAAGAGTTGAGCGTACGACTGACTGCTGTGGCCAAGGGCCATATATGTCTGATCCACTCTTAAAGCATTAGATCACTTGTATTTCAGCAATGATTTACATAGAATTGTAAATCTCTGTCTCTTTCTCCAAAGATGTCACAGCCCACACACACACAAGCACACATACACACACACACAGACACACACACACACACACACACACACACACACACACACACACAGTTACTGTGAAAATTTGAAAGACACTTGGTAATTTTAGCATACAAGCACCTGAATTTGAAACCATACCTACTAAAGAGTGATGGTGAGTACAATCTGTTTTCTTTTACTCTTAAATTATTAACCTGAAAGATGGGAGCACAGAGAAATCCCATTTAAAAAATTCTTTATTTAAACTTCTAGAAACTGAAAATTCTTACATAATCCCTTCCACCATTGACACACAATACAAAAAACAAACTAAATGAGAAAAGGTTTTAGTTCACATATTCATTTGGAGGACATAGTCTGTCTTTCTCAGGCTCCAAACCAGAAGCGCCCTGGTGGAAGGACGCAGGACAACCACTGCTCAGGTCACCTTGAGTGGAAGCAGATTGGGGTACCATGATGGAAGGAGTGGGGGTAACAGCTGGAGCTGAAGACCTTCGAACCCACAGATTCACCTAGAAATGTGCCCCACTGATTCTCACAGTGGATCCCAAAGACAAATAAGCCAGCTCTCTATCCTAATGGCCACACCACTTCCTTAAAACTTTATTTCAAAATACATGGGCCCTTAATTGGTAAGATTTTTCTATGAACATTATGGACTAAAAGACAGACACTTCATTGGTGCATGTGACCTAGTGACTGTCATGCCTGGGCCAATGCAATTCTAAGATACATATTCATCTTCTCCTGAAGTCTGAGCATCAACCTGAAAGGTTAAGGGTTACAATGAATAGGACACTCACATATCATTTTGATTTCATGGAGTTAATATTTTCCAAGCCAGTACTTTGAGATAGGCACACATACAAACACAAGGCACACACCATCCACCTGCAGGGTAAAATTACAGCTTTATATCAACATCAAATAGAAAACTATAAAATATAATGGATTGGCTTTGGGACACATGTGCTCCCTGTGGAAGTACAAAATGAGCTGCTACCATGAGGATGAGTTGGGGATGTCAAATGTAACTAAGTAGGTGGGAGATAAGAGAATCACACAGGAAGTGCATCTATAAGGGGGCTAGATGGGTGCGGTTGTTCTATTTGGGTCAAGGAAAGAAAGGGGAATTGGAAGCATGAGAGAAGTGGAGAAGCATGCAGTTCTATACCAGGCAGGCTCCTGTAAATTATGTAATTGTGCTAAGAATGTTTAGCCTTGGAATAAATGAAACCTATGAAGAAGTATGTGCTGTGGAAAGGCGTTGGCATGGTTAAATATAACATTCTAGTAAGTCCTCTTTAGACTTTTCATATTTAGATATATGAAAAATTGATTCATCTGGAGGTAATATGAATTGGAGATATCAGTCTGCAGTTTCTCGACATTTTTAGAAATAGATCATGCTAGCACGGACTATAGGGACTGGTTGTATCATTTTCCAATAACTGTCATATCAAATAATACACATTTGGAGCCTCACACAACAGAAAGGAATTCTGTCATGGTTTTGGAATCCAAAGTCTGAAAATAAGATGCATTGGGTGAAAGACAAAGCAAAGAAAGACTTCTTAGGACCACTCTGCTGGAAGCTCCCAGAGGTTCTCTACCGCCCACCTCTTCCAGCTTCAGGTATGTACTGGTGTTCCTTGGCTGGGGACTACACCTCCTAGGTCCCTGCCTCCCTGCTCCCAGGATCTTATCTTTATTGTGTGTCAAATATGTCCCCATTCTCTTCCAAGATACATTGATTTTATTTTACTATTGTGTGGGTATTCCAGAACAATCTTCCCATATTGAGATCATTAATTTAATCATAGCAGGAGTATCAATTTTGACATATATTATAAGAATGTAGCATTCATAAAACTGTGGAAACTGAATTTATAATACCTGTGTTATGCTTAAATGTTCCCTGCAAAATTCTTGTGGTCATAGAGGACATTTCAGTGGTGGCTGGACCTAGAGTGTGGTGCTTGGAGGAAAAGTGTGTGGTTATTAAGCTAGTCCACTGATTGGTTTGGCATAGATATGGGTAGGACTAAGGGCGCCCCATCTCAGTGTGAGTGCCAGCTTCCCTAAGGGTGTGTAGCCTGGATAGAAAGAGCAGAAACAATCTGTTGTTTGCTGCTTCCTGCTTGATGCTTGCTTACTTCCTCTTGCCCTGCATCCATGAACTGCTTCCCCTCCACAGTGCCCCTCTGCCATGCTGCCCTGCCTCGGAGCTGGAAGACTATGACCTGAAACCTCCACAGACTGAGCTACAATAAGCCTTTTCTCCTTCAACTTTGAGTGTTGTGTGTTTTTTCTCAGCAATGAAAAAAGTAACTAAGACAGGTACCCCTAGACTGTCACATGTGGCAAATCTGAAAGATTGCAAATGGCACACTCAGGTTCAATAGTTTTCTCCAAATAAACTCACAGAACTCCTTAAAAGAGACAGTATCATTCATTTGTCTAATAAATGAAAAGGAACTAGACCACAATCTGGGAAATCCCAAAGCATGAGATTTCCATTGTCCTCAAGACAAAGTTTCCTACTGTTACTGATGTGTAGAAATACATGCAGGGCATGAGTTAACAATCGGGAAAGCTTATCTCTGCATTAGTGTCTAGAGATTTGATATCTGATATTCTAGCTGTTCACAGACACACAAGTTGGGGGTCATTCCATGGGCACGTCTGGTTGACTGACTGATTGTGCACAAGGCTGATCTGTTTGCAGGTGACCTGTCACTGTGGTAGCACAAATACTGAATCACACATCTGAATACCCAGAGCCCTGGCTGTCACTGTTGGGTGTTAGTGGCTGCACACTATGCTGTGCTTCGGCTCTTTCCTCCACTAAGCAGAGAGTCTTCAACAGGTATGAGATGGACACCTCCCCGAAGGGAAGGGCAGTGACCACAGCTCTCCTTGGGTGAAGAAAAATTCTTTAATATACATTAGCATTTAGTTTCCAGGTAGAAAGTCATCGATATCTTATAGGAGCTGTATTCACTGTAACCGAGGCAGATTTATTAGTTCAACAAGTTCTTTTAGTTTTCTAATGTATATATGTGCATATGTAATACTACATAGAGGATGATATATAATATACATACAAATAGTAACATATACTACATATTAATAATATACATACTAAGCCTTAAACGGGGGTTAGAGATGGAAATATATGTTAGAAAGTCTGAGCAGAACTAATAGAAAAATGGACAGAGATTGACAGCATACTGGAAAGAGACTACAAGGGAGAAGGTGGTGTTCATATTGGCTCCTACTTTCAGGCTTGAGGAAAATGACATTGGTAATGGAAGTGAAGCTGTTCAGATTTGAAGAGAACGGTCATATATTTCTTCTGGTCTGTGTTGACTGTGAAGATCCTTTAAGATGTCTAAATACTAACTTTTAAGTGAAAAATTGATTACAGGAATTCCAAATTCATTAGCATTCTCTCAGGTCGAGATGCCACTTAATCATATACTGCTTTTCTCCTCCAAATCCACCTTGATTGCCTTCTCTGCAGCAGTGGAGATTGATCTTACCATCCTTGGCCAACTAGAGCAATTGCTGGTAGGGAGCACTAGTGAAAAACTAGAGAGAGAGGACTGTTTACATACAGATGTGGCATGGGGTGCTAGGTGCCTACTATGAGCGACTCTCAAAATGCCTCTCTGCTGCACAAAAGGTGTTCAACATCTTCCGTGATGCCTCTGCAGTGAATCCTGCTGAGAGTTCCTCCCTGGAGCTGCTGCCCTAGCCCCACCCCAGGACACAGAAGGATTTCTAACCAGGCTTGCAGAGCACTGCCCTGCACTTGGTAAGCCATAGCCGAGTCTTCTCCACAGCCTGCATTATAGCCTTGGAAAAATTACTGCTGTCTGACCAGGAAAAATTTAAAAAAAAAAGAGGCTTAAAGTACCTTCTTTGTGTAAGTATGTCAAAAATTTTAAGGAAAAATTATAAGTAGGGAAGTAGGCAGAAAACCAATTTGAGCCAACCAGGGAGGAAGGTGACATACAGCAAGTCAAAAACATTTTAAAATCAATTTGACTGTGGAAGAAGAGAAGAAAAATTGAGGGGTGGGGCTGGAGAGATGGCTCAGTGGTCTAGAGCACCTACTTAGAACAAGCTTAGCAAAGCATCAGGGACCACGGTTCGATCCCCCAGCACCACATGCCAGCCAGCCCCGCCCCCTGGTGGGCTGAGCTGGCCACACACACACACCACACACAC
>NW_004524618.1:7810944-7813306 GCF_000260255.1 Octodon degus | reverse complement strand
CCAATAAATAAATAAATAAATAAATAAATAAATAAATAAATAAATTTAAAAAAAGAAAAATTGAGGGGTGGAGTGATTATGTGTCTCAGCTTGGAGTTCACCTTTGGCTCCATAATTCTGTAAGTTTTATTTCCTGGTTTCCTGTTCCACAAAACCGGTCAAGGTCAGATCTCAGAATGTCACCAAGGCAGATCCTGAGTGGCTCGTCTCAGCGTATGCTCACCGAGCAGAGACTCAGAGGAAGCTACTGACAAAACAACTCATTGTAGGGAATAGGGCCTGGCCTCCTCTGAGCCCACAGTTAGGAACTCCCGGGTGATTCCAAGGTCAGGAGAGACCATTAGCAAGCTCATACAAATTTTAGCTTCACTAATAAAAATAGAGCTCTGGGAAACATCTCAACATGAATAAATGATATTTCTGTAGGAATAAGTAGCATTCAGCAATAGCTGGTCTACTTTTCAACATGGAAATCAACAATGATGATTATTTTGTTTTACATAATCAAATTCATTAAGTGAAGGCTGAGCATTTCCTTCACATTTACTCACTTAAAATTTAGATTTGCACAGGTACAAACCTTGAAATACTTATACAATTATATACTCATCGTAATCTCCAAATTATTGTTTTCTGTGCATTTTCATTGTTTTGTACAGTGAGCTTTTAACAATAAATGGTTGCAAACTCTCACTTGCTACTCTCTTAATATAGTAACTTAGCTTCTACTGGTGAAAAATCTCAAGTATGGAAATTCAGGTAGATGCTTGGCAGATGGTACTACCAGCACAAATAGGAGAGGCTTTAGCAGAGGAGAGCCTTCAGCTCAGGCTGGAGAATCATAATCAAGAATGTGCAGAAGCAAGGGAGGGAGTTGGAAGGTATATTGCTGATAGAGACTGCCTTTAGCAGTGAGGGACAGCGGGTCTGTGGTGGCACTGCGGTGCGTGGTTAGCGTACCTTATCTCCAAAGTTGTTTTGCCCAGTGAGAATCCTGAGAAATGGACCTTGCATAGGTGCCTAAGTCCAGAGGTTTCTTTCCCTTGTAAATGGTGTCAAAGATGTTATGAAGCAGGCACTGTGCAGCCTCCAGGCCTCTTTCCTTCCACCTGCTGCCTAGTGAGGATGTGGCCATCCACCCCTTTGAGGGTGACAGCAACAATTTATGCTCTTGAAAGCCAGAAGCATCACTGGACACATAACAGCTTAGCACCTTGATCTTGATTTCCAGAGCTGGGAAAAAAATAAATAGCTCCTCTGAGGCATCCTGTTATAGCAGGAGAAGGTGCTAAGACAGGTGGCAATAACTGGCACAATGTTTATTTAACACTCTTCCCAGTAACGGACAATGACCCAATGAGCTGTGTCAAAGCCTTTGAAGGATGATCTGGTTTGAGCACACAAGTGCCTTGTTGAGAGCATCACTAGTATCCTGGACAAAGTGTTTAACTTCCATAAGCATCACTTTATAAATACATAAAATGTGACTAAGGTCACAGAGCTGGTTCACATTGACAGATGTGGATTTTGCATCTATGTCCAAAAGACTCTTAAGAGTAAACTGTTAGCCATTTTCAGGACTTGGGTTAATATTAAAAAACAGAAAGTCAGGACAACTTTGTGCAAGTTACTTCATTTATAAAATAAGGAGGAATAAATACAGCAGACCAAACTTTGTGGTGTGAATATTTTTTCATAACTGTATAAGTCTTTTTAATTTTGTGAAAAAGGTAAAATAAAATTATATAACAAAATGGTAAGAGAACAACAATACTTAACACATTGTGGTTTTTTTTTTTTTTTTCATTTGTGTATTTAATATAGGGTCTCACTATACAGATCGGACTTATGGTTATCCTCCTGTTTTCAGCCTCCTCAGTGCTGGGATTGCAGGCATGCACCACCACACCTGGATTCTGTTGCCACCTCAGCATGCCCCTGTGGCAGGGGCAGGGGCGGCAGGGCTGCATGCGAGACCAGGGATTGAACACTGATCCCTAAGTTTGCCAAAGTAGGCACTTAGTCTGCTGAGCTGTATCTCTGACCCTCACATTGTGTATTTTCTTCAAAGTACATATAGACTGAAATTCTTACAACAAAAAGACAAATAGACAAAAGCACAAAACTTGGTTAGCAACAAACTAAGAGAATAGTAGTATAAAAAAAAGTAATAATAATTTGGATAAAAATATTTTTAAAACAATGGATAGTTTGGGAAAATAATTGAATTTCTCCCAATTTTCCAATTATTTCTATTTTGTTTGGTTATCTATCTATCTATCTATCTATCTATCTATCTATCTATCTATCTATCCATCCATCCATCCATCCATCCATCCATCCATCCATCCATCTATCTATC
>NW_004524618.1:7777288-7810844 GCF_000260255.1 Octodon degus | reverse complement strand
ATCTATCTATCTATCTATCTATCTATCTATCTATCTATCTATCTATCTATCTATCTATCAATCTATCTATCTATCATCTATCAACTTATTCAGATTAGTGAAACTATGAAACATTGAAACGACATGTCTGGCTGATTCTCTTAGCAATATGTTCTGCAGTTGCGTCCATTTACTCGTGAATGCCTCGTTTGTTTTTCTGGATGGCAGCATGGTACTGTATTGTGTACAAATACCACATTTCCTTGCCCATTTATCTGCTTATAGATGTGTATGCTATTTCCAAGATCCAGCTATTATAAATTGTGATACTGTAAACATGGGTACACATGAATCTCTGTAATATAATGATATTAACTCTTTTAAGAAGATAGCTAGAAAGGTCTAATGGAATATCCATTTTTAGGCTTATTTTTGTTTATTTCGGAACCGGGGATTGAACTCAGGTCATTGCGCTTGCCAGGGAAGTGCTTATTCCACTAAGCCATCTCTCCGGTCCCCCATTTTTAGTTTTTGAGGAATCTCCACACTGACTTCCACACCACTTTGCTACTTCATCTTCTTACCAACAATCTCAAAGTGCTCCTTTTCCTCCATCTCCTCCTTAGCATTTGTCATTATTATTTGATTTTTTTTGGGGGGTGCTAATCATTCTTTCTTGGGTAAGATGGTATCTTGGGATGGTTTAATTTATGTTTCTCTGAAGGCCATATTTCTTTCTTTCTCTTTCTTTCTTTCTTTCTTTCTTTCTTTCTTTCTTTCTTTCTTTCTTTCTTTCTTTCTTTCTTTCTTTCTTCTTTCTTTTCTTTTTTTCAGTACCTGGGATCAAACTCAGAACCTTGCTCTAGCCAGGAAGCACTTATTCCCCTGAGCTATCTCCCTGGCCCCAAAGTCAGATTTTTAAAGAGAGGAATCTTTTTTTATTGTTTTTCTGTCATCAGCTACAGAAAACTTAAAGCACAACTTTTAAAGCTATAGACCACTATGAGTACATGAAAAAATGCTTGACACAATTATCTCTTTGTGTCTGATGCTGTGTGAATAGAGATCCAGGGAAGACTTAGTGAGAAGGAAACTTTCCATAACAGTTTGAATTCCAGGGTGCCTATTTAGCCACAAAATTATGAGGCTGGAAAGATCCCATAGATGTCAGACAAGAAGAGTTCTAATATGCTGTTGCTGCAGCAGCCTCTTGATTTGTACCTCCAACTTCTTTTTCAGTTTCATAAAAGTTACTGATGCTTCACTTTGAATTCTTGGGCTTACATTTTTTGTCTTTAGTACCAGAAATCAAAGTCCGGGCCTTGTACTTGCCAGATTGGTGCTTTTGCTACTGAGCTGTATCTCTGGCCCTCAGTTTGTAATATTTGGAAATTTAATTCATAACACAAACACTCCTATTTAAGCTGAAAATAGCTCAGTGATTCTTAGGATCTTCACTAAATCTTCATTAGATAGTGTAATTCATTGATCACACTATTTAATTTAAGAATCTTTCCTTCAACCAAAAAATGATACTCCCTATTTCTTAGTAATCATGCTTAGTTCTTTTTACTCCCTAATAACCATTTGACTTGAGATATCACTTGATTACTCTAATGAATAAAACAGACTGAGTATTCTTCAAGTGCTTACTAGTAATAAATACATTTTCACTTCTTCTAAGAACTGTTATGTAAATTCCCAAATTTTTGATTGGCTTTTTAATTTTAGGATTCTATTTTTTTAGTTCTTTATATGTATTCTAGATACTAGTTCTTTGTATGAACTGCAGCTGACAAAATTTTTCCCATTCTGTAATTAGATCTCTGACCCATTTTTATCTTAGTATATCATGAGGTATATTGGTTTAACTTCAGTCTTCTGCAAGGGAATAGCAAGTTTTCCCACCACAATTTGCTGAAGAGGGTGTTTCTTCTTCCAGCATGTTTTTGAGCTACTTGACAAAGATCAAGCGGTTGAAGGTGTCTTTGGATGCTTCTCACTACTTTGTCCCACTGATCCAAGTGTCTATTTTTATGCCAGTACTGTACTGTTTTACACTGTATATTTGTTTATGTTATTAGACATCCAGGATTGTGATTTGTTCTGCTTTACTATTTTTGCCCAAGATTTCTCTTGCTATTCTGCATCTCTTCTGGCTTTGTTTTCTTTCTTTCTTTTTTTTTTTCCAGCACTGGGGATTGAACTTAGGACCCTGAGCTTGCCAGGCAAGCACTTATTTTATTGCCCTATCTCCCCAGGCCCAAAGTAAAATTTTGATTCATTCTATTAGAAATACAGTTGTAATTGTTGTTCTGACTTGTTGAATGTGTATGACAGGAACTTAAAAGAAGGCTTTGAACATTTGAACTACAATAGCTCCAACCTAGGTTCAAATTTGGATGAACATTTAATTTTCTGCAGCATATAACATACTGATAAGTTTGTGTATGTGTATACAACTAAACACACTTACGCACTAGGCTACTTACACAGCTCAGCTTTGGAGAATGAAGGCACGATGGAAATGTGAGTTTGGACATCTGTTGGTGTTTGCAATTCCCTTGGACATATACCCAGCACTGAGACTGGACGCCACCATGATTCTGGTATTTTTTTCACTGAGGTCACTTCCTACTCTTTTCCTAAATGACTACTTTAATTTCAAGTCCCACTGGTACTATGTGAGCAATATTTCCTTTTATCCATAACATTGCCAAAATTTGTGTTTTCTCTCCATTTTTATTTCAAACTTTTAAGTATATTCATTCCACACTTCTTTCTACATACAAATTGGGAGAATTCCGCTTTTCTAAATAATTTTCTTTAATTTGACAAGGAAAAACAGGAGCAAGATAAACAAAAGAAAAGACAGAAACAGGGTCACATGCAACAATACACATGTTACAGACTTTCAGATCAAGAATATCTGACCGACAGTGGTCGATGTGCCATTTATTTTCATCATCAAATCTGCTGCTCAGATAAACAGATATAGTTATGCAAGATGAGACATATGATTGAATATTACCACATGCTTCCAAGAATTATTACACTTTTGTTCTTGTCTCTCATTGTCTTTTATTACCTTTTCAAAAATCTACTTTAAAGAGAGTATAGTAATTAGCTGATATGACATTAGAAACATTACACATTTAGAAGAGCAAAATGACAGGTATTTCGAGCATAGTTTTGGTATTACACATTGCTGACCCCAATGTAATTTAGTTCACAGATACCGAAATATAGAGTTAGTCACATTGAGTATTCAGCCCATTATCTGCTATTTTAAAAAGCCTAATGGAAATTCTTAGGACTAGTGTCTTATCCATCTTGGAAATATACATGGATGGTTTTGCTCCCCTCCTTATTTCCTATTGTTTTTTCTTTTTCTCTCTCTTTGTTGTTAAATCCTTAAATTCTGTTTCTTTCCATTTAACTGTGCCTGTTATAGCTTTCCATTTTTATCTCTTCTTTTGAATTCTTATAGTAGGGAGATTCAATATTTGGCCATGTGGGTCTGCTTTATTTCACTTATGAGTGTATCCTCAAGTTACATCAGTTACCTACAAAGGCTTCGAGTTTGTTTTTAGTTATAGCTGAGTAATACTCCATTGTACAAAAAAACCACATCTTTTTTATCTGTTCCTCAGGTAAGAGGCATTTTGTTTCCAAGATTTGGCTATCACAAATTATGCTTGTAAAAAATCGGCACACATATATCACTATATAATATCTTCAGTTCTTTTGCGAAAATTCCCAGAAGAGGGATAGCTGGGCTGAATGGGATTGCCATTCCTAGCATTTTAAGGAGTCTCCACACTGATCTCCATAATGGTTGCACCAGTCTACATTCCCACCAACAGTGGGGAAGGGTTCCTTCTTCCCTGCGGGCTCTCCAACATTTGTTGTTAGTTGCTTTCTTTAATAGCCTATTTTTCTGGGGTGAGAAGGTATCTCCATGTTATTTTAATTTGCATTTCTCAAATGGTCAGTGAGGTGGAGAATTTTTTCATCTATTTATTTGCCTCTTGTATTTCTTCCCCAGAGAAGTGTGTATTCAAATCAAATGAACATTTTTGGATTGGGTCCTTACATTTTGGGGCCCTAATGATTTTTAATTCTTTATACATTCCAGATAGAAGACTTTTGTCTGAATTATTGTTAGTTATGACATTTTCCAAATTTGTGGGTTGTCTTTTCACTCTGTGATTTCGTTTGATGTGCAGAATCTTCTCAATTAAAGGAGGTCCCAGTTGTTTATTCCTTCAAGTATTTCCCTTGCAGTTTGATTTTTTTTAAATGAAATGTTTGCCTATCCCTATATCTTGGAGATTTCTACCTACTTTCACTTCTAGTAGATTTAGAGTTTCTATTTTAATGTTGAGATCTTCAATCCATTTTGATTTTAGTTTAACACATGGTGATAGACTTGGGTATAGTTTTGGTCACTGGCATGTAGAGAGCCAGTTTTACCAGCACCATAGTCAAAGAGGCTATTTTTATGCCAGTGAACATGTTTGACCCCTTTGTCAAAAATAAGATGGCATGTTTGAAGTTTTATCTGCATCTTCTAATCTACTCCATTGATTCTCAGGTCTATTTTTGGTGCCAATACCATGCTGATTTTGTCACAGTAGCTTTGTAGTATAATTTCATGTCAGGAATTGTAATTCTTCCTGCCTTACCTTTGTTGCTGAAGATTGCCTTTAGTACTCTGGGTAATTTCTGGTTCTAAATGTATTTTAGATATGATTTCTCTACATCTCTGAGGTATGTTGTTGGTATATGAATAGGAACAGCATTAAATCTGTATAAAAATCTTGGGAGTATGATCATCTTCACAATTTTGGTTCTTCCTATCCAGGCGCAGTGCATATCTTTCTGTTTTCTGAAATCCTCTACAATCTCTTTTTTCAGAGTACTGTAATTTTCATTGAATAGATCTTTGACTTTAATTAGATTAATTTCTAAGTATTTCCATATTCACATTACTATTGTAAGGGGTATTATTTCTGTAATTTCTCTCAGTGTGTTTGTTATCTGTGTGGAAGGCTGCTATTGATGTTTGGGTGTTGATTTTGTAGCCTGCTATGCTACTAAACCTCTTTGTTAATTCTAGGAGCTTCTTGGTGGAGGTTTTGAGTTTTCAAAGTAGAATACTATGTCTATGAAAATAACAATACCTTAATTTCTTCTTTACTTATTCTTACTCCTTTTATTTCTCTCTTGTCTAATGGCTCTAGCTAATGATTCCAGAACTACATTGAATAGGAGTGGTGATAGAGGACATGCATGTCTTGTACCTGATCTGAGAGTAAAATATTTCAGTTTATCCCCATTTAGAAATTTATTTGCAGTTGGATTGTCATAGATGGCTTTTATCAGATTGAGATAGAAGGCATCTATTCCAATTTTCTGTAGGATTTTAAACATGAATGAGTGTTGGACTTTGTCAAAGGCCTTTTCTGCATCAATTGAGGTGATCACATGCTTTTTGGATTTGAATTTATTTATATAGTGTTTTACAATTATAGATCTACATATGTTTAACCATTCCTGCATCTCTTGGAAGAATCCTTCCTGGTTATGATGTAAAATCTTCTTGATGATTGTTGTAATCTATTTGCTAGGATTTTATTGAGGATTTTTGCATCTATGTTCGTGAGAGAGATTGGCCTATAGCTATCTTTTTTAGTTGCATCTTTCTCTGGTTTTAGGGTCAGTATAATACTTGCCTCCAGGAATGATTTTGGGAGAATTGTGTCCTTTTCAATTTCATTGAAGATATTGAGTAGGATTGGGATTATATCTTCTATAAATTTTTTGTAGAACTCAGCTGTGATAGCATCAGGATCCAGGCTTTTCATCGTCAGTAAGGTTTTTTTTATTGCATTTTGAATTTCATTAGCTGATATTTCGTTATCAAGAGTTCTTATATCCTCTGGATTCAGTTTTAGTACTTTTTACTTTTCTAGGAATCTGTCCACACCTCCTCTGTCTTTGATCCTGTGAGAGCAAAGTTTTTTCCAAATAGCTATTGATGATCTTCTTAATTTCCTCAGGGTCTGTGGTAATTACAACTTTTCATTCATTATTGCTTGGATATGAATTTTCTCTTTCATCTTTTTGATGAGGTTAACTAAGGGTTAGCAATTTTGTTTAATCATTCCAAGAACCAGCTTTTCATTTGGTTAACTCTTTGTATTGTTTTCTTTATCTTGATTGAATTAATTTCGGCTCTAATCTTTATAATTTCCTCCTATCTTTCAGCTTTGGGTTTGCTTTGGTCTTCTTTTTCTGGATGTTTGAGGTGCAGCATTAGGGTATTTATTTGTTCCCATTCTGTTTTCCTAATGTATGAGTTCACTGCTAAAAATTTCCTTCTAAGAACTGCTTTTCTTACATCCTTTTAATTCCAAAATTTGTGCTTGAATTCTCATTGAATTGTACATATTGTTTAATATCTTGTTTTGTTTCATTGTAACCCATTGTTTGCTGAAGAAGGTGTTGTCTAATTTCCATATATTTATGGATTTTTTTTATTCTTTGCTTGTTTATTTGCAGTTTCATTCTAATGTGGTCAGCTAATATGCATGGGATAATTTTTACTTTCTTGCATGTATTAGGCAAGAAAGACTAGTATAGTGGTCTATTTTAGAAAAGACTAGTATGTGGTCTATTTTAGAAAATGTCTAATGTGCAGCTGAAGAGTATGCTTATTCAGGTGTGGTTGGATGGAACACTCTGTATATGTCCACTAAGTCTATGTGTTCACAGCTCTGGTTCAGTTCTGCTACTTCTTTGCTAATATTTTGTCTTCTTGATCTACCTTTTTGCTTAAAGGGGTGTTAAGTTCTCTTGTTAGTATTGTGGTATTGGATATTAGATTTTTTAAGTCCATTAAGATTTGTCTTATATCACTGCGTGCTCCCATGTTTAATGTGAACAGATTTATGACTGTTACCTCTTTTTCTTGCATTTTGCCATAATCAGAATGCAGTGGTCTTCTTTATTGTGTTTGATCATTCTTGGTTTCAAGTTCAGACTGTTTGCAAGCAGGATTGCTATTCCTGCTTTTTGCTGAGTTCCTGTGACATTTAGTATTGTTTTCTATCTTTTGACTTTCAGTCTATGAATTTCTTCATGAGTTTTATGTGTTTCTTGTAGATAGAATATTGTTGAATTTTGTTTCTTAATCTACTCTGCCAGTCTGTTTCTCTTAATGAGTTAACTGTATCTATTTATATTCATGGTTATATTTGTAATGTATTGACTTACGACTGACATGCTATTTACCTGCAGTTGTATACCTCTTTTTCTCCTGTGTTTGTTTGCCATATTTGTTGAGTTCTTTCTGTGCTCATTGTGGAGGTCTGATCATTTTGGTCCCTGTCTAGAATAGCTTTCAGTAGTCTGTGTACTGTTGGCTTTGTCATCATGAAATTCTTAGTTGTTCTTTGTCATGGAAATATTTCACTTCTCCATTAAACTTGAAAGAGAGTTTTGCACAGTGTCAGTCTGGGTTGGAGTTTGTTTTCTTGCAAGACCTGTAGAACTTTGCTCGTTGCTGTTCTAGACTTGATGGTTTTGGAGAGAAATCTGCTGGCATTCTCATGGGTTTTCTTTTAATGTGATCTGTTGCTTTCCTGGTGCATTTCATTATATTGTATTTGTGCTGACCTTCTGGTGTCTTGGTTATTATATGTCTGAGTGTGATCTTAATTGGGTTGATGTTATTTGGAATTCTATATGCTTCAGTTACATGAATGTCAGGTTGTTTCTCCATATTTGGGCTGCTTTATGCTATTAGTTCTGAACATATTCTTTTTATAACATTTGTATTGACTGCTTCTTTCTCATTACTATCTATTAGTCTTACACTGTTCATCTTTGCATCATCTTGCAGATGATGAATTATTTTTTTCCTGAATCCTTGTTATTTTTAAGAGATCCATTTCTTGCCTTTTCACTAGCTGCAATGGTGTCTTCCAGAATGAAATATTTGTCTTCACTTTCATTCGCAGTTTTTTCATCTTGTGATTGAGATTTAAAATTACTCTATATGTCTTTGACTCTACTTCATGCATTCTATTTCTTTCCTACTTCATTCAAGGATTCCATCATCTTTCTATTCTCCTCTTTTTTTTTAAATCAGTGTGTTCTTTAGAAGCACTTATTAGTCCTTTCATTATAGTTATGGTTTCCTTTTTACTTCAGAAAATATTTTTGATCTGATTTCCTTTATTCCTTTGTGCAGTTGTTTCTTTACTTCAGGAGCTATCATTTCAAAGATTTCAGGTGTGTGATTTCTGATTTCTTCTATGATTGTGTCTCCTGCACTTTTCTGGGTGGGATTGGGGCCTGAGAAGGCTTGTTGCTACTTTTGTCATCTTGTAGGTCACTGTCCTCTGAACATTGGTGTAGAGCTTCAGTGCAATTATTACCTTAGCACCTACTGATATTCTTGTGTAAGAAAGATTACATGTTTGTGTCAGTTAGGTTTGTGTTGATAGAACTACAATAAGCAACACTAATAATAGGTAGTGAGATTTAGCAGTTGACAAACTTTTGTAACTAATGGGTTTGTATTTTATACCATAGAGCAAACATTATGACTGTATAGCTAAGCAGATGTTAAATTGGGAATTTTATTTAAATCAGTTCCCTTAATTCCTATCTGATCATCTCGCCTTGATGTACTTGGAGTCTTCCAGGCAGATGAGTTTATCCTGGTTACCTTTTGCCCCCTCTCTCAATCAAGAGAGAAATAGACAGGATGCTCTCATAGATCTGGGTGTGGCGCAGTGTCTCTCCTTACCGGGTGTGGATCTACCATGTTCAAACTTGTCCAGGTGGGCCTGGATTGGGTCTGGCTGTTGTGCTCTATTTCTTCTTGCTGCAGCCCTTGGAATTGAACCTGCTGTGTCCCTCTGGCAAGATGTTCTGCTCCTGGATTAGCTGACTGTGTCTTGCCCCTATCCTCTCTTCAGGGAGTTCTGCCGCAGGGTTCAACACCAGGCTTGTCTGACGAAGGAGTTTCCAGCGAGCATGCTTGTGGTCCTACACACAGGTGGGGTCTGGGCGCTGACTGGAGTGGATACCAGTGATCAGGCAGATGATTCCATAACCGTCCTGTGCCTGGGCTCTGGCTGGAAGTAGGTCAGTCATCTAGACTCTGTTACACAGTTCTTTCGTGTTTTGTATCATTTAGTTTTTAACTCAATTAGCTTTTAACTTTTTTTTTTTTTTTTTTTCAGAACCGGGATTGAACTCAGGCTGTTGAGCTTTCCAGGGAAGTGCTTATTCTACTGAGCCATCTCCCAGGCCCTCAATTAGCTTTTTTATTATTGTCCTCTATAGTCTTTTTTAGTGAATTCTTTATCTATTTCATTATATTTTCTTTGAGTATGCCAAGCACCTGATTGATGTGGGGTTTCCTTTTGTCTTTGCTCCTGTCAGTTAGTGTAAGTCAACTATTTGGCTTTCTTTTCTTTCCCACTAAAGCCTCACACATCCCCCATGCATTAGAAAGTTTTCAAGACATTATTTTGGGGATTAGCTTCTCATGTTTTGATTGTTCTTTTTTGTTTGAGTGCTGAGGTTTATAAGTCCATCAGAGTGGAAAGGCCTTGTTGCTGGTATGAAGATTTCTTTATTTAGCAGCTGCCTTTCAGGCCCTCACTCTTGCTGTAACTGTTGGATTTGTCTCTGTGTGAAGATTCATCCACCACTGTTGGGAAAGGAAACGCCATGTCCTTGGACCACCTCCCAGTTCTCTGGAAATGAAGGGAGATATTTTTAATCACAACTAAAAACAGGGTATTGGCATATGGCCAAAACAATTAATAGCAACAACGGTGCCTTCTTGCCACTAGCCACAAAGTCTCTAATAATAATAAAGTCAAAATACAAATATCAATCTCTTATGATATCAACTTAATGGTGACCACTGTATAACCCTGAACAGTAGAAAAAATGTTTGAGCTTATGATATAGACACAAAGACAAACCAAACATTGATAGAGTAAGTCTCACTAATGGCTATATGCCACTAAGAGTGAAGGCGTAGAGTTTAAGCATCTGAAAATAATACATTGTTATGTTAATATTAGTAAATGTAGACAAAAAGGAGACTGGAAGAACAAAAAAATAATATTGGAAAATAAAGGACAAGGAGATGAGAAGGAGGAGGCAAAGTGATATTACCCTATTAACAAGGAAATGAAGGTTAATAGAATTAGATAGCAGTAATAGAAAAGATCCACTTAAAAATCACAAAAGTTTAAGGCAAAGTACAATAAAGAAAAAAATAAAATAAAAATAGAAAAAAAGAAGATACAATACAAACCTGAAAAACCAATTTAAAAAAATAAGAAAAAAGAAAAGAAAGAAATGAATCCAAAAACTCCCTTTGTGTATTGCAAGAAGGGTTTCTCTCCAGGGTCTGCAGTACTGGAATCCACCAGAATTGGGGAAGGAGAGGCTGCCAAGGCACATTTTCTGTGCTCAGTCCTGTTCTGGGTAGATTAATGCTCAGGGCTTCCCCACCCTTCCCCCTGGGCTCGGTTGGATGACAGGTTCGCACTCCTATAACTCCCCATTTCCAGGTCTTTCTGAGGATCTCGAGTAAGGGCTTGCTCTGTCCATGGGCTTGTGGGTGCACCAGACGCCCACTCCATAGAGCACACTGGTTGCCACGGACTGTGGTGGTTATGAAAGATGAGGGGGGTGTCCCTGCCTCAGTTGGTGGGTGAGAAAAGCAAACAGGCTGCTGAGTTTTGTGCTGGGCAATGACAACAAAGTGGCGGTTCCAACAGACCCTGAAAAAAATCCCAGCACCTTCATACCTGGCTTTCTCTGTGGGCCTCATGTCACCAACCTGGCTTCTCAACACAAAGCCCAAAGGCCCCTGTCCTTCCTGGTCTGAGCTTAAAAGCTTCTCAGGCAGTTGTACGAGAAGCCTGGATCATCTCTTCAACTGTTTGTTGTGGCCATCGCCTACCCAGTCACTGTGGAAAGGCAGCACCAGAAACCTTGAAGTACGTAAGTCCTCAAAAATTGGTCCTTTCTCAAAATGGCTGCTGATTAAACCCTCAGGGTTATGGAGGGAGCTACCCTGACTTTGTTCTCCATCTCCAGGCAGCCATGCAGAAAAAGCCACTTTCAGAGTTAAATCCTGTGCTGCTTTTGCAGTTCACAAAGCTGTGGGCTTCTCTGGAGGCTACTGGCCCAGTTGATCATTTCTGCTTTGCTCTTTGGATCCTCTACGGGCTGACTTCATGTCAGTAGAGACTGATCCCTGTCTCAGACTTCCAGATGGTCTTAATCTTTCCTCTGCATCATACTTTGCTTTTGTGGCTTCTCTGTACTGTCTAATCTTCCTTTTGTCTCACTCCCAGTTCTGGAATATCTACTTTTTCTCTCCTCTTAACAAGTTGCTGTTTTCAGGTGTCTCAAGTCCATGTCCCAAAGAACCTGTTTTGTTTTTTTGGCTCCTATTTTGTAGAGTCATTTTAAATTTCTTTGTTCTTCCATCTTGCTTTCTCAATATCTAACAACTTGGAGTCTAAAAAAACATACAAGTAATGCTGTTGGATAATCAGCCAACAAAGTGAAAAAGGAAAGAGTTAGCAGATCCTCCTTTACCAGACCTCTCAGTACTAGCGACCTCTTTAGTTAAAGGGAGTGCAGAAAGAAGTGAGCGGTGGTAGCCCCTGCAACCTATTTTCTTCTGTTGGTGTCTGCTCAAATGCAGGCCCCATTATTGTACAGTGACAGATATTTCAGGATGCAGAATGGCAGAGCACCAGAGCAATGAGGATCTGCCAGCACTGATTTATTTACAAGGGAATGCAACCAGGTCAGGGGAAGAAACAGCCCAAGTAACTCTTAAATGTGCATCCTTGGATTTACATATTTATAGAAAACTTTACACTGGCTTCCATTTTCCACCCAGTGCTTCTCTGGTGTCAATCTGTACCTCGACTTGGGCAGTCTGTGTAGTGAAGCTTATTGTCTTAAATTATCCCTGTATATCCAAGTCCTGAAAATAGCATGTTATTTAAAATATAAGCATGGCTTAGGGACCTTAAGTCATTCTTGATCTACCCTGACCTTAAACTTACTGTTGCTAGACTTTCTTTCAAATGGGTGAAAATCAAGCTTACATTTGAGAAGAAAATGATCACATGTCCACTCTTGATCATCCTTTAGGAGTACGCACCTGTAAAAATCCCGTGTCTTCTCTCACTGTCCTTACATTTGATGGGTAGATACAGACATACAAATATGTGCATGCTTGCCTTACATGCTTCATTTCTGTTTGTAAAGTCAGTATTATCATATTTTTGTGTGGAAAAGCTTTTGTTTAACTTTCAGTTGTGTGTGCTCTCAGTCCTGCAAGCTACACATTGATAGGAGGTGAAAAATAAGAAAGAACACATACAACTAAATACTACTTTGCAGCCAATACTTACTAGTTTCATCAGACTTTGATGCATACTAAATATTTAAAAAATATTATCAACATTGTCCTTCTATAACTTACATATATTTAAGCCAAACACCCATGCTTTTGTCATTTTTTATTCTTTTCCAGTAAATTGTTAGAAAAAAAAACATGCAAATTTATGGGTTTTTTTAAATTGTAAAAAATATTTTATTTATTTAGTTGGTAGGGTCTTGCTAAGCAGCTCAGACTCCTAGTGTTCCTCCCACCTCAGCCTCCCAGCACCGAGATACAGGTGTGCACCATCATGCCTGGTTTCAATGGCTGGCACAGCGTGCAGGGGTTCCAGGGCTGGCAAGGCATGCAGTATTGGGGATCAAACCCGGGTCCTGGCACTTTCCAGGCAGGTGCTTAGATGGCTTCTCTGTCTCTCCAGCCTGAGTTTTGGTTCTGTTAGCTCAGAAAAACATAGAACAAATTGACCATTGTCTGGATGTCTGAAGCCTGGGAACTATTCGGATTCCTTGCTGCCATTTCACTCCGCCGCTGTTTTGAAAGCACAGAGCTACATTCTCCTCTTAGAGTCAGGGTCCCCAGGTCAGCCATGAAGAAGTTTGCAGCCCCTGCTTGCCCTTTCTCATCAATGCTTTTTTCTAAACTCTGTCTTATGGTTGCACAGTTATGTAGATGCTGGCTTAGCACTAATTCAGGATGCTTTCTTTTCCATCTTTTCCACTTTCTTTCTTTTTGTGTCATTTTGACGTACATAAGCATCTTGGTAATCTTCATTTTTTGGGTCTGGGAGGTACAAGGAGTAGCTAAGGGTCCTAACATCAAACAATTTATTTTAAGCAAGGGTACTTAGGGTAGTGAGTCCTTCATGAGCCATGGATACAGACAAACCCTTGCACACTGAGTACCAGGCAAACAAGTACCAGGGCAATTTTTTTTTCATATCAAAATAAATCAATTACCAAATTTTACACTTCAAACTGGTCTAGTACCAAGTTATGACTAAATTTGTTAAATATTAAATTTAAATATACATTTCACATTTTTGATGAGGCCACAAACTGACAGAAACAGCAAAGACCACAACTTAAGCTAGACCACTCTCATGGGTCCCATTTGCCTCATGGCTTCTCCTTCTCACCTGCCCACATGCAGAGCCTAAACCCTTTACCAAAGCAGAGGGTTTCCTACCTAGGGCCTAATGATAGGTTGAAGGTGAGACCCAATTTAAACTTTGGGGTGATAGAAAAATATTTCTTTTAACAGAGAAAAAAACATGATCATCTCAAAAACATAGCAAAGAATTTTGGCAAAATCCAACATCCACAAATTGTTTGATGTTAGGACCCTTAGCTACTCCTTGTACCTCCCAGACCTCCAAAATGAAGATTACCAAGATGCTTATGTACATCAAAATGACACAAAAAGAAAACCCTGAATAAAAATAGCTGCAGAAGGACCTTATCTCAATCTGAATGAAGCCATTTAAAACAAAGCTACCTCCAGCATAGTATTAAATGAGAAAAAGCATTCCCTCTAAAATCAGAAATAAGAGAAAGAAATCCACTGTCAGGATTCCTGTTGAACATAATCCTTGAAACGTTAGCCAAAGAAATCAAACTGGAGGAGAATAAAAAAGAAACATACATGGAAAGGATTAAGTCATTATCACTATTTGCAGACCACCTGAACCTTGACTTGTAAGACCTCTAGAAAACCACCTAAGGTTTCCTATAATTACTAGGCAAAATGAGCAACGCATCAGGATATACAGCCAACACACACCAAAACAACAACAACAACAACAACAACAACAACAAAAGGAATAGTGTCCCTGTAAATCATTGGAATTCACTGAGAAAGAAATTTGAAAAAATGCATTCATGGTAGCATTATGAAAAAATACATACTTACAAATTAAGCTAACCAAAGAAGTGAGAGGCTTTCTACAATCAAAACTACATCACTCTGAAACACAGAGACTGAAAAGGACATCAGAAAAAGGGAAGATATCCCATGTTACTAGATAGGCAGAACCAATATAATCAAAATAACTATACTTCCCAAACTGATATATAGACTTAATGAAACTCCAATCAAAATGTCGACAGCACTCTTTGGAGACCTAAAGAAATCAATCCAAAAGTTTATATAGAAAGAGAAGAAATCCCAAATAGCAAAAGCAATTCTAGGAAGCAAATACCAAAGCAGGAGGCATCACAATCCCATATTGGAAGTTATGTTATAAAGCAGCAGTGGGGAAAACAATAAATGGCACAAAAACAGAAATGTGGATCGATGGAACAGAATGAAGCCAGCAGCAACAACCCCAGATGCATGCAATGAGTTGAGCTTTGACAAAAGTGCCAAAAACATACATTGGTAAAAAGATAAGCTCTTTAGTAAATAGTGTTGCTAAAATTGGATATCCACAGGCAGAAGATGGAAACTATAACTACATATGTCAACATGTTTTAAGGTAAAAGTTAAAGATTTCAATGTTGAAATGGAAACTCTTAATGTGCCAGAAGATAAAATAAGCAAAACCCTCTAAGACATAGGGAAGGCAAATATTTTCTGAGTAGAATGCAAGTAGCACCTGAAAGAATACCAGGAATCAACAGATGGGATTACATCAAATTGAAAAGCTTCTGCTTAACAGAGGAAACTACAGACAAAGTGAAGAGAGAGACTACAGAATTGGAAAAAAGATGCACTAATTCTCAGACAAAACTAACATCTAGAATACATAAAGAGTACAAAAGAATTAGATTACTCCAAAATGAAAGACCCAATCAAAATATTTAGTACTTGAAATGAATAGGAAATCTTCAATGAAATACAGGTGGCCAATAAATGCATGCAAAAACAAGTTCACATCTCTGACCTTAGGAAATGCAGATTAAAACAACACTGAGATCACATCTTACTTCAGAGAGAATTGCAATCATCAAGTAATCAAGAATAACACATTTCAGTGAGGCTACAGAGACTAAGGAACTCCTCCACTTGGTCAGTATGAATATAAGCCAGTGGAACAACTACAGAAATCATACAAAGATTCCTCAACAAGCTAAAAGAAATTCTACTCAATCCAGCTATTCCCCATCTAGGCGTCTTTCAGAGGAGCCGAAGTCATCCTATCACAGCATCACAGTGGGGCCTTCACACCCAGGTTTGTAGCAGCACGGTTTATGATAGCAAATTCTTGGTAACAGCCTGTAGGTCCATCAGCAGATGAATGGGTAATGTGCTGGTTATACACAATGGAGTAGATGAGAAACTAAAAAGTAAAGAGCAAAATGAAAGAAAGCTAATAAGTAAAAGAATGATATCTCCTTTTCAAATAAGAAGAGGGTGAGACATGGAGGGGTGGGGGAAAGAAGAGATGAAAAATGAATCAAGGTGTGTTCTGTAGCCATGCAAGCTCCCAATGGCTGGTATGAATCATATGTGCCCCACACATGTGGACAAATAAAAACTAAAACTTTAAAAAGCAGAAGCAAAGGTTTTGACTCCAGGCTTAGCTGTTCCACCAAACTTTCCCCAGGCTTCACCCTTAGAAGAGTAAATAAAATACTGAGAAATTGTAAGTGGGGAATGTGAGAGTTGGCAGCTCATTGTGAGCATGCGTGCAGAGAGCTGTTCTCTAGTTCCCACATGTGACTGGGCCCTTGGGATCCAGTGTTTGATCCTCTCTAGTGCTTCCAGACTCAGGGCCTGTCTGTTGTGACTCAGCAGATTGAATGATCTTTGGTGAGCATGTGGTTTGAAGGGCAGCACACAGAAATGTTACAGAGAGGACTCTGTGTTGCAAAAGCCAATGCATGTATGTGTGTGTTTGTGTCTATGTGTGTGAGTGTGTGTAAAACTGTGTGGGTATTCATCTTTTTCTTGCATATAAGACATTTGTTGTGTGGAAATTGTTTTTTCTCAAAGGAATTTTAATTTGAAACACAGTGGTAAAACTAATTTCAAAGTAATACTTGAGATTGGAATTTAATTGCAACATCAATCTATTTCTAATGGTATATGTGCATGCATATTTTAGCATGTTCAGGATATAAATTATAGATACAAATATAGATATAAATTATAGCTTATGATAAATAAATACAATAATACTAATCATCCCCTAGTCTTTATTATCATGATTTCATTAAAAAGTATGCTTTTTATCACTTGACCCAAGATTCTACCCTGAGAATTTAACTAGACAAAATGTTCTTTAAATGTGTAGAAATACAGTTACACAGGATATTCATGAGTACTTTTTTAAAATCTTATTTTTTGTTTAGTTATTTATTTACTCAGTTCAGAGTCCGACTGCACAGATTTAACTTCTAGTGATGGATCCTATAGCTGGCAGAACACCTCTGGGTTTGTCTGTGAAGGTGACTGGATGAGATCCGTGCTCGAACTCCTTTAGCAGATAACATCGGGTGACATCTAAGCCACTAGGTGTCTTCACCAAAGAAAAAAAGGAAGATGCATAAAACTGTTTTCTAGCTGAATTGAGACATTATCTTTCCCTGAACTCAGACACTGGTGTTATGGCTTATTAGGTCTTCGCACTCAGAACTCAAACTACAACACTGACGCCATGGGTTTTCAAGCCTGTGTGCTTGAACTAGGATCTTCCCTCACTGACACTGACTCCTTTGCTTCCCAGCCTTGCAAGGTCAAAGTGAGCCACTGTTGCCCTAGCCCTGTAATTTGCACAATTTTTCTCTGCTCTTTCATCCTTGCACCATCTACAGTAAAAGATAAACGCAGCACCATTTTGATCTGATATTGGTGAGAGTCCATCCTTACGGTATTCCTGGAAAAGGCAAAGGATCTCTCTTCTACTTGGAAAACTGAAAAATTGGCCTTCACTTTTGTTTTGGGTCCTAGCTCAGACTGAGATGTGGACAGTGGCAGCCAGAAATGCCTGGACCTAATCAGGATAAGAGATTAGAACAGGGAAACAGGAGTGCAATGGGGAGGTTTGCCCTCTTGAGGAGGCGATGCACTAGTCGTAGCTCAACACTAGTGTGGTTTTTGAAAGATTAGATTAGATTATTGTTTCCTATACTTTAATACTTGAGTACCACTTTCAAATATTTGCTGAGGAACTGTGTACTAGAAACAAAACTTTGCGGATGTAAGTGCTTCGCACATCTCTTTTCTGCCTCATCCTGTACTTATGTAAATTCTGTGAGGTTATGGTTTGGGTGTCTATTTTAGAAAGAGGCTGAAGCAGCTGTTGACAGGGATGGTTTTAACTTGCTTAATTACTGCTTCATTTACTGTGTTAGTAAACTCTACCAGCATCACATTCTTCCCTGCACATGCAGTTGAATCACAATCAGCACAAACTGAATTGGCACAGATTAGCAGTCAGCAGCACCTCAGGCAGTGAATTCTGCTAGGTACACATTTGTGCTCAATTGATTACTTGCCCCTGTGTGTTTTAACACACAACCAGCCTTTCCCTTGAGTACTTGCACTCACTAGTTCCCACAGATATGGTCTGAGTCAGCCTTTGCCTGAAGTCTATGGTCTACTGTCCTTATGAGAAACCAAGGGTTAGAGGCGGAGCTCCTCGGATCACCACTATCAGCAAAGCAACACATCATCCAGACGTGTTCTCTACTTGCATCATGGACTCACTGTTTAATCAGATTACTCATGTTTATTAATTCATGTAGTAGTTGCATTAACACAGTATGTTGGGCTCTGTGCAAGGAGCTAAGGATTCCAAATCCAGATTCCAATTTTTTCAGGAGAAAGCATGAAGGTGATAATTGATTAAAATATAGGGAGATAGTAAGTTGGGAACACCACAGGCCACTCGTAGAACATGGGAATGAGGCCCAATGAATGCAAAGAAAACCTCTGATTTTGGTCATAAGAATATGCAGGAATATTTTTGATTACTGCTACTACCACTACTATGTCATTATTATTGTTATTATTATCATTATTTTTGAGTTTTGGAAATTGAACTAAAAACCTCACACTTACTCTGTGCCACTGAGCTATATCCTTGGCCTCTTTTAAAGATATTTTTCAGTCACCTGTGACAATGTAAGATTCTAACCAATGAGATAGGGTGGAAATAAAAAGCACAAGGTCTAATGGTTTATTTGGTCAGGTTACAGGACAGATGTTTCTCTTTTTCATGATTCTTGCTGGTTGGAATGTGGATACGGTAAGAAAATTTGGAAACTGGAGGTAGAAAATGTCCTAGACAAGGGCCAGCAAGATAGCTCAGCGGACCAAGCACCTGCTTAGGCAAGCGCAGGGACTGGGGTTCGATCCCCAATGCTGCATTCCATGTCAGCCTGCCTTTGGGTGCTCTGAGTCAGTGACCCAGTCTGTGTTTGGTGGCACATACTTGCAATCCCAGCGCTGGGGAGGCCGAAAACAGGAGGATCACTATGAGTGTGAGCTGCATAGTGAGACCCTGCACCATACGCATAACATTTAAAAGAAAGAAAGAAAATAAGAAAGAAAGAAAGAAAGAAAGAAAAAAGAAAGAAAGAAAGAAAGAAAGAAAGAAAGAAAGAAAGAAAGAAAGAAAGAAAGAGAAAGAAAGAAAGAGTCCTAGAGATATTTGGAGCAACAAAATGGAGTCTGTGAATTGCAATTCTGGATCTTTTACTTTAGAACTCGGTTGCCTAAGCTTTGTATATTAAATAGGGAAAACAAAGCAAAACGAAACAAAAAACCATTTATTCCTTCATGAATAAACTTTTGTTAGTCCGAGTTTTTATAATACTAGGCGAAACTACCTTCTAACTATTACAAAAAACCATATAATTCAGTTTAGAGGATCAAGGAGAGACTCGCAGCACTGAAGAAAAAGCCTTCGGTTAAAAGTTGAAGGAAGTTATCCTGACAGTGTGTTATACAAAAAGAAAAGGGAGTTAAAAGTTTTCCTGCTAACAGGAACAGCATATTAAAAGCCCAAGGATGATAGTGAGAACTGTGTCTTACAGTTTTGCATTACAATCTTTTTTACATAGCTCCATGAGCTAGCCCTGGGAATGCGGGGATGTGCTGAGAAGGATACAGCAGGCTTGAGCGATCCGTCTATGAAGCACTGGGTTTCGACCACTTTTGGCTTCCTACAAATGCTGATTGAAGTGCAGCTGAATTTCAATAATAATAATAATAATAATAATAATAACAATAAATGTGTTAAATATGTTAAAAACTACTACGTAGCAATTGCTTCCCCATTTTCTATGTTATTAACAGTTTCAAGGAGAATAATCTTGCGCCCGCCAAATAGCTCATAGGATTAAAGCACTTTCAAGCAGGTGCAGGGGCCCGGGGGCTGGGGGTGGGGGGTGCTGTCCCGGCCCCACCCCCCAAGGGTACGCTGAAACGGCAATTGAGGCTGGGCGTGGAGGCACATGCCTGTAATTTCAGCTCTTGGGAGGCTGTAAACAGGCGGATCACTATGAATCTGATCTAGTAATGAAACCCTGAGCACCCTGTAGACCCTTCCCCTCGCAAAGAGAGAGAGAGAGAGAGAGAGAGAGAGAGAGAGAGAGAGAGAGAGATCTCATTTTAATGGTTTAAGATCTTAAATAGCAAATAAACACATGTTAAAGTAGTTAAAAGAAAATCTGACCTGATGCACTGGCTCCATAGGGTGGGGTCTGGGCCTCGCGTCTGCGCTGGCTGCGTGGCTGGTGAAATCTGGACACGCACCGTGCTCGCTGTAGTTAGAGCCCGAGTCTGAGGATCAACCTGCCTGTGGTATTTGTGATCACTGTGCCTACTGTAAAGACACAGACTGGCCCAATCCACGAGGAAGGCCAAATTTACCCTTCCTACTTGCAGTGTTTTGAGACCATTAACTTGCCCTAGTCCTGGAAAGTTCACAAAAACACATCTTTAATGCTTTTCACACTTCCATTTCCCATTCTCTTTTACTTTTCTTACTCCGTGACTCCCCCTCCACCCCACTCCCCCATGTCATCCTTCTTGGCGTGTTTACTTGTGCTTTCTGCTATTTGATGCTGTTTTTTCTTTCTAGATCAGTAACTGAGCCTGAGCCCCAGGGTCCTAGAACCGATGGTCCTCCTTGGTGTGTTTCCCACCTGTCATGCTGAGAGTGTCTCCAGACTTTGGCTCTACTTTCAAATCCTATTATAACAAATTATTTCTTAGACTCATTGAACTCTCCCACTTCTGCCAGTTTTCCAGCATGCAGGAGACTCTGCTTCTGAGGTCAGGAGGGCTGCCTGCTCCACTTACTGGCTGGAATTTGAACAAAATTTCCTCTCTTATAATATGAACAAATGATAGTTCCTACAAAATATTTGCTACTACACAATAGATGTTCAAAAATATTATAAGCTAATTAATTCTAGGTGTTTTAGACAAGAGAAGGAAAAGGATTTAAAAATGAGCACACTGGCCATGATGTCTCTGATGGAAGTTCTCGTGTTTCTTTTTAATTTCTTTAATTATTTCTTGTCTCCTTGCTTTTGTGTTGCTAACTCTAGTTCTGACCATTTTCTACACTTCATCAGCTCCCATGCTTTCTCGCCTTGGTCTTCTCTGCCTTTGGAAGCACGTGCCTGCCATTTGTGGAGCACTCTCACTCACTTCTCCCCTACGTTTTTAGTCTTGATTTTATCCCTTTTCAACCAGCTTTTCTCTCTCTCGCTTACCAACCCTTTGAATTCCAAATAAAATACCTTCAGAGCTCAGATAGCCATTCTTGCCTGTTGACAAATTTTATAGCAGAGTGATAAACTGGAATTATGATGAAGCAGTTGACAGCCTGTTAACAAACGCACCACTGGGGATGTTTTCACAAGAACTGCTGAACACAGGCGAGTAAGTGCTTAATGGTCTCTGTAGTAAAACTAAGTGAGCAGCAGCCACATGTAATCAAGACTGTGGTCGGGTAGGGAGTGGGAATTGGGATGGACTCTGTCACTGAGAGCAAACGCAGCTACCCAGAGCGAGGACCTTAGAGAGGAACACGGCCCGCGTGTTACTGGTCTAATGGCTTAGACAGTCAGGGACCCAGTGTCTTCCTTTCTTTTTTATTTTGATGTATTACAAGTGGATATTAATAGAGAACATTTTGAAAATACTGTGTACTTGTATGCAAAAAAACCCCAAAATCTCTTAACAAAGAATAACAAAATCTCATAACAAAATAATCAGGTAATAATTAAGAAGAAGTTTAAATAAGTCAAAATTATCTATAGGCTGTTTTCAAAACTATTCTAAGGTAAATGCTAATTTGTTTCATTTATACTACTAGTTTCTTTTATTCATTGAAAAGAATATGGGGGCTGGGGAGATGGCTCAGTGGAATAAGCACTTCCCTGGCAAGTGCAAGCATATGAGTTCAACCCTTGATTCCACAGGAAAAAAAAAAAGAAAAGAACATTTTGTCCTTTTGTTTGCTTCTTTCTGGGAGAGAATCTTTTTCAGTTTTGTTGCCTACAATTTGTATTCTGAGTAACATTTTGTTCCATCTTTACAGATCATAATGCATAGAATATTAAAATTGTCTTCCTCTTTTATGGGCAACAATTTATTAATAATTTAATAAGCAAAATAATTTATTACTTATGTATTTAAGAACAAGAAATAATAATTTATTAATAATAAATTCCCTCTTGAGGTTGGCCAAATAGCTCAGCAGATTAAAGCACCTCTAAGCAGGCACAGGGGTCCAGGGTTTGATTCCTGGGCCTGCCGTGCCAGCCCCGCCCCTGGGGCGTGCTGAGACTGTGATTGAGATTGGGCGTGGTGGTGCATGCATGTAATCCCAGCTCTTGGGAGGCTGTAAAAAGGCAGATCACTACGAGTCCGATCTAGTAATGAGACCCTGAACACCCTGTAGATCCTTTCATAAAACACAAAATAATAATAATAATAATAATAATAATAATAATAAATTGCCTTTTTGAAGAGCTGGTGACAAGCACTGGAACATGGTAGTTCACTAAATTAACCAGAGAGAAGACAGGAATTTGTGGCATGAGGTGGATGTTAGAAACCTTTAATAGGTCACTTGCTTTCTCTGCTTTGCACAAAGGATAATTATATTATCTCACCCCTCCAGGCATCTGCGGAGCACAGAAGCAAATATTTATCCACTTCCAGCTCTGTCCAGAAAGTTGGGTAGGATTCAGCATCCTCAGCTTCCTTTTTCCTGTCTGATGATATGCTGGGCAGTTCTTTAACCACAAATAAATAGCAGAGCCACAGGATGGAAGGGCATTCAGTCCCTGGTTCCCTGCATGAGAGGAAATTGCTCAGAAAAGCCATCAAGTCAGAGACAACAAAACGAAGTTAATGGCAAACCTTTTGTGGGATTAAGACTCTGCCATCATGCACTGCTGCCGCTGTTCTGCCCGTGGCCTCCGCAGCCGTGGTCTCTGTGTGCAGGCAAGGTCAGAGCAGTGCTGAGAGCAAGGCTGTCTGCGATGGCCGTGGACCGATTCGTGGTATCCAGCTCAAGCTCTCCTTAACGTCCTGGAAACAAAGTCCTTATACCTAAGAAATCGCTCCCAAACTCAGTTCACATGGAGTCGGAAGAGTTTCTCTCCAGATTCAGAGCATGAGGACCAAGCTCAGCTAATTAGGGTGCTATATTTTCTACTTCACAGTAACACAGTTCGCTCAAACAAGAGGGAATCTTGAAATTTTTGTGCTTGCCAGGCAAGCTCTTATTCTACTGAGCTATCTCCCCGGCCCAGAATCTTGAAATTTTTGATCACAAGCAAAGGTCTCTTGGAAGCTTTACTGCATTTACAGGAAGTAAGTAAGGCCTTTTCCACGCTACACCTCTAGGAGATCATTGACTTTCTCAGACTTAATGAGTAGAGAACATCTCTAAAGCTAAAGTGAAAGTGATAGGAAATGAGGTGGAGGAATAATAATAATAATTATTATTATTATTACTATTTTGGCCTGACGGTGATTAAGCAGTTAAGTCCGATGAGGCCATGCCTGAACTTCTCAGTTTTCTGAACAAGTATACAATTCTGGTGTCCATAAAGGCAGGATTTCTGTTGCTCAGAAAGAAAAACATTTCTGTGAACTCTAAAACTTTGCTATAAATCATGTTAAGTATGAGTTTAAGTAAAATTTGAATAATGGGGCCACAGAGGAGGAAAAAAATGTTACTCAGGAGTAAAAAGAAGAAAATAGGATAAAAAGCAATTTGAGAGTTCTTTACATATGCTGTACCTAATTGTTTGCCAAACATGTGACTCTTAAGTAGTTTTCCTCTGTCTGTTTTACTGTCTATGGCTAGACTTTTGCAATTTTGGTAAGATCCAATTTATCAATGTTTTTTTCTTCTGTAGTTTGTATTTGATGTTGTAAGTTCCTTGCTTAGCTCTCAGTCCCAAAAACTGTATTCAGTTTTGATTAAAAGTTTTTAGTTGCACATTTGAAAAAAAAAGAATGAAATAAAAAGCCACTTGAGAGCCGAAGAAGTAAGACTATTATTTTCATATAACTCAGAACCTATCATTCAGAAGACACTTGCAAAATGTTTTTAATAGTATTTGTAGGATGGAATATCTAAATAATAATACAATATATTTGAGGCATTATCTGTAGAGAATGGTTAAATTATGTGCATGTCTTAAATATGGTGCTTAAAGATAAAAACAAAATAGAGTGGCCAGATAATGACTAGTTTAAATCAAAGCCTTTTGAAAAGTATAAGTGCACCATTTATGAGTAAGTTCAGGGTATCACGCTTATCTAGAAAATGTCTGGGACAACCTAGGCTCTAGGTTTATTCTGTTGATAGCAGCCATTGATGCAACCCAATTTCAAAACCATTTCTCTCAGCACTAGGTAGGTTTGCTGTCTTAAAAGTCCTTTTCGTAGTTCCTGTTTGCAGTATGGGGAAGTCTGTATATCTATCTTGCACATCTCAATCCCTTTTTCTTTGTCCCCTTCCTTTCTCCTCCCTCCCTCCCCCTCCAGCTCTTGTGTATTAATATACATTATCTTTATCTGTTTATCTACGGATGCTCATGCAAATGGCTTTCAAGACTTAGTTCTTATAAATTGTGCTGCTACAAGTACAGACACATGAGTGCTACTGTAAATCAATGACCAACCTTTTTAGGCAGATACTTAGATGTGGAAAAGCTAGGTCAAATGGAATTTCTATTTTTAGTACTTTCTATGAGTCATTATAACCACTGCTCTTCATAGTGGTTATACTAGTTTATATTCCCAACGACCACATAGAAGTGTTGCTTTTATCTCACACTCTCACTAGTGTTCATTGTCATTTCCTTTCTTGATTATCACTGTTCTTGAGGAGTAAGATGGTTTCTCACTGTTGTTTTGATTTTCATGTCTCTGATGTTGAATGACAGATCAGTTGGAGTGTATTTTGCCTGCACTTATTGACCATCTGTACTTCTTCAGAAAACTGTCCATTCAATTTGCTTGTTCATTTTTTATTAAGTCTTTCATTTGTGGTGTGGGGCTTTCTTTAGGTGATTTAGATATTATATGTGTTAGTACTCTGTTCGAAGAAAGCCTGGCAAAATGTCTTCGCCCATTCTGTTGGTAGTCTCTTGACTTTGTGAGTTGTCTCCTTTTCTGTGCAGATCTTGACTTTACTATGATTCCATTAGTTGAAGTTTGGTATTATTTCTCATGTCCTTGGGGTTCTGTTCAGGAAGTCCTTGTCTAGGCCTGTGAAGTGATAACAGAAGAAAAGCAAGAAGCAGCACAGTCCAAGATTTGAAGTTATATCACAAAGCTGTAGTGATTAAAATGAAAACCACCGTGGTACTGTCAACGATAGAAACTGGTACATCCATAAAATAGTGGAGGTGGAAACAATCCCTGTTATTTGATCTTTGATAAAGGGACCATAAATATACATGGGAGGAAAGACATCCTGTTTAATAAATGGTGCTGGAAAAATTAGATATCCACATGCAGAACATCCACATATCTCAATATGTACTTAGCTAAAACCAAATGGATCAAAAATCTAAATGTTAACACACAAGCACTTAATCTGGTTTGCTACTGCTATGTAATAAATTAGCAGTAATTTAACATGTCTTACATGCTCATTTGTCTCAGCTATCCTGATGTTTGTACTACTAATTCTATCAGTTCTTTGAAAATAGCAGGTAATGTTTAAAATGTTCTCTTTAACTAACACTATATGCTAATATCTGTAATCTGAGCAACTACATCGAAGAGAGCAATGTGCAATACAAAAATCATGTTGAATGTCTCTCATCTTGCTCTTCTAAATGTGCACCATTTCTGATGTCTTAATAGTTATGATTATGCTCTCTTTAAATAAATTTTAAAAGATAAAATGTAAAAGCGCAAGAAAAAAATAAGGTTTACTGAAAACAAGCATTGATATTCAATTATTTGTTCAATCTTGCATGCTTATTCTCTGTTAATCTGAACAACAGATCTGATGATAAAATTACGTAAAACAAGCATTGTTAATTTGCTATTCTCATTTTGAAAATCTGTACCATATGTATTATTGTATGTTGCTCCGTTTCTGTCTTTGATTTTGCTATTTGTTTTTGCTTTTTTAGTGGTTTCACTCTTCAAAATAAAATAAAATCATTTAAAAACCCTACTCATTTACACTTTTTCTTTGCACTGAAGTGCTTCCTCAGTCCTTTATTGTATGCTTTATTTTTGAAACCGAGTCTCATAGGTTGCTAAGTTGCCCATGCTGGGCACTCTCATTGCGATCCCCTGCCCAGCATCCTAGAATGCTGAGACAACACATCTGCACCAGCCCTGGCTGTAAACCTGCCTGTTTATTTTTCCCAGTTTCCATGGTTTGGTAGGCTGGATACTCTCCTCAAGTCTCTTCACACTGGCAGTAATATGTCCACCGGGAGTGAGCTGATTGGAATCTTGGAAAGCCAGTTTTTGGCAGAGATCAGATTCTTGTGGATTAAAACTGAAATTCTAGTTTCCTTGTTAGCTGCTGTCTGAGGGTCACTTCCAGATCCTAGGAGCCACCCTCAGTCCTGGTGGAGCTGGCCACACCTACTGTGGTGACTTACTTCTTCAACATCAAGACCCTGTCTGCTGCACTGCTGTCTTATGGAATGTGGCTGAATCCAGAATGATCCTTCTGGGAGTCCCAGTCATGGATCTACCCCAACTCAAGAAAAAGGCATGGTTCAGGCGGTGCTCTGCAGAGCAAGGAAATCCGAAGGACCCTGATGCCATCTCATCCACTACAGAAGGGACATAAAACTTTATCAGACCAATAGGCTCCATGACAACCCATTTGGGACCCCATGTGTCTCAGGAGCTATTCCTGTTCTCCATTCCTATTACCCAATATATTTTCCTACTCTTACAAATCTATATCTATATCTATATCTATATCTATATCTATATCTATCTATCTATCTATCTATCTATCTATCTATCTATCTATCTGTTCCACGAACCTGTTTTGAAGCTATTTCATCTTTTTCTCATTAAAATGAATAAAACATTTAAAATATACACTGAAATAAAAAGAAGAAACATTGTCCCCTCCTGAATATTATTCCCACAGAATAAACAATGGGGATGACAAAAACATCTCTGAATAAAAGAAGAAAAACTAAAATATTTGAGCAAATAAAAAATATCGAACCCTTTTCTAGGAGATTTCCCTACTCAATGGGAAATACAATTTTGAAAAGATATTATCATTTGCTAGAAACTATGATTTAGGAAAAATTAGTTTACAAGGGCAAGTTCTTGTTGAAGGATGATTTTTATTTATTTCAGGAAACACTAAATGTGATAACACTGTGTTAGTTGTGGTGATGCACACCTGTAACCTCAGAACACTGGAAGGCTGAGGCTGGAGAAACACAAGGTTGAACCCAACCTGAACCACACACTGATTTGGTGAAATCCTGTTTCAAAACATACCATGAAAATGTCTGACAACTTAGCATAATCTGCCCTAGTATGGTAAGAAAATAAAACTAAATGAACCACTTTAGGACACTCACCCCTTCATTTTTTTTTAATTAAGTTTAAGTTTTAAAGAGAATGATAAAACTAGTAAGAACATTAGAAATGACACAAAATTTCACTAAGCAAAGCGATAGAAATTCAATAATGCTTGCTATACTGCATAGTCTTCAAAATAGATGATCACATTACCAGATGGAAGCATGCAAAATTGGTGAAAAAATTCATAAAAACTTAAAAAGGAGAAAGAAAAACAGGCCTTAAGTGCTCTCAACAGACCAGCATAAAACTGCAGTACAATTTTCCAAGCTATCCTGTGCATACATGTACATATTTCTCTTTTAATTCCTTCTTTTTATTTCCTTTCTCCTTTCCCTCATCCCACTTGTTTCTTCCCTTTGAAAAGTTCCTTTTCCTTCCACCATATCCACTGTAATCATCAGATCCTATGTACTCTTGCAGGTTCTTACACTAGGGAGACAATATGATGTTTACACCTGCAGGTCTGATTTATTTCACTTATGAATATAGCCTCTAGTTGCATCTATTTACAAAAATCTTGTGTTTGTCTTTTTTTATACCAGAGTAATACTCAATTGCATAAAAATCCCATCTCTTTTTATGCACTCCTCAGTTGATGGCCACTTGGGTTGTTTTCAAGATTTAAGGACCACAAATTGCACTCTATAAACATGGGTGCACATAATCACTGTGCTATGATATTTCAGTTCTTCTGGAAAAATACCCAGAAGAGGAATAACTGGGTTAAATAAGACTTCTAGTCCTAGTTTTGTGAGGAATATCCATGCTGATTTCCACAGTGGTTGTACCAGTCTACATTCCCACCAAGAATGGAGAAGCGTTCTTTTTCTCCACAGCACTCCCAGAATTCATTATTGGTTGACTTCTTGATGATAACCATTCTTTCTGGGATAAGATGGAATCTCACTGTCATTTTATTTTTTTTATTTTTTCCATAATTTTATTGAGAAACAAATAACAATGAGACAGTTTCAAACCAAATTGGTAGGACAGTTTCAATAATTAACACATTGCATACATTCTTCCCAGTGGTTAATTGCTGTACAAGATGCGGACTTGATATCCTATTTACAAACACCATTAGAACAAATCCCTCTATTCATTAAGAGAATGTAACTATATATCTATCCTAACCACTTTGAATACACAGATACAAAATGGACATTCATCTGTATCCCCTTTTTTTCACTGTCATTTTAATTTGCATTTCTCTAATGATTAATGATATTCAATACTTTTCATATACTTATTTATTATCTATATTTGTTCAACTGAGAAGTAGATATTTATCTCAGATGTTTAATCTTAGATTGGGTCTTTGAATTTTAGGTGTCTAATTTTTTAAGATTTTTTTATGTGTTCTAGATAGAAGTCCTTTGAGAGACAGTGGGTTGAAAGTTTTTTTTCCCATTCATGGTTTTTCTTTTTACTTTGTTTCGATTTCCTTTGATGTGTAGAAACTTTTTTAAAAATATGAGATTGTGTTTGTTGATTGTTCGAAGTAAACAATAAGGACTAAAAAAGAAGAAGTCAAATTATCATTATTTGCAGGGAACATGACACTCTCCATGGAAGACCCTAACGAGTCCACCAAAAGACTTGTAGATTTAATAAAAATCCAGTAGTTTAGCAGGGTACAGTGTCAACACTCAAGTTAAATAGCATTGCTGTAAAACAAAAACAAACACACTGAGAAAGAAATTAGGAAATCCATACATTTCAAATAACATGAAAAATGAAATATATAAGATTAACCACTAGGAAGAATGTATGTAATGTGTTCATTATTGAAACTGCCCTACCAATTTGATTTGAAAAAAAAAATTATTTGAAATAAAAATGTTTTGTAACTATAGGCATGACAAGTAAAAAAAAAAAACCTGAAGTTATGTAAAAAAATATTCTGTGAAATACAACTTCATTATCTTGGCAGGGTTACATTTCAGCGTAACACTTGAAAATTTAGCTCTGAGTTGATATTAGTACAAAACAGACAGTGGATTTGGAAGACCAAGCCCACAAAAAGAATGTCAGTTATCTCGGCTCTAAGATACTGTTTTTGATTGCATGTTGAATTGACACTGCCTTGACATCTGTTAATTAAATATATTATTACAATAAAAAAAGAAAATTAAATATAAAAAAAAGATTCAACACAGTAAAGGAAATAAAGGATCTACAAAGTGAAAATTGCAATACTCTGAAAAAAAGATTGAAGAGGATTTCAGAAAATGGAGATGTTCATTGCTTATGGATAGAAAGAAACAACATTGCGAAAATTGCCATACTCCCAAAATGATTATATAGATTCAATTCCAATTAAAATGCTATTGGTATACCTCACAGATCTAGGAGAAACATTCCTAGAATTTATCTGGAACCAGGAGACATAGAATACATAAGCAGCCCTCAGAAGTAAATTAGAGGCAGGAGGCATCACAATCCCTAACTGAAATTATACTGCAAAGCTACTGTGATAAAATCAGCATGCTACTAGCAAAAACCATACCTGAGGATCAATGAAATAGATTAGAATGTGCAGACAAAACTACAAACACACTCAGAGACCTTATCTTTGACAAAGGGGCCAAAAATGCTCACTGGAAGAAAGAAAAACAGCCTCTTTAATAAATGATGCTGGTACAACTAGCTTTCTACATGACAAAGCATAAACCTAGACCTGTGCCTATCACCATGTAGTCAACTGCAGTCATAATGAATAAAAGTGGGGCCAGGGGGATGGATCAGTATAATAAGCATTTGCCTGGCAAGTGAAGAGCTTGAGTTCAATTCCCTGTTTCACCAAAAAAAAAAAAAAAAAAAAAAAAAAAAAAAGTGAAAGATTGAAGAGAAGTACTTACTATTCTGGAGGAGAGAGTACATAGAATTCTTGAAGACATAGGAATAGGCAGAGCTCATGAACAACAACAAAATACTTTTATATTTCTTAGGAGCCCACTGTGTAACAATCACTGCAAGAGTTAAACATGATCATAGTTTAGCCAAAAGAGAAGCCCAAAAATCCTTTTACATGAAGTTACAACTGGGACAAGAGCAGAGTAATCAGGGATGATTCACAGGAAGAGAGGGAAAGTCTTATATGGAGGACTTCACAGAGAGATTACAAAAGGAAATAGTATGTGTGGAGAAGTGGGGAAGCACACATTATGCTAGAAATGCTGGATAAATTTGAAGGTATTTATTGAAAAGAGATAAGCTGCATTCAAATTTTAAAAGATATATAAAAAATAAAGAGAGTAAAAGAACAAACGAAAAGAGATACACATAGAACAGTGGCTTTCCTGAGGTGGTGATGAATAAAAAAGGGGGAAAGAAAAGAAAAGAGAACTGCAAATTTGAGTTTTCCTAGGGCCAGCCCAGTAGTTCAGTGGATTAAAGCGCCTGCTTAGGTAGACGAAAGGGCCTGAGGAGTTTCAATCCCCAGCATGCTGTGCCAGCCCCGCAGCCTGGGCATGCTGAGATGGCGACTGAGACTGGGTGTGATGCTGCGTGCCTATAATTCCAGGGCTTGGGAGACTGGAAACAAGAGAAACACTGCCAAGTCCGATCTGTACAGTGAGACCTTCTAGACTCTGTACTAAATAAAAAAAAAAGAGAGAAAGAGTTTTGAGTTTTCCTGTTTCCTTCCCTATACCTAGGATAAATTATTTGCTTCTGTTTTTATATATACCCTATGCTATGTCATTCTTAAATTGATCAACTATGAGAAAATGTACCAAGTTCCCAGCAGTACAGTCCACACATGAAGAAGCAGACATGGGCAGGAATCAAGATCGGAGTGAAATACCTGCTCATATTTAGAGGTTGTGTATTTATGAACAGGGAGGTCTGCAAATCGTCTTGTTGGTTCCAGTATTTCCCTTCCCACATGTTGTTCTCAGCTTCTGTAGCAAGTATATTGAGAATCACAGAACATCTCTGTGAATGGTTTTGTTTCTCCTATTCCTGTGTACAAAGCACCTTTAGCTCTCTGGAACAGCCATTCCTACAGAACGCTCCAATTCCTGGGACACAAGTCTGAATTCTCCAACACAGTTGTACAGTTTGCAAGCAATGGGACATATGGGACGTGTCTTAGTTATCTAGTTGCTGAGACCTGATAGCTGACACCTACCACTTAAAGGAGGAAATATTTATTTTGGCTGACAATGTGTAGAGATTTCCGTCCGTAGTCTACTGGCTCCATGGAAGGGCAGCAAAGCAGAGAGATGTGGGAGACGTGGAACAGCTCATGACACAGTAGCAGGAATGGAAAGGAAATCAACAGAAGTGAAAGCGAGATAGACACTTCCAGGCATCATCACCTGTGTGTATGTTGCTGCATCTGGAGCGCACCATGAACTTTTAATGAAAGGCTCACCAGATTGCTAAATGTGAATGAGTAAGTATGCCAGTGGTGTCACTGTTTCTGCACCCTTATAAATTATGGCAATTATGGCTATATATATATTTTTCCCCATAAGTTGACTTCCATGGTGCAATTGAAAGAGAAGCAAATCTGGCTATCTTGATGACATCCTGTGAAACCACAACCACACAACATAGATTTATCCTAGCAAATGGAAACATATTTTTGACAGTGTAATTATGGTGTTGTGTCAAGTTAGTGACTTTTTATGAAAATATTTTAATACTTCTTGCAGATATTGCATTTCCCATCAAATGTTACTCTAGGGCAAGTTAATAATTTAGAAACTTTTTATATTTTAAAAAGTGGCAAATCCATTAGATGTATGAGATACCATAACCAGATAGCTCTCCCATCATGAAAGTTTTGTGTAATTACTTCACCTCAAAGTCGGGCTCCAGAGAGAACAATGCAATTGCACTTCATGGAAGCTGGAACTCAGAGGTCAGAATGTCAACAATGCTATCAGAAATATTCTGAGGGTGAAAATGAGAATCAGAATAGAGGAGTTTAGATTAGATCAGAAGAAAAGTGCTTCTGCCTCATCAATTGTCCTCTCCTTGGGTTATGTTTTCACTTACTGATTTCATTTTTAAGTCTTTAGTCTCCAAACTTTGGCTGAAGTTTAATAAATCATTAGTGTATGTTTACTGGTATACATCTAGTTTTTGTTTTTACGTCATCTTATCATACTTGACAATGTGAAAAAGTTTGTCATTGTTTCATTTTGAGGAAATAAGAGCTTAATGATATTAAATAACTTAAAGTAGGTATCTTATTGTGGATTTGTACACACACTGAGACAGAGTTACCTTGCTGTACCAATCACATGGTATTACTGCCCTGAAGTAACTATGCAGTTATTGAATGCTTGCTCTTAAGCACATGTTCAGCTCTGTTTTCCCATATTAAATATAGAACAAAGGAGATATGGTTTTTGGTTCTTATTTTATAGAGGAAGAAAGTGAAATAGAAATAACATCATATGACCATCCTCACTGCTGATATTAGTTTTCAAATGCATCTTAAACCCCCAGGGTCCAAAGCTAGATTGTTTGATTTTACTTTTGTACATATCCAGAGAATCTTAATTTCTTTTTAAGTTCTTCATTAATCTGAGCAGTACATGGCTTTTGGATGCTCTTAAGGAGCATCTTCCACATTTGAAGACAATGAATAGATAATAAAATACATCTAGTAATGAAAAGACCCTGCTTCCTCTTGCCCTTTTTGTAGCATGATTCTTTTAGGGCTAAAAAATTACATTTTTAAATCTAATTGTGACCTGGGATTGATATTCTAAATAGGTATCAATCACCTGAAAAGACCCAAGTGAGTCACTAGCCCAACCCCCAACAGAAAGAGACCCTATCCCGCATTCCAACCCCCAACAGAAAAAGACTCTGTCCCATATGTAATCCCATTGGTTGACCATAGTTTTGTCCCACCTCCTGCCCACCTAAGCGAGTTTCCATTCTCTCCACCTTTGCTCCACATGGTTTTACACTATAAAAGTCCCTGGAAGAGACCGCTTCCCGGGGAACTACCCGCTCGGGCCCCCCTCCTGTCCCTCTCTTGGACAGGAGATTTCTTTCTCTAAATAAATATATTCTGCTCATAAAAAAAATAATGAATCTAATTGTGTTACTTTGACATATAGAGGCCAA
>NW_004524618.1:7774466-7777188 GCF_000260255.1 Octodon degus | reverse complement strand
AGCATCAAGTTGTCATCTAAGAACTTACACTTGTGACACATTTTAGATGATGCTTTTAATTTTAACATTAAAATGTGTAGCACATGACTGCTTATGTTAATAGCTTTCATGTGATCACTACAAAATTCATAGCATCTACAAATAGCAATCTAAAGTAAGGATTTAGTTAATTTTTCAAGTGTATTTGTGGTGATTATGTTGTGTTTTCCTTTGCAGATTTTCAAATGCTTGAAGTACTGCATGCACTTCATGTGAGTATTTAATTAGCCCTCACTATACCTGAGGTATAAGTGTAACTTTTTACTAAAGCATGAAGTGTAAGAAATAAATGCAAAGTATAAAGGTCGTATCTATAACCTGATGGGAATTATTTATCATTTTCCATGGTGGAGTTGGATCTCTGAAAGATCAAGTTTGAAAAAATATCAAGATAATTTTGATACCTGATGTTCTCCACGTAATACCTAATCTTTAGCCATCTCAATGTAGTGTCTCTGAGTGGTCAATTTTCTCTCTTTTTCCTATTTCTATGAGAAAAATATATATGTAGCTCCCAAGATCTTTTCCCTGTCTGTTTTTCTGGATTGAAATGTAGGTCAGAGAATGAGAGGATGTGTGTATGTACAGCTTAGCTCTTTTCTAATTAACCTTAGCATCATTTTCACTCAAATTTCCATCCACTGCCTGATTGTCTCATAGGCAACTTCAATTAGAGTCATCACATCCTTTGCCATCATAGGAGCTATCTGAGGTGGAGTCTTTGCCATAAACAAACTGAACTAGATCCTCTCTCTATCTGTTCTTCTCTCCCACATAGCCCTCTTCCTTTACCTCTTATTTGCCACAGATGTCTCTTTCATTAAGTCTGCTGCGCACGTCAACTGTATGTTGACATTTTGTATGTAAGCCATCCAATCCTCAAGTTGACTAGGGCGTCCCAAGTGTGCTCTTCTCTTTGCTTTTGGTCCCCTTCTCCCATTCAGTACTCAGCAAGTCTGCTTCCTTCTTCCTTTTGTTGGAACTCAGGCTTCATTTGTGATACTGACATGTAGCAGATAAGTAAAATCTTCCTTCTATACCTTAATTTCCTCCTACCTAAAATACAGAATCAAGTGACTGAATGGAAATATCCTTGAAATTGGGCAAAAAGCAGAGTTTAATATTCTAACCACAAACACTTTATCATGCATGTTGATGCAAATACAAATTAGTTTGATTATAGGTAATTTGTTTGATTTCATGATTTACACATATATCCCATCTAGTGCTACAATCATCTTAGATTAACAGATATAGGTATGCAAGATTTGACACATAGTTGAACATTGATGATTTCAATAATTTTTATTGTTCCTTGTGCTTTTTACTTTTTATTCTATTATTATTATTATTATTATTATTATTATTATTATTGCTGGAACCAGGGATTGAACTCAGGGTCTGGTGCTTGCCAGACAAGGGTTTATTCTACTGAACTATCTCCCCAGCCCCTCTAATCAATTTTGAAGAGTATAATCATAATTGTTGAGACATTAGAAATGGTACACCTTTAGAAAAACAAGATGAGAGGTATTCAGCCACGGTTTTTGTATTGCACATTGTGGTCTTCACCGTAGCTGCTCAGTTTACGGATATTAGTATATAGAGTCAAAGTGAAAATTTTAAACATTAACTGCTATTAAAAAATACTAATGGAATAAGTAGTACAATCATCTCATCTATCCTGTATATATAACTTGCCTGATAATTCCTCTTCCTTTTTCTTTTCTCCTTTCCCTCATATTCATTGTTTATTCCTTATGTTCAGTTTCTTTTCATTTAACTATATCTATTATTCCTTTACATTTTATTTATTCTTTCAGGTTCTTACAGTAGGGAGACAATACAATATTTACTCGTATGGGTCTGATTTATTTCACTTATGAATATAGCCATTAGTTGTGTCCATTTCCCTATACAGGCCTCAAGTTTGTCCTGTGCAACTTAGTAATACTCCATTGTATAAAAATATATCTTTGTTTCCATTCCATGGGAATTTTGGTTGTTTCCATGATTTGGCTCTGACAAATTGTGGTGCCAGAAACATGGCTTCACACACTCCTCTGGGGTATGATGTTTGCACTTCTTTTGGAAAAATACCCAGAAGGGGAAAAGCTGTGTTGAGTGAGATTTCTACCCCTAGATTTTTGAGGAATCTCCACATTGATTTTCAGAGTGGTTGTACCAATATGCATTTCCACCAACAGTGGAAAAGGGTTTCTTTTTCCCCACAACCTCTAACAGATTTGTTATTAATCGATTTCTTTATGATAGCCATTCCTTGTTTTTTATCTTTTTTATTTTATTATTTTTTTATTTTTTTTGTATTTTTAGGGAAGGCTCTACAGGGTGTTCAGGGTTTCACTACTAGATCAGACTCATAGTGATCCTCCTGTTTACAGCCTCCCAAGAGCTGGGATTATAGGCTTGCACCACCACGCCCAGTCTCAATCACCTTCTCAGCACACACCAGGGACGGGGTCTGCACGGCATGCCTGGGGATTGAACCCCCAGCCCCTGTGCCTGTATACAGGCACTTTAATCCACTGAGTTATTTGGCTGGCCCCAGCCATTCCTTCTTGAGTGAGTTGGTATTTCAATGCTGTTTTAATTTGTATTTCTAGAATGATTAGTGCTCTGGAACATTTTTTCGTGTATATATTTGGCAATTGTATTTCTTCTT
>NW_004524618.1:7771354-7774366 GCF_000260255.1 Octodon degus | reverse complement strand
TATATATATGACAGAGTGTGGTGATCCTCCTGTTTACAGCCTCCCAATTGCTGGGATTACAGGAGTACTCCACCATGCTCAGCCTAATTTCTGATGCCCGTTTTTGTATTGGGTGTTAGAATTTTGGGGACTTTTTCTCTTTCTTTCTTTCTTTCTTTCTTTCTTTCTTTCTTTCTAGTTCTTGATATATTCTATATAGAAGTCTTTTTTTCTAGCTGGTTAACATATTTTCCTAAGTTCTCAATAAGATGAGATCCTACATGATCATTCTGTATTTCCTGTGCATTTTGGCTTTTGTTCATGAACTCTCTGCCTATCCCTATGTCTTCAGAGACCTACTTTTAGTTTTTGGCATGTAGAGAGCCAGTTTTTCCAGCGCCATTTGTTAAAGATGCTACCTTTCTTCCAGTGCAGATATTTAGCCCCTCTATCAAAGATAAGGTAGCTGAGTGTGTTTGTAGTTGCGGCTGCATCTTTTAGTCTGTTCCATTGATCTATTTCTGTTTTTGCCAGTAGCGTGGTGATTTTAACACAGAACCTTTGTAGTATAATTTCAGCTGAAAGATTGTAATTCCTCCTGCCTTCCCTTTGTTGCCCAGGACTGTCTTTGCTATTCTAGATTTGGACCAAGAAAGGGTCCAAATAAATTTTAAGAATGTTTTCTCTAGGTCGGCAAGTTAAGTTGATGGGATTTGGACAGGGATTTCATTAAATCTGTATACCAATTTTCAGACTGTGGCCATTTTCACAACATTGCTTCTTTCTATCTAGGAGCAAGGAATATCATTCTATTTTCTGAAATCTTCTTAGATCAGTTTTTATCAGACTATTGTAATTTTCACTGTATAGATTTTTTTGCTTCATTTGTTAGAATAATTCCAAAGTATCTCATATTTTGGATGTTATTGTCAAGGATTTTTTCTTAAATGTCTCTCTCAATGAGTTTACCTGTGTAGAGGAATGCTACTGTTTTTTCAAAAATTGAGTTTTTAACCTGTTATGCTACTGAATTTTTTATTAATCCTATAAGCTTCCTGGTGGAGGTTTTTGGTCCTTCCATGGAGAATATCATGTTTTCTGTGAATAATGATAGTTTAACTTCTTCCTTACCTATTTTTATTTCTTTTATTTCTCTCTTGTGTAATGGCTCTTGATAGTATTTATAGAACTATATTAAATATAAGTGGTGATAGTGGATATTCTGGTCTTGTACTTGATCTGGATTAAATCTTTCAGTTTTCCTCCATTTAGAATGATTTTGAGGTTTGGTTTGTCATTAATGGTTTTTACCAGATTGAGGCAGAAGTCAAGCCATCTCTTCCAATTTTGTGTGGGATTTTGATCATAAATGAACGTTGAACTTTGTCAAAAACCTTTTCTGTATATTTTGAGATGATCACATGGGTTTCTTGTTTTGGTTCTATTGATGTACTGTATTATAATTATATTTTTGTGTATGTTGAACTGTCTTTACATCCCTGGCATGAATCGTACCTTGTTGTGGTGTATAAGCTTCCTGTTGATTTTCTGCATTCTATTTGATAACAATTATTTGAGGAGTTTTGTGTCTATTTTCATGAGAGTGATTGTCCTATAATTCTCCTTTTACGTTGAGTCTTTTTCTGTTTTTGTTATCAGCATGATACTTTCCTCCAGGAATGATTTTGGGAATGTTGCTTCCTTTCAAACTTCGCTCAAGAGTTTGAAGAATTGATCCAGTCAAATAGCTCAGTGAATTAAAAGCATCCGCAAGCAGGCACAAGGACCGGGGCTTCAATCCCCAGGCCTGCCCCCGCGGCATGCTGAGAGGGCAATTGAGATGGGGCTTATATACAGATATATATCTGTATCTACAAAGTAGTTAGGATAGATACTAAAAGAAGTAAAAGTAGGACAGCTACTTTTACTTAGTTCAATGAGAAGAAAGATTTGTGCTAATAGTGTTTAGACAAGATATTATGCCTACATCTTATACTTTGAATAACTACTATGAAGAAAACAATATGCAAAGTATTAATTATTGTAACTGTCCTGCTAATCTGTTTTGAAATTGTCTCCTTGCTATTTCTTTCTCAATAAAATTAATTTTTTAAAAAAATTTCCAGTTTCTCTGCACCATGGTCAGAAATTATATTTATGACAGTACATGTGTGCCTATAATCCCAGCACTTGGGAGGCTGAAAGCAGTAGAATCACTATGAGTCTGATCTAGTGAAACCCTGAACACCCTGTAAACCTTCCCTAAATTACAAAAAAAAAAGAGAGAGAGAGAGAATTTGAGGAATTAAATCTTTTTTTAAAATTTCTTACAGAATTCAGCTGTGAATCCATCAGGACATGAGCTTCTGTTCATCTGTAATTTTTTATTCTTTTCATTTCTTATTGCTTTAATCTGAGATGTTTCTTTCCTCTTTTTGAATATGTTGGCTAGGGGTTTAACAATTTTATTTAATCTTCACCCAGCTCTTCAAATCATTAATTCTTTGCATTGTTTTATTTGTCTTAACTGTATTGATTTCTGCTGCAATCTTTATAATTTCCTAACATTTTTGGGCTTTGGGCTTGATTTGCTCTTTTTTGCTAAAAGTTTAAGGTACAGAATTAGGGTACTTATTTGTTCTCTTTCTGTTTTCCTCATGTGTGAGGTTACTGCCAGAAATTTCCCTCTGAGAACTGCTTTCATTGCATTGCACAAATTGTGGGATTGCTTCTTGTCCTACCATGTTGAAGAACTTTGAACACTTTGAAGAGCTTTACTTTTAAATTATAATAGAAGCTTCCAACTTAATTTTTTTTTTTCAAATAAAAACTCAACTGTTAAGAAAGACCTAGACGACCCAGGCCGTGGGATCCTGAACAGACCCAGAGCGCAGGCCCGGCGAGTGAGTGAGACGACCTGGGGCCCTCCGGATCCTGAATAGACCAGGAGCGCAAGCCCAGCGAGTCAGTGAGACTACTGAGGCCGCGGGATCCTGAACAGACCCGGAGCGCAGGCCCGGCGAGTGAGTGAGA
>NW_004524618.1:7759922-7769529 GCF_000260255.1 Octodon degus | reverse complement strand
GTTTGTACCTATGTTATTTGCTTATTATTTCTTGCCTATGTCTTATGAAATGAGAAACTACTTTGGCAATAACAACACACAATGTACTAACCATTGTTGCTCTCCTAAGATCTTGTTTTGAGATTTTGTACCACTGTTTTTATTTTTTTTTCATTCTTTAAAATAAAAATAACTGATGTAAAAAAAAAAAACCCTAAAATACTGGGTTTGTTTAAAGTGACCTTCCAAAAAAGGCTTTCTCTGTTCATTCTTTTTGCCATAGTCAAGCCTCATCTTTCATCCTCTTATCCTGCCTTAGCTATCTCAAGCCCAAGATCTTGAGATCTATCCCCAGTACCAATAAATAAATAAATAAATAAATAAATAAATAAATTGTGGTAAATTTTGTTTGAATTTTGGTTGGATTGTAGATATTGCACAATTTCTTGCTTAATTTCATCTGTAACCCATTAGTTGCTGAGGAGGGTGTGATTGAATTTCCATGTTTATTTGATCTTTGCAGTTTCTTTTGTGGCTAATTTTCAGTTTCCCCCTTTTTTTGTCTAGTTTTGTCAGAAATGGGTATGCCATTGCCATTCAAATGTTGTGGGTGCATGAATTCAGGAAAATAATCCAATATAGTCCAGGAGTCCATAACAGTAATAGATTATCTGCAGAACTGGCAATGCCAGATGTTATTAACTTGAGCCATTTACAGCTCAGCATATTAATAAGGCTTTACTTTTTATACCTCATGTTTATACTTTTGTGCTGGATGGTTAAGACCAAGATAAAGCTAGACCTACATATCAAAAACTGTAACTTTTGTATCTAATAAGGTCAGTCAAATTCCCTCAGAATTTACCCTGAGCCCTGTACATCAGCTTGTAGATCCTTTGTCAGTGTCAACCATGTGGATAAGTCACGGCCATTGCTTGACCAATTTGCTCTCTGTGAAAGCCTGAGAATGTTATTTCTCTAGGTGACTCTCCTTAGGCACACTCTACATCGTCAATCACTTTCCTTTGTTGATATAGATGAAGGACCATTTTGTAGTGAAAAAAATATATACAGATTATATATATATATATATATATATATATATATATATATATATATATTAGGATAGATATACAGCTACTTCCACTTAGTTCAATGAGAAGAAAGATTTGTACTAATAGTGTTTAGACAAAATATCATGTCTGCCTCTTGTACTATGAATAGCTACTACAAAGACAACAATATGCAATGTATTAATTATTGTAACTGTCCTACTAACCTGGTCTGGAACTGTCTCCTTGCTATTTCTCAATAAAATTAATTTTTAAAAAATTTCCAGTTTCTATGTACTGTAGTCAGATAATGGGATAATTTCTTTTTTTCTGCATTTACTTAAGGTGGTCTTTTTTAGACAACATCCCATGCAAAGCTGAAACAATGTGTATTCAGATGTGTTGTGTGCAGCACTCTGTAAATGACCACTAAGTCCATATTTTAAAGGACTGTTTACTTGACCTATCTTTTTGAGATACGAGAGGGTTAAGGTCCCCTGTAAAATTTGAGTTATTGGTTATTAGATTTTTTCCTTGCCATTAAAATTTGTCTTATACAGTTGCTTATCCCATACTTGGTATATACATATTTATGACTGTTATCTCTTCCTTTTGAAGTTTTCCCCTAACAAGCATTTAGTGACCTTCTTTATCTCATTTTATCAATCTTGGTTTGAAGTTCAGATTGTCTGCAAGCAGCATAGATACCCCTACTGTTTTTCTGAGCTTCTATAGCACATAGTATGGTATTCCTTCCTTTGACTTTCAGCCTATGCATTTCCTTTGGGGTTAAATGTGTTTCTTGTATATAGCATATTGTTGGATTTTGTTTCTTGATCTACTCTGTCAATCTATTTCTTTTAATTGGTGAATTTAGGCCATTTATGTTGGTGATTATAATTCATATGTATTGACCTATGTTTGTCATGTTATTTTCCTGCTGTTGCTTCCCGACATTTCTTGTTTCTAATTGTTTGCCATGTGTGGTGGGTTTTTTCATTTGTTCCTGGAGTTGTGATAATTTTCAACCCTTTCTAGAATATCTTTTATTATTCTGTGTAGTATTGGTTTGATTGAATGACTTTAGTTGGTTTTTGGCATGGAATTATTTTACTTCTCCATTAATTTTCAAAGAGAGTTCTGCAGGGTATGTCAGTCTGGGATGGAATTTATGTTCTTGTCAGCCTTGCGATACTTCACTCCATTCTCTTCTTAACTCAGTGGTTTGTGTTGAGAAGTCTTCTCTTATTTTCTGGGACTTTCCTCCAAATGAGATCTGTTTCTTTTGATTAGTAGCTTTTTGCATGTTTTTTTGCATTTATTTATTTATTTATTTATATATTTATTTCTATTTAGGACAGAGTGTACAGGGTGTACAGGGTCTCACTGCATAGATCGGACTCATGGTGATCCTCCTGTTTACAGCCTCCCAAGCGCTGGGATTACAGGTGCGCGCCACCACGCCCAGTTTCAATCACTGCCTCAGCGCACCTCTGGGGAACTTAGCATGCTCCAGTGGTAGGGCTGGCATGGCAGGCCCAGTGATTGTACTCCCAGCCTCTGTGTCTGCCTAAGCAGATGCTTTAATCTGCTGAACTATTTGGCCAGCCCTTTTGCATTGAATTTATGTTATGTCAACTATTATATGTCTGATTTCAAATTTATTTAGGTTGATGCTATTTGAATTTCTTTTTGCTGCAGTTAACTGAATGTCAGGTTGTTTTCCCATATTTCTGAAGTTTTCTGCTATTACTTTTGTCAACACATTGTTTCTGTTGTCTCCTGTTTTCATTGATGTCTATTAATCTTATGTTGTTCATCTTTTCATAGTCTTGCAATTGTTGGATTATTTCCTGGATCCTAGATGGTTTTACAAGATCTTTCCTTACCTGTTCACTACCTGCTATGGTTTCTTCAAGGTCTGAATGTCTATCTTCCCCTTTATTCAGATGTTTTGCCAACATTTAATGGAGATTTTAATTTCTGGCATATCTATTTGCATCTGTTTCACACATTGTATTTCTTTCCTATATTGCTCATTCAAGGTTTCTATCATTTTTGTATTCTTCTCTATTTTTAAATCAATGTCTTCTTTAGAAATGCTTAGTAATTCTTTCATTATGGTTATTATTTCTTTTTTTTATCTGAGAGATGATTTCTCATCTGATTTTCTTTATACCCTTCTGCAGTTGTTACTTAATCTTAGTTGCTACTATTTCAGAGATTTCAGGTGTTGAACTCTAACTTCTTCTGTGCAGATGTCTCCTGGATTTGTTCTGGATTGACTCAGGGTTTGAGATTGCATATTGCTCATTTGCTTTGTCATTTTCTATTTTGGAAAGAACTCTTTGCCATGATTTTTGTGACACGTTTTGTGAAAGTCTGGTAGTAGGTACCTGTATCACTGTAATCAGAACCTCTCTGTAGAAGTCTGCTCCTTGTCACGCCAGTGTCAGATTCTCGTGTTGTGTGTGTCCCAACATTTTGCCTTCTCTATTGATTGAGAGTGGTACACTGGTTTCTGTTTGGCCCTGTCCTCCCTTATTTTATACAGGGCTTTGTTGTGGTTATTCCCCAAGCACCTGCTGACATTATTTCCCAGTGGAGAACATGTGGTTAAGGCAGATATGGTGCACCTATTTACACTGTGTCCAGCCCCACACCTCACACTCTCTTTCTAGTTCTGCTCCACTTACCTTCACCATCAGCACCTGGCTTCAGGGCTGAGTTCCTTGTCCACATTTTAAATAATTGCACCACACTAGTTGTAGAAAGGAAGATGTGTGGGGGACCCCTGGGAAAGAGTACTTCATGTGCAATTATTGTCATCTTGTGTAGTATCACAGAGACTATGCGGTCCAAAGAAATAATATAATAGAAGACGTGACCTAAGCATATCTTTTCATATGTTACTGAATTGCTACATGAAATACTAGAAAATAGTACAGTACAGAAGATCAAACAGAAATCAGTGCCAGCAGAGAAGAAGGAGTCTATGCTGGAGATACTTTAAAAAGGGTGAGTGTCATTGGAGAATTGAGAGTTACCTGTGTGATGAGGTTGTGGAGTATGGTAAGAGACTCTCAGGGAATAATTAGAGACCACTTCAGTCATCTTGACTTGTATTCTAAGAATAAGGGAAGTCATTAAGAGGTTTAGGCAAGAGAGAACATCCTCTGCTCTGGTCAGCTTTGGGAAAAGGTAATCCCTGCATTGTGAAGAATGGTAAGATCACGTGGAGTCGGAGCAGGAGACTATCTAGGACAGTACTCCAGTGCAGATGCCTTAGGGCTTTGTGGTGACATCAGGAGATGGAAAACCTCGATAGAAACCAAGCCTTGGGAGTAACAGGAGCAGGAGGAGGAGAAGTGGAAAGGCTATGCTTTAGCTCAGCTCGATCTTAACTCTTTTGCATAGCGTGCTTCTGTGAATTCATCCAGGTCCAATTTGCCTTCCAAATTCATTATGTGTCCCTATTGAAAATGAGCACATACACCCATAAAACCAACCCTAATTACTCTTTCGGTTCTTTTCTAAGAAAAATTGAAACATTCACTTGATATAGAAAAACTATTAATGTCCTTTCTAAATTTTTCCTTTTTAAGAATATATTTTATATATTCTAATTCAAATAATTATTGAATCATGAAAAATATATTCTTACCTTCACAATTACTTTATGAAAATTACCTACTTAAAACATTTAAAGTCTGATATTTGTGTAGGAAATAAATTACTTTATTTAAATTGCAAAGAAATTTTCTCTATGGTTTTATTTCAACTTGTCTGAGTTCCCTTAATATTTCTTATTGGACACATTTATTGGCAAAAATCTCATGCACCCTTTATTAACCTCAGAATGTTCTAATTTTCTCCTTCCTTCTTCCTTCCTTCCTTCTTTCCTTCCTTCTGTGGAGACTTGTGGGTTAATTTAGTTGTTTAAAGCACCTGCTTGGGCAAACTCAGTCAGGTGCAGGAGACCATGGTTCGATTGCACCAGACCTGCCCTTAAGGCAGCCTGAGCCAACAAAAAAAAAAAAAAAAAAAAGAAAGAAAGAAAGAAAGAAAGAAAGAAAGAAAGAAAGAAAGAAAGAAAGAAAAAATCCTTCTTTCCTTCCTTCGTTCCTGCCTGCCTGCCTGCCTGCCTGCCTGCCTGCCTGCCTTTCCTTCCTTCCTTGCTTCCTTTCTATGAATTGAAAGCAGAGAATCATGCATGCTGGGCATGCATTCCATCATGAATCTACAAGAACAGACCCTTCTGTAAATTTCATTTTATAAGATAGGGTTTTTTTTTCTTATTTTTCCTGGGTTATCCCACAACTACTGATCCTCCTGCCTTGTTCTCCCAAGTAGGTGGTATCGGAAATGTGTACCACCACTCCTGGCCTCTTCAAAGTATCTGATGATAAATTTACAGATAATGTTAAGGCATCCTTACAGGTAATGAATTGCTTTTCTTTCTAATTCAAGCATTCTTATTTTTAATTTTAACAACTTTTAATTATGGACATCTTTGTGAGTCTCTTTGAATTCATGCCACTTAGAATTAATTGAAGATTTTGGATACCTATCTTTATGCCTTTATTTCATTAGGAAAAAAGATTTTGCTATTGTTTCTTAAAATTTTTCTTCACCCTTTTTTCCCCTCCTCCTGCTCTTTCCCCTCCTCCTGCTCTTTCTCCTCCTCTTTTTGAGCCCACACATTATTGTGCAATCTTACTCTATGTCCCACAAGTTATTTCAGATTCTTCTCACTTTTCCTCAGTTTCTTGTGCTTTCTATTTGTAAGATGTGATCATTTTTATTGCCTTCTCTTCAAGTTTTCTGATTATTTCTTTGATCTGAAAGCTGCCTTGAAGCACTTAGTGAATGTTTAATTTTAATTACTATACTTTTCAGTTTAAGAATTATTTGGGGCTTCCTTTTAGGTTTTCTGTCCTTTTTGATTTCTATTTTGATCAGACACTATATTCACATGCTTTTCTTTTAGTTTTTGAACATTTGGTAGATAGTTGACTTAAAGCGCTTGTCTTATAAATCTTCTAATGACACCCTCTAAGGAAATGCAAGTTTTTCTTTTTCTTTTCTCTTTGTTTGCTTGCTTTTCTTTACTTTTATTAAGGTTTAAATGCATCCTATTTCCCTTATACTTTGATTAATTTTGAATTTGGTATTGTTTAAAAAAGGACAACTATATCTAGCTGTGTGCCAACTCTAGGAATTATGTTTCCCCCTTTCTGAGGGTTGTGAGTGCTTTTTAACAATTGTGTCTGTCATTAGCACCAAACTAAGGAGAAAACACAAGGTCTTTTCTGAGCTTACGATTTTCCCTGGCAATGATACCTTTCTAATTTCACCAGTATATCAAATTGCACTTGAGTCCTAATCTTCCAAATCTAGCTTCCCAAAGAGGAAAATGTCTTAAAAAATAAAAGTAGGGGGAAAGCATCAATCATATAAGTCTTGTAAAGGTTACGTCAGCCAGTTAGTTGAGACTTACAGCAAAGTAAGCAGGTACAGCAGCCGCCACCAGTTCTTCCTATCTGCATAAGCAATCAGACACTGCAGGGGTCAGAGCACATATTCCTGGGACCTGGATACCATGGTTCCTTTCTACCTATCCCAGCTTCCACGAGTTGTGCCTGAATTTCAGGCAGCCTGTCATGGGGCTGAGGAATGGATCAGTACCTGCTGCCATGGCATGAGCTCAAATTGACCGGAAATAACAGCAATTTACTACACAAGCTTTTCCTGGAAGCTACAAGCATTAAACAGACTCTAGCTTTTCAGCAGATTCCACCTGAGGGATTACTGTAAAGATGGGAAGAGATTTGTCATGCTTCCTGGTCTGCCATCTTTCCACTACATGCTTATTTTTAATTGTCCCTCTGCTGCTACTGAAAGGTGCATGTGGAAATCCCACTCACGGTGTACTTTCTGCATAACCATGAATGAATTATTTTGAAGTTTTACAGATTCTAAATGCCAAAGGGCTCTTGATGCATGATTTGTATTTATAACTTGGGCACATCAATGACACACTGCTACAGTATTATGTGGTGCAGGTTGGAGAGTGTCTGAAGGAGGGAAATGCAGTCCTCCAGTGGTGTGAGAAAGTGGTCTGCTCATCGATGTACGGTCTAATGAGAAAGCACATCACTTGGTAAAAAATTCACTGAACTGCATGCTTATGAATTGTTCCATTTTCTATTTGCACATTTTTTCACCAAAATCATTCCCTTTAGAACATTTAAGTGGCAACAAAAATGTCATGTCTCGTTTATTTTTAAAGAAGTTATAAAGAAATAGAAGAAATTAGCAAAGTGGCAGAATACAAAAGATTCAATACTTCATTTGCGCTTCTTTTAGTAGTGTTTATGTGAAAAGTAACTCTTGGAAGAGAAAGGTAGAAACCACAGCTCAACATGGTATGGAGTATTTTAGGCATTAGCTTTTCTTAATTAAATGACCAATTGAATTAAATGATAATATAAGATTCTGCTTCAAATACAGCTTTATTGCTACTTAGCTTGGTTCTTTACTAAATTTTATTCTTAGACATTATGATATCTAGTAAAATGATAATAAAGGCAGTTATAAGCCTATGAGCCTTCAACAGCCAATTTGTTAACTGTAGTGTTATTCAAAGCCACATTAAAACTCTTAAAATTCAGAAGAACTAGAACTGGATATATACAGCAGGGTCTGCTTTGTCAACAGAGATCATATTTGGAAAAATATAAACCTTGATGCCATTAATAAAGACCTTATCCCTAAACAAGAGGTGTTTACAATGAAGTGGGTGCAGATCACTGAGGAGAAAAAAGAAATCACACAGTCTAGCCGCTGAACACCGCAGTAACTTCAAGGTGTGAACTAGACGTGGCGTTCTTTCTGTCCATTGTGGGTTCAGTCTTGCTGCCTTGGATGGTCATGAGGCTCTTGAGGAGTTGTAAGCAGTAATCTCTAGGCAAAGATGGTTTTCTCATGTTTCTGCCATAAGTCTGAGTTAGTGAGGGAAAATTGAAGTTTCACAAATTATGGTTTTACAGGAATATAAATTAGGCAATTATTTTGGTTTGAAGAACTCTCTGGAAAATCTTAGTAAAACTGTGCATTTCCCCTATATTATAGCAATCTCACCTCTAGATCCACTAAATACAATACTATTTTTTTGCACAATCTTATATGTGTACAAGACCATTATGGCCATGTGTATATAAGGAAAAATTTTGCCAGTACTAGAAAAATATCTGGATGATGAAATTTGAATTTCTAAATTTCTATCATATGAAAAAGCACAGTCATCCTCCATTTTCTATTATGAAAATTATATAGCACGTTCTCAGTGGATGTCTGAAGCCATGGATACTAGCCAACTTTATACAGTGTATTTGTCAGTGTACACATACCTATGACCAAGATTAATTTATAAATTACACAGACTAAGAGGTTTGCAACAATACCAGAATAGAAGCATCATAAACCATAATTAAAAACTGTAATATAATTACCACCATCACTAATGTTTTGGACCACTAGAATGCTAAATAAATGTTTCTTGCAGACAAGTATCTTAACGCCAACACAGCTGATGTGATAACCCAGATGACAAGAAGTGACTCAGAGGTAGGTGCTGTTTACAACCTAAACACTCTGGAAAATAAGGAGCTTCACACACCGTGTACCACAGGGTGGGACTGCACACTTTCTCCTGCTATGAAAAATATTGTGAAATTTAAAAGTTGTAAATTGGCTACGGCTGTGGTTTCCGTTCAGGATTGAAGACTGCCATTGACCTTGGGGAAGTAAAAATCATGTGAAACTGAAAACACAGATGATGGAGCACTACTGAATAGAAAAAATGTTATATTTAGATCCTAAAATGCTACTAAGCAGTGAAAAAAGAATGTATTAGAATTTTCCAAGTAAATAAAGCAAGGCTGCAGAAGAAAAAATAAATATGATGACAATTAGGAAATCCTAGGAAACAACTGCTATGTATATTTAGGGTCCTATATTCAAGCACTTGAAATGGATGTCAAAGGCGATGGGAAATTCAATATTCTGATAATCTCTAAGAATGTTGCAATTAACTTAAAACAATAATTTATACACACCTACATATCTATTTCTTCATGGTTTCAGTATATACAGTTTCTTTATGGTGCTTTGCTCTCACCTTAGAGTTAAGAAAACAATCATAGATGAATTTGATATGGTCCTCATATTCAGAAGTTGTTGTCTAAATGCAAGACACACCTGTTAGTCTCTACCGTAAGCATTTAATACTCTCAAGAACAGTCTTATATTTATATGTATTTATTTTTCTGTATTTAGTACAAGGTCTACAGGGTTTTACTACATATAACGGATGTGTAGCGATCCTCCTGTGTTCAGCTTCCCAAGTGCTGGGATTACAGGCGCACACCAACACGCCCAGTCCCAATCACCATCTCAGTGCACTTCAGGGGCAGGGCCAACCCAGCATGCCAGGAATCAAACCCTGGCTGCTGTGTCTACCTAAGCAGTCGCTTTTGTGTGATGAGCTAAGATGACTTTTAAATGACGCTATA
>NW_004524618.1:7734198-7758222 GCF_000260255.1 Octodon degus | reverse complement strand
TCTCACTTATGAGTATATGTTCAAGTGGCATCCACTTCAATATAAAGGCTTGCAGTTTATCATTCTTAATAGCTGAATAATACTCCACTGTGTAAAAGTGCCATTCAAATATTGTAGGTGCATGAATTCAGCACAATAATCCAATATAGTTCAGTAGCCTATAATAATAGTGGGTTATCTGCAGGACTAGCAATTTCAGAAGTTGTTGACTTGAGCCTTTTGCGGCTCATCATATTAATATGGCTTTATGTTTTATACCTCATGTTTATACTTTTCTGCTGCATGGTTAAGACCAAGATACAGCAAGACCTATATAACAAGAAATGTCACTTTTGTATCTGACAAGGTCAGTCAAATCCCCTCAGGATTTACCCTGAAAACTTGTACAGCAGTGTGTAAATCTTTCTTTTCTTTTCTTTTTTTCCAGAACCGAGTGTTGAACTCAGGCCATTGCGCTAGCCAGGGAAGTGTTTATTCTACTGAGCCAGCTCTCCGGCCCCTGTAGATTTGTCTGTATATACAAATTAGTTAGGTTAGATACACAGCTAATTTTTTCTAGTTCAATGAGGAAGAAGAGTTGTACTAATACTGTTTAGACGAGATATCATGTCTGTATCTTGTACTATGAATAACTATATTACTATGAAGGCAACAATATGCAATGTATTAATTATTATAACTGTCCTACTGACCTGTTTTAAAACTGTCACATTGCTATTTCTTTCTCAATACAATTAATTTTTAAATAAGATAAAAAATAAATAAATGAAGCTATAGCTTGAAGCGAAAGTTTCAGCAGAGTCTGATGACTCCCACTGTCTCACTATGGATTGGAGAGAGGACATGTGTGAGATAAATAAACAGCTCTGTAAGCTCAGGACATAGCTTCCCTCTCCAGATGCTTCTTTTTCCCCCAACCCTAAGTGCAGTGAAGTCCACTGACTTGCCAAATGCTGCCCTTCATGCTCAATCATTTGGAGCACTTCCTACAATAGCCTGAAGTGCTGCACAAGGTTGGTTTTGTTCTGTTCTGTGCATGCTTTTTAATATCATCTCTCCCCAAGAACTGAGATCAGCAGTAGGCATCATGTAGATTACTCACATTCCATTCTGGAGTTCACAATTTTTTCCACAAAGCACCTACAGTACTTAGATGCCAATAGGATTTCCATCTCTGACAGGACTAAATAAAAAAAAAGGGTATACAAAGGAAGGACCATTTTGCATCTGTATATACAAAATAGTTCGGATAGATATACTACTACTTTCTCTTAATTCAATGAGAAAAGAGATTTGTAGTAATAGTGTTTGGACAGCATATCCTGTCTGCTTCTTGTACTATGGATAACCGTTAAGAAAATAACAATGTACAATGCTGTCTCATTGATATTTGTTTCTCAATAAAATAAAACAAAATAAAAATAATTTTTGTAACAGATCATGGAAGATTTTCTTCCTCAAGAGAAGGCAGGAGTTGCACTAAAAGACATATGTTTTAATTCTTGACATTTTTGGTACCAAGTAGAGACTATTTAGGGACCAACTGGGCTAGATCATCTAGGAAATTATTCTTTAGCTCTGACATGCTTAAGATTCAGCTCCCAAAAGTAAAAATTATATTTAAATATAATTATATATCTTTAAGGATCTAGTGATGGAGTCCCATTGAGTGATGTCTCAAATGCCTTGTTTAAGTTATGTTTTCACCACTAATTTTAATTTAATTATTGCTTGGGTGAATTTGAAATTAAGAAGCATGATGTAATTACTTCATTTACTTCTGTTTTGAAATGATCTCTCTTGAAATTCAGAGCATTTTGTGGGTCGTGTATTTCAGGAATTAATTTAAAAAGTAAAATCTCAGTTATTCTCATCTGGATTTACACCTGGAAGTCCAGTTCCTATTCTGGTTTCATTTCTGTAATAAGCTGTTCAGTATTGAACCCAATTTTCCATATTTCATGCGACATTTCTTCATAAACACAACTGGGAAACTGCTGATGAATTCACCTTACAAATGAGAAGACTATTATAGAGCGGTCAAGTTGCCCAGCATGATGAAGGCATATGACCCAGAGAGATTAGTTTTCCACCTGTTTTCTTCTCTGATACCTAAAGCTGAAATGTGGAAAGCATAACAAATGCAGAGAGAGAAAAACAGACACACACACACGTACGTGCACACACACACACACACACACAATTTTTCAGGTTCCATAGAGGAAAAAAAAAAGCTATATCCTAATGATGATTCATATTTTATTCCTAAAACAGAAGATGACTAGTTAAGTAAGGGATTTGTAGAGCATGTTGAATAATTGCACAGATCCATGTTGCAATCATACTTTTAATTCAAAGAATCCAAAATCTTTGGAAAATATGTATATTCTGGTATCTTCAGTGTGAATCTGGGTGTACCTGATAAATTTTATAAATTAAGAGACAGAAATAAAAAGGAATCAATACTTAACTCTAAACTAAACTTGCAGATATAAAGTTTAAATAAGTTATTATCCTGTCACACCTCAAAACCATTAGTACATTAAGATGGAAGCTAAATTTCTAAGAAGGAACATATGCAACATTTTTATGTTTTTAAATATGGAACTCTACTTTCTCCACATCTCTTGGAAAAGCCACCATGCTCTATGCTAGCACAATTGTCCCATCAAAAGAGGAAACCAAGTTATGAAGAGTAGAATAATTAACCAAAGATACACAGGTCAGCAAAAAGAAAATAAGCAAGAGAGATGAGGAGAGAACGTTTTGCCCAAACAGGGGTGATACCAAAAAGTCCTATTTTAAAGTCTAGATTATGCCCAGGAAACAAATACACTTTCTAGAAAATCATATAGGAAATACAAATTTATTGTCTAGTAGACATAAGTAACATGACCAATAGTTTAACAACAATAACATTTCTACGGAAATGTTTGATGCTGTCAAGTAGTAGTGTGCCCATAGGTGGGCCACAAGTGTTCAAAGAGGCCGGTGCATGCAAAATGATACAGACTACGTTATACTGTGAGGAAACAGGCTCAGACTGAGGTTTTGGAGGATGTTGCTGAAGACTGTTCCTATAGGGCGCTGCTTCCACCTCATGTAATCATGCACGGCCAGGACAGTATTTTGGAAACGACTCAGAAAGTACCCTATTCCATATTCATTTAAATCTCCATTTAGATTTGTGGGGAAGAATATATTTATGAAGTAAGACCAATTGTTACCTCAGGGTAGACATTTCTTTTCAGGAAGAACAAATAGGAGCAATTTTTCTCTCTAAGAAGCACAAAAGGTAGGAATATTTAATTGTTTCACACCGAATTCATGATGTAGAAATACCTATTCCACTTAGAAATGCACACTGTTCCAGAAGAATGGTCTTTCTTTTTTTTGTCTGCAAATATCATCTGTTCTCAAACAATGAATAAGAACAGTGAATTAAAAAAATATTATAGTCTTTCAGACCAAAAACAAATTAACTTACCCTGAAATACATGATAAAACAGTCTGCTGTTGTTGCTGTTGTTTTGGCTCTGGGTAGACCAAGTATTATAAATGCACTCTCATTTCAACACTCACTTCAGAAACTGGCTTTTGAAATTAGGCTTCAGTGCTTGATTTCTGGTGGCTTTAAATTCCCAAGTTTTCGGAATCCAAAAGACATCTACCCAAAACAGGATTTGCAACACCAAAGTACTGAGCTCCAAATTCTTTTCTCTATACAATGTTTCTTAGGCCTTGGCACTTCTGTTTTGTTTGAATATTTAACGAAATTTGCTCTCTGAATTCTGAGCCTTTCAGGTGCCGGACACTATAGTCTTAGGACTGTAACAACAGCACGATTGGTGAACACAGGCATGTGCTTTACTTAAGAGCCATATTTTGCCTGATTAGTGTTTCTTTTCCCTCTGTGCTCATCCTCAGATTTTGGTGCATACTGCCTAGGAAACCCTGCTCGACCCATACCATTCCTCCTTAGCTTAATCACCAGTCTCCTTCATCAGCTACTTTTCCTTCTGTTCCATATGAACCTTTGGAAACCTTGGAATGTTGATCCTTTGCAGACCTGTCTTTCGTAACAGACAACTCCAGGCTACTTCTGTCTCTCATTTAGTTACTTGTTTTGTTTTGTTTTCAGGTCACTCTTGTTGTTTTCAGGTTCATGTTTGGATGTAAAATCCCACCTTGACTTTTTTAGTAGAGTCTAATGATTTGAAACATCCTAAAAGAAAATAGGTACCTCAGTGTCAAAAGTAACATTTTCACTGAAGTTAGTTGATCTAAGACAACACCAGTATAACTGAAGATAAGTTCTACCAATACTCATGATGGAAATGATCCTTTTGAGTCTCTCAGAAGTGAAAGCCACACTGATCAGTGTGAACATCTGAAATACATGAGTTCCCAGCCCACATTTTCGTAGCATCTTTGCTACTATTAATGTTTTCATTCCCAGTGATGAACACAGTAGAGTAATTCATCAGCGCAACTAAATTTGGATTGTACCTGAATTTTTCACTCTTGGTTGTTAAACATTACGACATATTATATGTTCATAGAACACCAAAATTACAACCAGAAGTGGAAAGCTGAAAAAAAAAAAAAAACTGGGTGTGAGTTCCTAGTTGAGAATGGGTAACGAATGTTACTGGAGGTGCACTTTTCCTTTGACATTGACTAGATAAATGTAAAGGAGGAGCTCTGTCTCTAACTTTGGTTTCCATTAGAAATCCAAAGTACAGCTGAATGTCATAGACCTGCTGTCTGGGTTAGGAAGTGAAGATCCTTCAGATCTTCTAATATGCCTAACCATCTGCTTGACCACACATTCCCCATTGATATACAGGGACTATCTCAATCTAAGGATGATAGATTTCCTTGTTACCTGTTAGAAGATTAATTTATATCACTATGGATTGCAGCAGACTTTCATTAAAGGAGATCATTTGGGGTATCTCAGCCTCAAAAAATGAATCATGATTTACTGTGAAATCTCACCTACTGTTTTCCCAGCTAAAGGGTAAAGAAGCAAATTTTGAGATGACAGTTCTATGCAATCATCTTTTCTCTGGCTAGATAACATGCATACACTAATTCCTTGGTCAAATGTGAGAGCCACAATGATAGAACATTTGAAATAATCTTCTCTCACTAGTCCCTTATAAACCTGGGCTTCAAGGGTGAGAAATCATAGTTTTTAAAAAAAAATTGAGTCTTAATTATTATTTAACATGAAAATTGATGACATTATGAGGAAAGGCTGAGTAATGCTGTGCTGTGTTTCAGCTCACTTTATGCTTGCATATTAAGCCTTTTTGTTTTCACTGAAACATGTTACCCTACTGAAATAGCAATGTGCCTTGGGGCTGGGGATACAGCTCGACATTCTAAGAACCTGCTTGACAAAATCGAGGACCCAAGTTCTATTCCTGGTACTATATGCCAGAGCTGGGGAGGCTGACACAGAATCACTATGAGTCTATGCTAAGTAGTGAGACCCTGGACCAAGTAAATACATAAATAAATAAATAAATAAATAAATAAATAAATAAATAAATTTTTAAAAATTATGTCTCTTGATTGTAAATGAACATTAGCCTGATTTCTCATTCAGAGCTTTTCAAACCTAAGTTGCACAAAAACCCATTAAAATTTGGAATAGGTCCTGGATATCTAATGTTTTCTATAAATCCCTCCCAGAACAAATGAAAGAACTAGAATTTTGTTTTCCAGATTGTGTAGTGTTTGTACTTCCTTGTATCTTTATTCTTTTGTCCAAGAAAATTAACAAGGTGAAGAGGCATTTAGGTAGAAACACTGAGGGGCTGGTGTTGAATGACAGAGGGATGTTATATTTCTTCAGCAATTTTAGAAACACAAAGGAGTGTTTGGGTCAATAGCAGAAGACATACCATTTATTCCACAGCTCTTGACATTTTAAACTAATTCTTTATATATTCTAGATCAAAGTCCTTTGTCTGAGGGAGTGTTGGCTAAGATTTTTTCCCAGTTTGTGTGTTTTCTTTTTTACCCTGTTCGTGATTTATTTTTATTAACAAAATATTTTCAATAAATGTGATAACAGTTTTTTTAGTCTTTGAAGTATCTCTTGTGTAGTTTGATTTTTGTTCGTGAACCCTCAACCTACCCCTATGTCTTCAAGAAATCTACCTACTTTCTCTTGCAGTAGATTTAATGTTTCTGTTGTAATGTTTAGATCTTTAATCCATTTTGACTTGGTGATAGATATATGGTGCATGGTGACAGCCTAGAGATAGTTTTAGTCTTTGGCATATGAAAAGCCAGCTTTTCCACATGATTTGTTAAAGAGGTTACTTTCGTCCAGGTTGCCTGTTTGGTTTCATTGTCAAAGAAAATGTGATTGAGTACGTTTATAGTTGTGTTGTTGTGTTTGTGCCCTCTAATCTGTTCCATTTATTCTTAGGTGTTTTTTTGTGGGGGGTACTGGGAGTTGAACTCAAGACCTTTCACTTGCCAGGCAGGCGCTTAATCCACTGATCTATCTCCCTGGGCTCAGCATGCTGATTTTTATCACAGTAGCTTTGTGTTATTGTTGAGCAGAATCGCCATTGCTATTCTAGGTCTTTTCTTGGTCCAGGTGAATTTTTGGAATATTTTGTCTAGATCTATGTGGCATGATGATGCTATTTTGATCAGGATCATATTAAATTTGTAAATCTGTATAACCATGCTTGGAGAATGTCCATTTTCACAATGCAAACTTTTCCTTTCCATGAACAAGGAATAACTTTCCATTTTCTGAAATCTTCAATCTCTTTTCTTAGATTATTGTAATTTTAACTATATAGATCTTTTACTTCCTTGCAACAGCCAAAATCAACAGCCAAAAATCTGAAAGCTTTCACTCTAAAATACAAGCCAAATGTGTCTTCTGTCAACATAGTTCTAGAAACATTAACCAGGGAAATTAGACAAGAGAAAAATAAAAGGAATAACAATTGGAAAGGAAGAATTATAGTCATTATTATTCACATATGACATAATGCTCTGCATGGAAGACCTAAAAATTCTACCAAGAGATTCCTATAATGAATAAACAAATGTAGCCACATAGCAGAATACAAAGTTAATACTGAAAATCAATAGCATCCTACACGGACAACAAATCAATGCAGAGAAATTAAGGAAACCAACTCCTTCAACATAGCATCCAAAAGGAAGAAAAATTTTAGAATCAATCTAGCTCTTGACTTTTTGAGCCAAAGCTACTCTGAAGCCAGGTGCTCCAGAGGAGGTAAAGATCCCAAAAATTCACTCAAAAGCATAATAGAAAGACTTCATGTGGTATTTTTTCTCTCTGCTGAAACAAAACTCTACACCCTCCAAAGTTACAAGAAGAAAGTTTATTTTGACAAAAGTTCACAGAGGTTTTGGTTTGTAATGAACTGGTTCCAAGACAGGGTGGCAGGACAGAGAGACATCACAGAGGAGAAGCAGTTCATGGTAGGCAGAATGTAGCACAGCAACCAAATTTCCAAGCATCTTTCTGTCCCTTATGTTGATCTAGGCTGCCAGAATTATAGTGGTGCCAAATAAATCAGTGGATTGAGTTAATAGTCACACAGTCTTATTCCTAGAACTTTTATACCTACCACCCTTAATTCCAGCATGACACCATGAATCAACCCCCCACTCCTGATTCAGCTCCCCCTGGAAACACCCACCTATGACTTCACAGGGCTTTGGAACATCTAGACACAAGTCATAGCATGGCCTTTGCCTTGCTTCTATGCCATGATCCCATCTTTAAAATGAATGAGATGGTACAGTGGAAACATACAGTGGGCTGAATTCTGATTCATAGAACACGATGCTTATAATGAAAACACGTAGGTACAGTTACTATCTCTTTACACAGTGTAAAGGACTGTACATATACATGACTATATCTCTACTATTTATAATAAACTAGGTACTTACCTTCTGCCTTTCTCGTCACTAAATTCCTTTATCATTTCATCCCATTTTTATCTGTATATTCAAAATAGTTAGGATAGATATACAACTACTTTCTCTTAATTCAATGAATAGAAAGATTTGTACTAATAGTGTTTATGGGCAGGATGTCATGTCTGCATCTTGTACAGTGAATAACCACTAAGAAGACAACAGTATTAAATGTGTTAATTATTGAAATCGTCTTACTAATCAGTTTCAGAACTGTCTCATTGCTATTTGTTTCTCAATAAAATTGTTTAAAAAACTCCAGCATCATAATAACTGCTATGTAAGTACTTATTTTTAGCTGAGGTTCATAGACAAAAGAAGTACATCACAAAATGAATTCTTACTGAAGACCAGTGGGGCCAAACTGATTTACCCCTGAATGAGTTTCAGCCCAGCCCATCTAACTGAGAGAACACTAGCTTGAGAGCTCACTGCCTTTCTGTGATCCACATCAGCATTATCAGGCCACTCCCTGAACTGATGCTCAAGGGATTATTTGATGTAATAGTCTATACTGTTTCATATGGAGTTGACCTATGAAATTTATCTTTGCCTCGATAGAAAGGCAGGCTGGTGTAATGAACCAGGTGCTGATTCAGAGCACAGGCCTTAATGGCTTTTGTCCTCTCAGTAGCGATGTGGCCTAGTACAGATTCCCAAAGTACATGAGCCTCAAATATCTACTTTATAAAAAGACAAAAATAAAGTTCATCCTAATTCAATTAAGACTAATTGAGATAAAACAGGTTTATTATGTGGACACTACAAGTTCCCAGAAATGGTCATTAATTCTTAGAATTATAATAACAATCAGTACCATAATAATATCAACTTTATTGTTATTCCCAAACAATGGAGATGCCCCTTACATATGTTAGGGCCAGAGATATTTATAGACACACTCTGCATTTTTCAGTTTGTTATTTTATTTTATTTATTGTTTTTAATTTTTATTCATTTTAGTGAGAAAAACAGATCAAATAGCAATGAAACCATTTCGAAACAGCTTAGTAGGACAGTCACACAAATTAATATATTGCATATTGTTGTCTTCATAGTAGTTATTCAGAGGACAAGATGTAGACATGATATCTTGTCTAAACAAGCAGTGTTAGCCCTCTGGATGAGTCACAGCTATTGATTGACTAAATTGCTTATTTTATATCCTTATGAATATTTAGAAAAAACTGATACTTTTTTTTCATTTGTCAATTTGGTACAGGGTCTCACTATGCAGCTCAGACTCCTAGTGATCCTCCTGTTTTCAGCCTTCCAAGCACTGGGACTGCAGGTGTATGCCACCATGATCAGACTCTGTTGCCAGTTCAGCATGCCCTGGTGGCAGATCCAGAGCAGCACACAGGACCAGGGATCAAACCCTGGTCCCTGTGCTTGCCAATGCAGGTGCTTTGGTCCCGAGCTAACCACTAGTCTGTTTAAAAAAAAAACAAAAAATGATACAATTGTATCAATATTTTTGAATAATTTAATTGTCCTTGTTCTCCTGTATTTGTATATCTCACAGCCCACCACAGCTCCTCTGGCACGAGATGATGACACATTTCTATGTTACCCAACATGCAGGCGTTGCCCAAATCTCACACACTGACAACTTCTGAGTGGGACAGTGAACTCAAGCTTTGCATTTACTGCATTGTTAATGAGGCTAACTAACCAAGAGGAGACAGTCTGTAGTCCATCTCATTCCTCATCAGAATTCCATCATTGTAATTGTCACTAATTTTGCAGTCTGTGTCTGCTGGTTATTCCTACTTCGCCCAAATCCTGGGAACCAACGAAGAAGCAGCACTGTCTCTGAGTATTTTCACATTTCAGAAGCCAACTTTGAGAAAGGCCGTGCTGCAGGGTATCAGGCATCACTTATCAAAGTCCACAAATGCTAGGAGAAGGCGTGACACTCAAGCACAATTTTCAGGTACAGCTAGAAAAGAGATTTCTAGAATACACAACATATATACAAATTTATAAAATGGATAAAAGACTTAAAGATGTGTCTTCAACATAAAATTCAATCAAAAAAGTTTCAACTAGGGTCAGGGAAATGGCTCAGTAGAATAAGTGCTTCCCTGGCAAGTGCAAGGGCCTAAGTTCAATCCCCGGTTCCACAAAAAAAAAAAAAAAAAAAAAAAAGTTAACACTCAAAAATCAATAACACTGAAGTACACAAACAAAAAAAGAAAAGGTTCAACTGAAATAAGTTGACACTTTTCAGAAGAAAAATAAACAAGAAGCCCACAAAGACATGAAAAATGGCCCAATATTATTGGCCTTTAGAGGTATGCAAATTAAAGCAACAATGAGATTTTGTATTATACCAGAAAGAATGGCCATTGTCAGGAATTAAAATGTGTTAGATACATGTGTTTACTCCACACAAGGAATGCACTATATTGTACACTACAAACACATGAACAAAAAACAAATTTCATGGGAAAGAGTCCAAAGAATCAGTAATGGAGATCTTATTTTTTGGAAAAGTTTCTGTACTCCAAAGCAAATCTTCAACAGAGGAAAAGGAAAACCCATAAGCTGGGGGAAAATGATGGACAACTGTCCCACCAACAGATGAACATATAAAGAATATTTTAAAATAAGGCCCCCCAAATTCAAATACCTAGTCCAAAAATGGGTGCCTGAGATGAATATACACATCTTAGAAGAAGAAATACAAATGACAAGTACATATATGAAAAGAATGTGTAATATCATTGGTCTTTCAAGCAGAGTAAATTCAAACACCACTAAGATTCAATCTCGCCCCAGAAAGAATGGCTAACATCAAGAAGTAAGCTAAGGACAAATGCGGGAAGGGCTGTGGAGAAAAGGAATATTTCTGCACCGTTGGTGGGAGTGCAGACTGGTACAACCACTATGGAAATCAGTGTGGAGATTCCTCATAAATCTAGAATTGAAGATCCTATTCAAATCAGCTATTCTCCGTATTTTTCCAGAAGAATTGAGAACCTCATACCTCAGTGATATATGTGCACCCATGTTCATAGCAGCACAATTTGTCATACTGAAATCCTGGAAACAACTCAGATGCCCATCAGCTGAAGAGTGAATAAAGAAGATAGAAATGGGAATGAACTTATTCAAAAAGGAAGAGTTACTGCGTTGAAGTGAATGACAGGAAAGGGAGCGGGGGAAGTAGATGTATCTATGTATGTAAGTAGGATGCTTTAGACAGCTGTACTGTGTATATGTGCTTGTCTATGGAAATCAGCAGATAATTTGTTTTGTGTCTCTTTTTAAATCGTTTGCACTTTTTCTCTTCTTAATTTTTTATATAATTTATTTCTTTGTTTCTTTCTTCTTCCTATTGTACCATACCTATATCTGGTAATATGAAAACCTGGTTGGAAGACAATAATGTATTCCAACAAATACTGTGAAATTTATATCACTTTGCATTTTTATTTATTTATTTATTTTTGCAGTACTGGGGATTGAATTCAGAACCTTGCGCTTGACAGGCAAGCACTTATGCTACTGAGCTATCTCTCCAGCCTTATATCACTTTATATGAAATTCTGTATCACTTGTAATTTTATAATTTTAATTACAATTTATACTCTCTGTAATAATAGTAAAATAATAACAAATACTTGTGAACATATGGAGAAATTCTACTTTCCTACATTATTGGTAAGAAGAGAAACTGTTAGGAAATCACTATGAAGATTCCTCAAAATACTAAAAGGAGAAGTTCTATTTGACCCAGCTATTCCCCTACTTATAGACAGAGATGAACATAACATTGATAGAAGCACAATTCATAAAGGCTACATCTTGGATGCAGCCTGTATGTTGATCAACAGATAAATGGATAAAGAAAATGTGGTACTTATATACAATGGAGTGCTACTTACTCTGCTAGAAAGTCAGACAAATTTTAACAATTTGTGGAAAAATGGAGGCACCTTGAAAACATAATATTAAGTGGAATAAATAAGACATACAAGGTTAAACATGATGCAGTTTCTCTCACATGAGAAATATAAAGAATATATGAAAGGCAAAAAGAAAGCCTGCTAAAAGGCAATGCAAATTTACAATTTTCAAAATTCAAGGGAACCTGGAGAAGGAGGAAAGAGGGAAAGGAAAGGATGGGAAGGGAATGTAAAAAGGAATTACCATTGTCATGCATGTACACCAAATGCCCACAAGGGAAGTGGTCATTATATATCACAAACATGCACTAGTGAAAAGTGAACATGTCTCATTCCCCTTTGTAAACTAAATTTAAAATTGTCTTAAGGTCAAAAGCAGTAAAATTACTCTAATTTTTTTTTGATGGAACCAGGAATTGAATTTAGGCTCTTGCACTTGCCAGGGAAGCACTTATTCCACTGAACCATCTCCCCAGCCCCAAATTATTTTTTTTTTAATTTTCCAAAATAATTTTATTGAGAAACAAACAGCAATGAGACAGTTTTGTAACTAGTAGGACAGTTTCAGTAATTAATGCATTACATATTGTTGTCTTCTTAGTGGCTATGCATAGTATAAGATACAGACATAATATCCTGTCCAAAAACACTATTAGTACAAATCTTTCAATTCATTGAATTAAGAGATAGTAGCTGTATATCTATCCTAACAATTTTGAATACACAGATACGAAAGGGTCCTTCTTTGTATCCCCTTTTTTCTTGAGTTTTGCAGGGATGGGTATTCCATTGTCATTTAAATATTGCAGGTGCATGAATTCAGCAAAATATTCCAATACAGCCCAGTAGTCCGTAATAGTAGTAGGTTTTCCATAAGACTGGCAATGTCAGAAGTTATTGACTTGAGACTTTTATAGCTCAGCATACTAATATGGCTTTACTATTTATACTTCACTTTTGTACTTTTTGCTGGATCGTTAAGATCAAGACAAAGCAAGACCTATATAACAAGAAATGTAACTTTTGCATCTGATAAGGTCAGTCAAATCCCCTCAAGAGTCACCTTAAAGCTCTGTAGCACAGTTTGTGGATTCTTTGTCAGTATCAGCCATGTGGATGAGTCACGGCCATTTCTTGATGAATTTGCTCTCTGTGAAAATTTTGAATAAGTAGTCATAAGTTTAGAAGATGAAACTGCAATAAGAATGCTAATGTTAAAGAGTTTATTGTTGGAAATTTTGATGCTTAGAATTTACATGGAGGGCTAGCCACATAGTTCAGTGGAATAAAGCAAATGCTTAGGCAGGTGCAGGGCCCGGGGTTCGATCCCTGGTATGCCCTGCAAGCCCTGACCGTGCAGCATGCTGAGACTGCAACTGACAACAGTGTGTGATGGTGCACTTCTGTAATTCCAGGGCTTGGGAGGCTGAATACAGAAGGATCGCTACAAGTCTGATCTGTGTAGTGAGACCCTGTAGATCATTGTACTACATACATAAAAAAAAAGAAATAAATTTACATGAGTGTCCTAGACCTCAACACTTCATAAAATAGTCTCATTATATGTTGGGTTATTACAGATGTGGTTGCTAAACATGTAGTCATAACTGAGTAGGAAAATTCTGTAGTTGAGCACAACCGGTGTGTTTACAAAGAAGAATCTTGAATTCACTCTTTCCCATGCAGGGACAGTGCCTAGTGAAGATGAAGGGCTGAGGTGCCTGCAGGCAAAGAAACATTTAGCAACTCCCCAGAAGCTAAAAGACAGTTGTGGCACTGATTCTTTGCACTGCTCTCAGAAAAAAATAATTCTATGATTATCTTGATTTTGGATTTCTCTTATCTCAATAACTGTAGGATAATACAGTGGTTTTTTTTTGTGTGTGTGTGTGTGTTTTTTTTTTTTACTTAAGTTCCTACTTTTATGGTACTTTGCTTGATAGCCCTAGAAAATGAAGACAAAGGTGAGTGGAAGTTATCAGATATTGATGAACATTGCTTATACACTGGACTCCTTTACAGACTAAATTATTGCATGCATAAGAAAGTGTTTGGAACCAAAACTTCTCAAAACTTGAAAGTACTAAATGTATTCGCCAAAAAGTACATCAACCTCAAGGTGTAGACTCTTCTCCAGAGAAACTTCCAGTTGAAAGCTTTTACCCATTCTGTGATGTATTAAGACTCCGGCAAGTCAATCTCATTGGGGAAAATTGCTTATGCAAAGATCCATGATTGCTTCATTCCCATGCCTCAGTTACTTAGAGGAAACTATCCATGGGACTGTCTCGGTTGAAAAGCCACCGTGGTTCTTTTCATGTCAGTATAACTTTATATTGCGAAAGCATTAGTTGGGAAAACGTTTTAGAAAGTAACACGTTCCATCTCATTCAAAATGTGACTCAAATAAGATGTGCCCCTGTATTTGTGATCTACATCATGGAAGGTGCTCAAAAGAGACTCCCATCTCTTCTGCTTTTTGCAAAGACTATGGTTTCTCTCATTTATAGAATTTCTCCCTCGAAGAAAAATGTCAGTCATGCTTGTCTTAGAGGAGCTGAGAAAACGGCTGAAGCACCTCTCCTTCAGCTGCTTCTGTGTGTCTGTTTATGGTAGCTGAGCCTCTGTGTCTCACATCCATCTTAAGATATTTTCCTGAAGTATATGTAGACCTTACATAATTTCTCTAAATTCCATAATAACATTTTTGTGGAATGACTTAATTTCATCTTTATTGCAAAAAAACAATTTCTCTCATTGAACCAAAAAAAGTGCTCACATAAAACTAAGTCCTCCTCTATCATCTATCATAAAGTCTAAATGTCTGTAAGACACATTATATAAAGAACAGAGGAAAAGGAAGAAAAACCACAAAAAGGAAATAAAGATAGGAACACAGGAAAGGGGACCTTTGAGCTTGTTGTGACTCATCCACATGGTGACAAAATCAGCATTTTCTCTCAGTGAATGCTAAATAATGTTTAATCATAGAGGCATGCTACATAGTACTTAGCCATACACCAAGTTATAGACACTGGGGTTGATCCCAATTTTCAGATATCATGACTAATCCCCTTGAGGATACATTTGAAAATGAATCATTGGATCACATAGCAATTCTACTTTTATTTTTGGTAGGCACTCTCTTACGTTCTACAGAGGCCGTGCCATTTTATATATCTTTCTGACAGTCACTGGTATCTACTGTCCCCACATCCCTGACAACCCTTCTTAGAGATAGTATCTAACCTAATGGTTTCGAGGTTTTCTCCCTGTAGTATTGGTTTCTCTATTGATTGATGACCTTTGAGCATTATTTCTTGTGCATATTGCCCATTTGTATGTTTTGGGAGAAATGTGCACTCAAATATTTCACCCATTTTTATTAGCTTACTTGGCTATGGAATGTTTAACAATGAAAAACAAACAGGTAAAAGATGATTTTTTTTCTAGTACAATTGTAAAGACTGACTTCTCTTAGAAAACCTCATTTTTATACAAACAAATAGCTTGTTCCCCTAGAATTCTACTGAGGTAGTTTGATAAAGTGCAAGAGGGATTCCAATGTCCAGAGTTTTAGAAAAATTTGAAGTGCATCTATAATGAACTTAGTAAAATAAGTCATTAGTAGATGTACTGTTAGCTCAAATGTCATTCATATACAGGGATATATATATATATATATATATATATATATATATATATATATATGAACATTGACCGATATTCATGATTTGCTTTCTAGAACTAGTATATATCAACTAGTATATATATATTATATTTCCACCACGCATATGCAAAAGGGCTCATACTGGGTACTTTCATTGAAAATAATCACTGAACATCACCATCAATTGGCTAATCCAGTAGCTTAATGTTTTAGTTTGCAATAAACATATATTACATGATCATAGACATTACTGTTAAAGATTAAAAAATGAAAATATGTACATAAATCTTGGTTTTAGATCTGTAAATTTTGAGTCACATGTTTTGGACATGTGCATAATAAATATAATGTCCATGCTTTATATTTTGAGGAGGCATTTTTTGTTTTCCATAAGTTATAAATATTTTTGCAAAGTACTCTGTTGGTTATAGCGGTGGTTAGGAATCCATTTGCTTGAATATATATGATGAATGCATATTGTTTATAGTAAAGTTCTGTTTCCTAAAATAAATTTTTGCAATATGGAAAGTCACAGTTGATGTGCCAATATTCGCTGTCTAGAGGACAAGAGTTTTCCCACATGGTGCACTCCGTGATTCCCTATGTTCACTCCATTTCCTGACAAATAGGTGTACTTCGATTTGCTTCTCCCTTGAATTTGGAAAGGTAGATTTAAAGCATAATTTCAAAGGAAAATTGCGTATACATCATTTTAAAGATGTTTAGTGAGATAGTCTGGGGACAGCTGAACATTCAAACAGAATTCATTCTAAATATTTTGACTCAGTCTCTCAAATGTTTTTGTAGCAATGTTCAAATCACCTCCAAATCATTTATGTGGAGCTTTTTGTTCTGTGTATCTCCTTGTCCCTGTAGACAAGTGGTCTCCTTGGCATCAACAGGATGAAGGAAGTTGAAAAGGAAAGGCAAGCTTCAAACAAAACAAAACAAGCACAAAATCTTCACATGTGAAGATTTGAATTCTGTTTTGAATTCTCTTCCTTTCCTGAATAATTTCAAAGGTCTTGGATTTCTCTCCTTATATCCCTGACTTTTGAGTGACTTTAAATTTCCTATACAAATACAAAAGCAACATTAATGTGCATTTGATAATCCTTACTCACATGGTAATTCAGCTTCCATGTTTCAAAGTAAAGCAGCATAGTCTTTCCCAGATATCCTGTTCTAACACTTAACCTCCCCGGCTCTCAGAGGTGGAAGACGGTGTCCTGTCTTCGTAATTGGAAAGAAGTATCAGCAAGTATAATAACTGGAATCATCTAAGAAAAATACATCTTTGTCTAAAATACAAGAGCCTGAGTCACTGGCGTGAAGAATCACAACACTATGGTTGGGAAACATGCAAACATAAAAGAGAATATCCAAGTCATCTACCTGATTTGCTCCTAATAGTAAACCACCCACAAATTTTTACATTTAGCCAGTAATAATGCAGAGCAAATGCATTCAATTTTAACACTGTGCCTGCAAGTACACTAAAAGCTTTCTCTAAATTAATTTTAATAGCAAACATAAGAAGTTAGGGAATTTGTGTCGATGCTACACTGATAATCAATTCAGTCAGGCTCTCAATTCTTGATATGAATTCTAAATCTACATTCTTAATCACCCTTGTATTTTGTCAGTTTGTTACATACATTCAGAAAAGTTGAAATAGCGTGAAATGATACCTTTGTCATTTTCTTGAAAACACTATTCTTTATTTCCTGGATGTATGAACATTTCAAGAGTGTGAAATTTGGCTCTTGTAGTTTTCATTGCAATTTTTTATTATATTAACTAGGCATAGTTCTCAAATGAGACCAATTAATGTACTATAGGTCTAGTTAGTGTACTACTGATGGTCATCTTGGGGTTGAAAGAGAGAGCATGTGTGACGATCCTCTCTTGGTGGAGCACATAGCAGGTCTCAGGATGTTGTTAGTTTCCTTTCCTTTCTTCCTATCTTTGCCCCTTACTCCCCTCTTTGAGCAGGAATGGTGAGTGTATTTCAATTGTAGAAAATTTTTAAAGTGAGTTAATGAGTGCACTGATCAACACATGCGTGCATGTCGCTCCCTAGCCACGTCCCCGGACCTGAGAATCACCGTCCTTAGCATATCGCAGATCTATGCTGCTTAACATGTTGGGTGCACACAAGCTAAGCAAATATACAGTGAATGCTTAAAAGAAACAGAAATGCATTACAGTAAATACGACATTGCCAAGACAAAGTTAAGTGTGTTTGGGAAAGAGAATATTTTGCATATGTTGATGGGGATTCATGGCCCTGTGTCTTCCTCAAATATTTTCATAAAATTGAAATATTTACCTTATTTTATAATCACCATGCATTGATCATTTTTAGGATGATTTTTGTCAAAAAAATGTTGCATTGTCTCTCCACCCACCTTCTTCACGCCATGTGGCACACGTGATTTCTGGGTACTCTCCAAAGTCACAATGACCAAGGAAGGCCAGTATTCTGAACCAGTGAAGGACACTAAATGGCACAGCCAAAGCCACAAGCAGCTATCCACAACTGCTTCACAAAGTGTCAGAAGTGAATAGTGTGTTCAAAGAGAAGGAAAGCATTCTGAGGTGGATTGGCTATGCTGTAACTTTTACTGGAGTAAATTTTTAATTGAAATTTTCAGAATATTTGTGTCATATTGTGTGCACTGGATCCACTTCACAATAGGCCATGAAGAACTGGCATGAGGTAGGGATAACACCACTTCACCATCAAAGAGAGCCGTGGGCCTCAGAACAGTTCTTGCTTTGGGGAATGTGACTTGGTCTAAGCAATCAAACAGTGAATGAGCATTTTGGAAGCCCCAAAAAGGGGGTAAGACTAAGGATAATTTAATGACAAAATGATGCCACAAGGTGAAAATTACACACTTGGCCACATGTGATGCGTGGCAGTCAAACACAAACAATACTTTATAGAATACCCCCAGGCCATTTGTGCAAGAAATATATGTGTATGTCATGTTTAGACTTGAATTCAATTTCTCAGATATGTCATATCTATGCAAATATTTCCAGTTCCCCAACATTCTGAAATCTGAAATGCTTTGGGTTCTAAGCATTTGGATCAGGGATACTGTATGGGTTACACCAGTATTTACATGTTTGCATTCCATTTTAGTAGTTAGAGGCTCTTTTCTTCTGTTGATTACCACTAATAGAAAATAAAACCTAAAATGATTGACATTCTAAGTTGTTTTATTCTGCTTTTATAAAATACCACACACAGTATCTCATAAACAATAGAAGTTTATTTCTTTTATTGTGGAGACTGGGAAATCTGAGATCAAAGCGATCCAGAAGCTGATTTGATGCCTGGAGAAAGCGCAGTCCTTGTAGAAATTCTCCCTAGTTGTCCTCAGCTGGAGAGAGGCTTATGGCAACTGTCCAGGAATTATTTCATAAGGGCATTAAGTACAGTAATACCTCGGCTCATGAATGCTTCTTTTGGACACAATTAGGTTAGGGAATGGAAGCGTTCAGCAAAATTGTGCTTCTATTTGTTAACTCTCCATGGGGTGACAAACACCAGCACAACCACCTTCCCCAAGTGAACACAAAGGCAGCGTGTGCTCCCCTCTGACTGTAGTCATGGCCTCCTCTAGTCAAGATCCTGGTTACAGAAGACACACGCACTCTAGTTGCAAAGCTTTGTTCTTGCAGTTCCAGCCTATACAGTGCTAGGCAAACCAGCCCGGCTGCAGACAGTGCGCAGGGCATGCATGGGGGCAGAAAGCATTGCGCAGCGGTGACGAAGGTGACAAGAAAGTGTAGGCCAAGGATGGTAAGAGGTAATGTTTCAATGATTTGAAAAATAGAACTAATGAATTGAAGAAGAAAATTGTAGAAAAATGTTTGTTGTTCATGTGATTGGTCTGGTCTCAGAACACAAAATGGCAAAGTCAAGAGTCCTAACTTTTGAACAGTGAAGGTGCTATGGAAGGAGCTAACATGGCAAAAGGAGTAAAGACATTAACCAAGCAGAAGACACTAGTGCTGGAAGAAGGGGAACAACTCCGGTCAGTGTGGGAGAATGAGAAATAGCTGGTGGGTGAATATGCTGGCGAAGCTACAATCTATGAAAAAGTCAGGAAACTTCACAGTGATTAAGTGCAAGAAAACAATGCTACAAGTACAACAAATGATGAATTTATACCCAAGAGAGGGTGGTTTGACAAATTATGCAAGAGAAGTGGCATCCACAGTGTCTTAAGACATGGTGAGGGTTCCTGATCTGTCAAGGCCTTTGCAGAAGCCTACAAAAAAATATATGCTTGATTTCATGAACAGAGATCCCTCACTCAACATGTGTACAATCATGATGAAACAGGGCACTTCTGGAAGAAGAGGCTGAGTGGCACCTATGTCATGGGAGAGAAAAAAAGTAGTGACTTTTATTATGGGAGCACAAACCCATCAAGGATAGATGACACTTTCACTGTATGTGAACACAAGCACCAGTCTGAAAATTAAACAACTGTTGGCGCACCATACCCAGACTTCTTCTGCATTTGGGAAACAGAATATGAACTGGGCCAGACTGCCTGTCATGTTTAGGACCAGGGCAAAACCTTGGGAAACAAGGCAATTGTTCATGATTGGCTGCATGAATTGTCCAGAACCACCAATCAGAAATATCTTTCTGAAAAGCAACTTCCTGAAAACAGTTTGGCAATGCCTTGGGACACCTTGCAGCCTTGGTGCATGATATGGGGGTGAGTATTACTTCATAAAGGTCAAGATTATACCCCACAATATGGTACCTTATCCACAGCCCATGGACCTTCAAGTAATCTGCTACTTCTAAAAGCTTTTCAAACAGGTGCTCTTCACCACATATTTTAAAGTCAATGAAGAGATATTCTTTAATTAATTAATTTTGTATCTTAGAGAAGGGCCTAAGGGTGTTCAGGGTCTCACTACTAGATTGGACTCAGAGTGATCCACTTGTTTACAGCCCCCCAAAAGCTGGGATTACAGGCATGCATCCCCATGCCCAGCCTCAATTGCCATCTCAGCATGCCCCGGGGGCAGGGCTAGCACAGCAGGCCTGGGAATTAAGTCCTTGGCCTCTGCAACTGCTTGCAGGCACTTTAATCTGCTGAGCTATTTGATCAGCCTGAAGAGATAATCTTGATTCTGAAAAAGTTCTGGAAGAAACATTTCCATGTCTAGAGGAGCTTGCTTAGGACCCTAAGGAGGAGCTCATGAGGGAAGGAGGCACTGAACTCAGAGTGAGAAGCAGAAGGCGCTTGCTGAGGAACATCCACCCAGGAAGAGGAAGACAGAAAGGACATGAGCAGCGATGTGAAAAATCCATTATGGGAAAACAGAATGGCGATCAGGATTTCTTTGAGAGGCAGCAACCCAACATAACTGCAATGAGCAGCAAATTGAAATTGAATCTGCTGAATAGCAAAGCGGTTTCTCATTTCCTGAGGGTTATGTAGTTGTTAGACAGATTTCATTTTACTTTATTTTTTATCAAAATTGACCCTGAAGAAGCTGAGAGACAAAAAAGAGAGAAAACCCATAGAGAAAATCTCTTTTCCTCCAAATTAAAACCTCCTACCTACCCACCATCTTGTCCTCCATGCTGGAAGTCACCTCAGACAAGGTGTTTTCTCTTTCTATGCTGTATGGTATTGTGTTGTGTCGAACTTTGCTTTATTTCTCTGTGTGTGTGTGTGTGTGTGTGTGTGTGTGTGTGTGTGTGTGTTTTATAACAGATTAACCTTATCTATGCACTAACTTATGAAAAGTTTGAAATGATTTATGATCAATATCAGTTCATGACCTCATTTGTAGGCATCAGACACATTAAAATTTTTCTATATTGAAACTTAAGGGAATTTTTTTTTTTTTTGGGTTCACAACCAGTTTGGTTTGTGACCAGAATCACAGAGCTAATTAAGTTTGTGAACCTGGGTAACAGTGTACATTCAGAGGAGCTCTGTGCTCACCACAGAGGACACCGCGTCTCAAAGGCTCCGCCTCCTAAGACCACCTCCTTGGGGCTAAGACTTAACAAGTGAAGGTGTGGGACGCAGTATTCAGAGCACACCATGAGGCGCCTGATAAGGAAGCAAAGCGTATGGATAGTGAAGGGGGTTAAAACTCACAGAAATGAAGTACATCAAGGATACCTCCGTTTGATTTTTATTCTTCCTTCTCTCTTGAAAGCTTTTCATAGTATATGTGCTAGTTTCTAGAAAGGAGGACCAGAAGATAGTTTGAAGGGGAAAATCTGAGGAAAGATACCAGAGTCCACATTGTCTCCAGACTGACTATGTGTAAACATCATAAAAGGCTTGCTGAGTTGGAACCACCAGCAAGGAATCACCGAGGAAGCTGGGCCTGCACAGAATCGACTCAATCTGACAAGGATGCTAAAATCACTGAGAGCTAATGAATAAAACTATTCAGATAATTAGACAGCTGGATGAATAATTGATGACAGACAATCTGACACAGGGCTCCTGACCTACACCTGCCCAGGACAGCTGCCAACCAAAGTGACACAGACTCAGAGAACTGAATTCAATCGAAAACGAGCATTTAGGTCTCTGCTGGAGTTCCAAAACATCACTGTGTGACAGACACAAACCAGAAGCACAAGGCCTCATGTAACTCAATTATAGTTTAAGAAATATGTTGTCTGATCCTACATCGATAATCTGGTAAAACATCACCATAGAACAAAGAACTATAAATAACATTTATAATATATTACATAGAATTTATATAGAAATAGAAAAAATTATATAAAGAATTATAGGGGCTGGGGAGATAGCTCAGTAGAATGGCAAGCGCAAGGGCCTGAGTTCAATCCCTGGTTCTGCAAAAAATAAAAAAGAACTATGAAGAATATTTTAGTATATTAGAAGGAACTCTCATAGTGTCTATAATGAGTATAAAATAACAAAATCAAAGTAATTATAATATATTTTTAACACAAAATGTAAACAAAACCTATCCTAGAGATGATGTAAATGATAAGTGAGTTAAAAACTTTAGGGGAACTATTCAAACTTTATTTCATGAAATAAAGGAAAATATGAGTAAATAGATAAAATGATAGAAAACATCAGAAAAGAGAAGCAATGAACAACGTAATGTAAATTTTAGATATAAAGTTTTTAAAAGTGATTAGGTGGAGTTCATAGCACAATAAAGTGACAAAGGAAAGTACAAAAATGAACTTGAGTAGTATATAGAATTTGCCAAAAATCGTATACACTTCAGGAAAAGAAAAACAGCATGAGGCTTTCTCAACAGATGGTGCTACCCTCCTAGAGGACCAAGAGAATGCCACCTTTCACAGAAAACTCCTACACTGCTGGCCCAGAGAGGAGACAGTGAAAGCGCACGTGCAGCCCCCTCAGCCACCAAGGTCTCCCACGCAGCAGTTCCTGCCCTAATAAATGTCTCCACACTAATGGCCACTGTTCTGAGAGGCAACTGTAATTGTATAGTCAGACAGCAACTTGTCTTTATCTTATGATGTTTCAATAAATAAAATATCGAAGTACTTATACAATGTTTATTAAAATGTTTATATAATAGTTTTTTGCTTTTTGTGTACATTTTGTGGTAGCCTTTCTCTCTGTCTCTCTTTCAATGTCTATCTCTTTCCCTCTCTCTTTCCCTCTCTCTCCTCCACTTCTACTATATTTATGAGAAACATATGTGCATTATATATCTAATACAGCCAATATATCTAGTAACCAAGTATACACTACCTTAAATAGACATAAATTAAGAGGAACAGATAGTTTGAGAAAAATAATGGAAAATATAGATATATAATCTGTATATTCGCCTTTGTATTTTAAGGAAAACACAAATATAGAGTCATGAGGTATATAGTTATATTAAAATGATGTACTAGAACTACTGAAAAAATATTTTTAAAATTCCTGGAGAAAAAATAATAAGAGGAAAATGATGGATAACTAGATAATAAAATAGTAGACCTAAAGATAACAATACCATTCTTTAAATTACACATGAATATTATACAGCACTTAAATGAAGAGATTTCCAGTGTATCAAAACCCAGCGCCAAGTGTACACTCTCTTAAACAAACATACAATAAAAGGAACAGATAGTTTGAGAAAAATCAAGAAAAACTTGTGGCATGCAAATGAGAAGCATAAAAAGACTGGGCCAGGCACACGGCCTTCAGCACAAACGTTATTGCCAGAGACTCCAACAGTTACAGTGATGACTGGACTGCACTGCTCTTCTGAGAAAGATCATCAGGATAATCAGGTACTTAATAGAGACCTACAAAATACTGAAAGTCAAAGAAAGAAAATGGAAACTTAAAGACTGTTTTCCATATAGCTGTAGATTTAAGTCTCTCTCTCTGTTCCCTTCCCCTCCCCTCCCCCTTCCCCTCCCCCTCCCCC
>NW_004524618.1:7717887-7733937 GCF_000260255.1 Octodon degus | reverse complement strand
TTTTCAGAAAAAGCTGATAAAAATTCAATTAATATGTTAGACCTGAAAAACACTGTCAAATTACCTAACCCTTGATCTAATTTTGATCTGTAGAACAGAGCTGTACACTACACCGTACACACCTTTGTAAGTGCTCAAGATATTTAGAGCATAGTAAACCACATCCTGATTCTGCAGTAATAATAAATATATGTAAAAGGAATGAAATTATAGAAACTCACTGTGAATGACCACAGCAAAATTAAATTAGACAATGACAGCTGTAAGATACCTATGGCAAGCACACATAGAAAATAATGAAAGAAACATTTTCCAGGAAACCAAACGGCCAAATTTGAAGTCCTACATGATAGCATGAAATATTTTGAAATGGAAGGGAAAATATCTAAGCATTATTATGGAAATAATTTTTAACTATGCAGATTCCTTCAAAAAACTCAGAACACTTGATGAATACACAAATCCTAATGAGACATCAGACATCGTATCTCCTTCAGTTGAGGGTAAACATATAGTATCTTTGAACCCTGGTGGCCAGAGAAAATATCTGGGCACAGTTGGTTTTGACACTGAAGTGGAGAAGTGACCCATTTCTATCAAATGTTTGCCATACTGCTGTTAGAATGAGCTGATATTCTAGGCCCTGTGGGAAAGACATAGATTTATGAGTCTTAGGTCTCTACTTACCCCAAGGAAGACAATTCTGCAATAAATTGACAGAGAAAGAATAATTGAGAATATGCTTCAACAGTTTTATATAATGTTCTTTTTCACAATGGAATTCTTTTCGTTTTGTAGCTCTGGTTAATCCCATTTTGTACTTAGGAAATTTATATTTAATAGAACCTTATGGCCCAGGTCACAAAGCACATGAATCAGGGATGATGCTTGGAGAGCTAGATCCAATCTTCTGCAGTAATTGAAGCCTCTTTCCTACAGCACATAAGAACTACAGAGAGCATTTTCCTGATGGTCAGTACAGAGGGGAAAAAGATGACAAAATAAAGGAATATGCTTGAGTGTCCAGCACTTCCTGACGGAATATAAGAGTTCTGCCAAAGATTAAATTAGACATACAGGTGACACCTAGTGGTAGAAACCTTTAAACAGTACTAATGTCCTACAATTAATCATATTCCTTGGCAGAAGATCAGCAGTTTCTCTCCTATAAAACAATAGTTTGCCTCCTAGAAGAACAAAAATCATATATATATATATATATATATATATATATTTATAACTTGTATTCTGGGTAAAGAAAAATTTGCAACAATAGTTTTTCAGTTTTTTTTACATTAGAGAAGAAACATTATTTCTTAATATTACTGTAATTAATACATATTTGAAATGTCTTACTTTATTCAGTGTATAGTTATTAAGCTCCTGCCAAGATGCAATAAAAGAAAATTAAAATGACCAGAGAAGCATAAATTATGGTATTTTTCTTCCCTGGAGCATGCTTTGAAATAGTGTTCAGCCAGTGTAGCATCATCCCAGGCATTTGGGGATCACACATTGCACTGTTCATGCATTTCTTGGCTGAGGCGAGTAGGCGGAGAATGTAATTGGGTTGAAGGAACTATTCTATACTCATGGACATGCATTTGCCTCTTCTGAACCCACAACGACGTGCTCCACCAGGCAGACTAGGAAGTGCCTTACTCCCTGTGGTCCCTTGCCATTGTGCCCTGTAAACACCAATAACTTTCTTTTTCTAAAAATTAATTTTATTGATAAATAGCAATGAGATAATTTTAAAACAGGCTAGTAGGACAGTTACAATGATTAATATATTACATATTATTGTCTTCATAGTAGTTATTCATAATAAAAGATGGAGACATGATACCCTCTCCAAACACTATTATTACAAATCTTTCTTCTCATTGAATTAAGAGAAAGTAGTTACATATCTATCATAACTATTATATATATATATATATTTCACTACAAAATGGTCCTTCATTTTTTTATCCCCCTTTTTTGTTTGTTTTGTCAGAGATGGGAATTCCATTGCCATTTAAATATTATAGGTGCATGAAGTCAGCAAAATAATCCAATATAGTCCAGTAGTCTATAATAGTAGTGGGTTATCTATAGGACTGATAATGTAAAAAGTTGTTGACTTGAGCTTTTCCAGCTCAGCATATTAATATGGCTTTAATTTTTATACCTCATTTTTATAATTTGCTGCTGGATAGTTAAGACCCAGATAAAGCAAGACCTCTATAACAAGAAACATAACTTTTGTATCTCACAGCGCCAGTCAAGTCCCTTCAGGATTTGGCCATGATACATCTACATGGCGGATACTGACGCAGGATCAACAACTTTCTTAAAGGCACATTTCCTAAAATGTGCAGAGTAAGCAAAGGTCTTCGAGTGGCACCACGACCGGGAGCTGTGATGGACAGGGTCCCAAGGAGCCCGTGGCAGGTAGATGTCTTTGATCCCCTTGCACACTCATGGCTCATATGCAAGTTTTTATGAAAGTTCTGGGAATGTGTAGGGTCCCACATTTTCTACACATAAATGAAGCCATGCTTCCCTTTCAAAACATATACAGTAGATGAAAACATCATTGAAAAATGGCCAAAGTGTTACAAGGATTATGTATTGCTTTCAAGATTTCCTAAAATGGGAGGAGTAGAAGCAGGATGAGAAATTTAGAAAGGCACCAACAGAAGGCCATTTCTAGAATGGAAAAGGCCAGCAGTTGCTTTCACAGAGAGGAGGTGACTCGGCAGGCGGAGGGAGATGTGAGCCCCACAGCAGGCAAGGCGGCCGTCTGGGAGCTGCTAGGCTGAGGTCTACTCGACTGAGTGCCAGACTGTGAAGGATCTGAAGTTATAATATGTGGACAGGAAAGCATATGCCATAAATTGTTGGCACAAATAAATGACGGAAACTGGTTGTCCACACACAACCAGAACTGAATTCAAGAAGTTAATATTTCCCTCAGACCCTCATATACTGAGTAGGGACTATCTTTGTCTTACCAATAATGACTTTTCTCCAGATATTTAATAGCATAGATGTATTTTGCCAGCATTTAAGCTTTCTTAATTTTTTATTCATGAATGAATTTTATCCATACTGCCGTATGTTGTGTTCAGTTTACATCTGTAGTAAATCTTTCCTTTAGCATCCACACAAGATCAATTCTGTGACCCTCTAGAGCTAGGAAAGTCTAGGGACACTCAACTCACTTATGTGAAAAGGTAGTGTTTGCATGTAACCTCCCATACACTTTTTTTTTTTTTTTCCGGAACCAGGGATTGAACTCAGGCCCTTGCGTGTGCCAGGGAAGCGCTTATTCCACTGAGCCGTCTCCCCGGCCCCTCCCATACACTTTAACTCCTCTCTAAATATTTATATATTACCTAACACAATGCACATGCTATGCAAATGGTTGTTATATTATTTTGTACAGAAACTAGTGACCAGGATAAAAAGTCTTCACGTAGTAAAGATGCAAAATTTACTGGTTTTCATCTGAGGATGATTAAATCAGCCTCTACTTTATTTGGTAAAAATAATAGCAAGTATGGCTGGCCAAATAGCACAGCAGATTAAAGTGTCTGTTTAGGCAGATGCAGTGGCCAGGCTTTGATCACAGGCCTAATGTGCTGGCCCCACCCTCAGGGTGCACTGAGGTGGCCACTGAGTGGGTGTGGTGGCACGTGCCTGTAATCCCAGCTCTTGGAAGGCTGAACACAGGCGGATCTCTATGAGTCCAATCTAACTAGTGAGACCCTGTAGACCCTGTCCTAAAATACAAAAAAAAAGTAGCAAATAATGAAAATATGTATACTTTGATATGACTTTTTTTTTCCTGTTTGTAGCACCTGAATGTTTTTAATGCTTCAGAGTGGCTGGCATTTAGATTTTAATATTTTTTGTTTTACCAATTCTTGTATATTTAGTAAAGCTCATTATAATTTTATGCTAATTTGCTTGGTGACTTAAGTTATTGTAATGTTTTTCATATTTTATTAATGATTTATATATAGTTTTATAAAGTATCTTTTCAAGGATTCCTACTTGCTGGATTGATATATTCATATTAATTTGTAGTTATTATTTATAGATTTAGAATAGTCATATATATATATATATATATATATATAATAAATTTAAAAGGTAGGCAGACAGATAGATTTACGTGCTGTAGGATTTCTACCAAATAAAATATAGCACCCCTCTGTATTCACTGTTTCTGTATCTGAGGATTCAACCAACTTCAGATGGAAATGAATACATTTTAGTAGTAATAAGTGCACTGAGTGAAGACATTTTTCTTGCCATTAGTTTCTAAGTAAAACAGTATAATATCCCACCCATTAGTACAGCATTTGCATTGTCTTAGGTAGTCTAGTGGCAGTAGAGCAATCTAGACCCATTTAGATCCCACAGAACTTGCATTACTGAGTGTCATTTCCAACACATAGTTCACACAGGCCTGGATTTTATTAGCTGTAGGTGGTAACAGGTGGAAAAGTCACATTTCAAGCTATGGATTGCTAATTTAGTCTCTATCTTTTAGTGAACATTTAAAAAAATTAATATGAAATAATTTATATAGTTTTTCCAGGGTTTCTGTGCCTTGTATATCAGTATTCACAAAGTCTGACATGATTTTTTATCTCTTGCAAAAGTGTATTTTTAAACCATCATTAGTATTTACAATCAATTTGAGAATGTGTGTGTGTACCTGTATGTCCATAACGAATAGGTTCAATATATTATTCCAAAATGTTATTCAATTGGCCCAGCACTGTTTAATTTTAAAAAGCCTTTTCTTAGTTTCCCAATAAGGTGTCTTATACTGCTACTGCACAAGTGAGAGTCGACTTCGAATCTCTCTGTTTTGCTCCACTGGTATATGTGTCTTTTCTTTTGATAAACTCAAAGTATTTTGAATTACTTTGTTTTAAAACAGTAAATATTGGGCCAGTGAGATAGCTAAGTGGACTAAGCCCTTGTTTAGGCAAGTACAGGGACTGGGTTCAGTCCCCAGCACCACATGCCTCACTGGCCCTGCCCCGGGAGCCCTGAGCCAGCCACTGAGACTGGGCACGATGGCACATGCCTGTAATCCCAGCTCTGGGGAGGCTTAAAGTGGAGGACCACTGTGAGTCTGAACTATGCAGTGAGACCCTGCACCAAACACATAAAAATAGAGAAATAAATAAAATAAAACAGTAAACATTAATGCATATTCTCATATATCATCTATAATGCTGCATAGTAATTACATTAGCTCACCTTACTATCTCCTTAGCCTAAGCGCTCCAAACTTTTTGTGCTTGCTTGATTTAACTATCTCTGCCTTTGGAAAATTCCATCCGAACTTGAAAAATTGTCCTTTAATTTGCTTTTGAGAAGATTAAACAAGAAAATCACAAGTTTGGGCCATATTAAATAATTAGTGGCTAGCAAAAAACAATGACATGGGGAGGGGCTTTGATATTGCGCATAGCAACACATCAGCGATAACTCACGGCTATCAACAGGAAAGCCGCGCATTTGAGCTCGTAGGTCTATGGCCACGCCAGCCTGAACAGCCCGATCTCATCTGCACTAAGGGAATGTGAAGCTATTACTAGAAATTGAAGTATTTTTGATGCAAATGATAAGGCTTATCTATAACACTTCAGAGCTCCTGATGACTCTGAAATTTGTAAATGGCTGGGGCGTTCACTGGTTCTTTTTCTAATACAGCACTTACATTTTTTTTCATTTGGGAAGTTACATATCATTACAGCAAAGGAGAAAATAGATGAATTCATTTCTAATTTTAATACTTATTCAAGAACAAGAAATAACTATTGGTCAACGGGAAATAAAACTACTGAGGTGAACAATTGTGAGCACTCTGCTTTACTTCATTTTATAAAGCTGTGCGTTAGATTTTGTATTTTTGTGTTTTCTAGCTATAATTTTAATAAACTATTTTATATCCCCCCTAAAAAGCAAAAGCTTAGTGGCTATGACTTGAATAGAAAGTGACTGAAAAAAAATTTAAACAAATATAAGGCTGAAGATGTAGCTCAGTGCAAATGCCCTGGGTTCAAATTTAAATAAGTTAGTAAGTAAGTAAGTAAGTAAATATAAATAAAGTCTAAAACATTTAAAACACTTTTGGAACAATACCATTAACTAGTTGATTTCTATGAGCAAGAAATTTTGCTTTTTCACTATTTACCATTCAAGCCCATGGAACTAATATAAGTTTTCATTTAAAATTTCAATAATGGGACTGGCCAAATAGCTTAGTGGATTAAAGCACCTGCTTAGGCAGACACAGTGGTTGGAATTCAATCTTGAGCAAGCTGTACTGGCCCCACCCCAAGGGCACGCTGAGAGGGCAGCTGAGACTGAGTGTGAAGGTGCTCGTCTGTAGTCGCAGCTCTTGGGAGGCTGAACACGGGCGGATCACTATGAGTCTGATCTACATAGTGAGACCCTGTGGATCCTATACTAAAAAAAAAAAAAAAAAAAAATTCAATAATGAATACCAATATTTTGTACTTTTCTGTTTATTGGTTTTATTAAAATTTGTTATTAAATACTTGAACACTTTTTATGCTGTTACTGTTTTTTATTTAAACCTTTATTTATTTTAATTGTATTTAATATTCACCAAATTCTAATCCTTACTATCTACTGGTCTTTTGGTCTTGTTTCTACTGAAGTCACATTTTGGAGTTCCAACAACTATTTTATGTGCTTAGTAGGTAGATAACGTACTATTAATAATTGACATATAACTAATATTTATTCTTTAGTTGACTTAGCTATTAGAATGTGAAATAAGGTTAGTATTAATAGGCATTTTTCTCCTGTGGCCCATCCTGGGAAATTTTAATTTAGTAAAATATTTACTCTGTAGGTTTTAAAGTATTTTATTAACTTCTGAATTTGAATATTTTAAGAAGAGGTTAATAACAAGAAACAATTTTATTTTCAATCCCAAGGATTCTCTGCCTTCTTTGTATTTTCTATAAACTTTTACTGAAAATAGGATCTTTTCATTTTATTTTATTTTTGTTTAATGAATTTGGTTGCTACAGGGTCTCACTATGCAGCTTGGACTCACAGTGATACTCCAGTTTTCAGTCTCCCCAGCGCTGGGATTACAGACGTGCGCCACTGTACCCGGACTCTGGTGGGCGGGGCATGTGGCGATCACACGTTGGTTCCTGCGCTTACCTAAGCTTGCCTAAGCAGGGGCTTCAGTCCCCTGATCTGTCTCTCCAGCCCCTGAAAGCACAATCTTTTAAAACAGTAAAAGGTTTTGTTTTCCAGTTTTATTCTGTCTGGCTTTTATTTATCTTTTTCTATATGTGTATTTTATTTTTTTAAAAATAATTTCATTTGACACTCTCAAAATGTTGCTTAGAAATTCTTTTTTCAGCCCCTAGTGCTTACATGGTTATTTTTTCTTCCTTTCTCACGTTGCTTTGTATGACAGCTCTGCAGTATCATAACTGAGTTCTACAGTTCGTGAGGACTCTGGCTTTCCTTTCTTACTAGGGGAGGTGTCTGGAACTGGCCTTTCTTAGTTTACAGTTTGGATGGCTGAAGCAAATCATGTAATTAAAGACGCAGTAGCTTCAGATAAAAGCTGTGTCTCCTTTAATTTTCAAGACCCTGGAACTCAATAATAGTGACGATGCATTGATAGCCAATAAATATATTCTGGGCAGGATTGGCCTGACTTTTTAATTATTGGCAAATGCCGTCTTTCATTTGAGCTGCTGTGACTCACTGTCTGCGTGATCTCTTCGCCGTGCAAGGTAACCTTCGATGCTCTCGTCACTGCTAGTCACACTGTAGTGCATAAATCAGAAAAGGTGGGGGAAGGAAGGTGCCTATCTCTGGTATATTCTTCCATTTTCTTTGTTTTTTCTATCTTAAATAAAGACATTTAAATGCATCAGTAGTGTTTCTATAGGATCAATGATGGCATTTTCTGTGAAAGCACGGTTTGACTCTTGCACAAATTCAGACTCATGCATTGCAGCACTTGATGCGAATAGACAGTAAGCAATATCGGCATGTAAACCTATGTATACTTACTGAACTGCATCTGTCTAATTTTGCAAGGATTTAACATTCCCAAGCATTTTATAATAGCTATCATTAAAAGAATCATCTAGTTGAGAAGTCACAGAATAAATTCGTAGAAAAGTTAAGCAATATTATAAAAACTTCATAAAAATTCAATGTGACAGTCAAGAAGACCATAAGATAATTCATGTCCAACAAAGTTTTATTGAATTGAACTGAACAGAATTATTAAGGATGCAAAAGAAAATAGCATTTTTAGTCCTTTCTCAAAGATTTTCCAAATTAGTGGGAAATGTAGAAAGTGTAACCCTTCTGCAAGAGTGTGGAACATTTGTAAGGGGAAATGAAAAATGTACTGAAAGGCAAGGATCAGGTGAGAGCCGCTGTCTGCTCACCTGGTCTCTAGTCAGATCTTTGCACTCTCATGGTTTATGCAAGGCCAGTGGCACCCTGTTGAATTCCTGATGAGGCCATGGAGCATGCTGGATTTGGGTCAAAACCTCCAGAAGTACTTTGAATGCTTCTGTTTCTATATTTAATCCTTTACCCCCCTCTTGGGAAAAATACTCTAGAGCCTCTATCCTGTTACTTTATCCCTTCACTTCAAATTAATTTGTTGTTATTTTTTCTACTGCCAAATGTGATTTAAATTTGACTATGCATGAGAAATCCTTTAAGAACTGACTTTTTTTAAAGATTCAAATGCATTTAATGACATCGCACATATTTAACAGGGCAAAAGTTGAAAGGTACAGATCATATGACAGAGCACCAGGCCTGAGCAACCACTCCCTATTCAGGCCCAGTTTCTGAAGTTCATTGCTGTCAATGCCATTTTGATTATGAAATGAGATAAAAATTTGTCATTACAACAGTTACAGTGACACCAAAATGCCCACTATATATCAAATAGCAAGATAATAAAGCAAATTATAACACAGTGTGGCAACGCTTGAACAAGTAACCATTAGAGTAGCATCACTTTGTCCAGTAAATTCTTTTTTGTTTGCTTATTCTTTTTAAATTTTTATTTATTTATTTTTAATATTTTTATTGAGAGACAAATAGTAATGAGACAGTTTCACAACTGATTATTAGCACATTTTCAATAATTAATACATTGCATATTGTTGTCTTAGTGGTTATTCCTTGTACAAGACGCAGACCTGACATCCTGTCTCAAACACTATTAGAACAAACCTCTCTATTCATTGAATTAAGAGAATGGAGCTGTATATCTATCCTAACTATTTTGAGTATACAGATACAAAATTGTCCAGTAAATTCTTGACTTTTGAACTAACAGGAAGAAACCTACACTGTTAGATTCTGAGAATGCCTTAAAGGGAAAGCCACACAATTATTGTGTTTGGTTTCACTTTTTCTTTAAAACAGTCCTGCTCTTAGAGCAGGAAATTACGACTTGTTCACTTTTTCAAATGTTTCTTTAAATTCAATGTTTCTACTTGACTTCTGCAATCAGGTGAGGGTCAAATGATTATGACTGGTTTCATGATGTTGCTGAAATATTAATTCTGACCTATTTCTCCAAGACTTTTATCATGCATGATTCTATGCTATTCTATGGGAAAGGTCCAACATTTTTTTTTTAATCTGGTAAATTTATGACCTTGCGAACTAATTTGCTTTTTCTTGATGACAACCACCTTAAATTCCCAAGGACATTCTGGAGATTTTAAAAGTCTGAGTGTACAAAAATTATGGCCGTATAGTCCTTTCACTTTCTAAAGATTGTAGGGAGGGATATGGGTTTTACAGGCTTTTATCTTAAGCCAAGATTCTTTTTTAAGGGAAAAAAAAAGAAAATTAGGGTTACAAAACTAAGTAAACATGAATGTCAATATTTCTTTAGAATAAGGAAACAACGGCATCGAAAGAGACCCTTGCCGTGAGGACCCAGGCAATGGAGGTGCACTAGTTCACCCTGAAATCTTCTATGTAGGAGGAGAGGAAAGGGCGTAGGATTTGAATGAGGATAACAAGTGCTCCGCACTTGAATCTGCAGAAAATTAATCTGCTAAAAGAGGATTTAATACAGTAAAAATGGGAATAAGCTTATGTCATACAATTATAAGCACAAACCTAGGAATGAACCTCAGTTTGAAAAAAAAATAGAATTCTGACACTTGGAATAAATAAGAATGGAGCTGCAACCTTAAATATTCTATATCTGCTATGACAGATAGAAACATGTATATCTGAAGTATAAAAGATGAAATAGAAAAAAATTAAAGAGGTTATGTTTAATGATTCTAAGCAGGGAATTCAGTGCTGCCCTGGGGACACTCAGAGAAGGGCTCAGTCAATGGATAAGTTTTTGAAGCTGAAAAACACTAGATGACTATGTTTGTTTTCCTTCCCTTTCATTTTTTCCTCCCTCCCTCCTTCTCTCCCTCCCTTCCTTCCTTCCACTCCTCTTTTCTTTCTCATTTCCTCTCCTCCCCTGTCCTCTCCTCTTCCATTATCTCTTTATTTTGAGATATATGTAATACTCCCTCAAAGCTTACGCACATATCACATCTTTCTATATCGCTCCCTAATTTCCTAAATCCGTCTTCTTCTACTTGCATTGTACCACTAATGCATGGTAGGAAGAGAATGTGTTCCAGAGTTCATGGGTAAGACAAGTATAAGATATCAGGTGATATGACATGAAAGTATAAAAAGGAGAAAGAAAAAAATTCCCTCTTCTGTTTGATGCTAGCAAACTCCTTTCATGTTCCATTATCCTTGAAAAGACATGAAAACCAAGTATGCTCACTTTATCCCTGTGTGTCACGCTGACCAGTGGCACATACCTCTTGTTCAGAGTTCATTAGGATCCACATGCCAACCCCCATCTGGAGTCGTCTGGGTACACTGGCAGAGCCCATAGGAAATTCTGGTGCAGAAACTCGAGTGTTCAATCCCAAAGTCCTGGTTCCAGGCAGCAGCACACAGGTACAGTGAAGGCCCAGCTCTCTACCCGACTTCTGCACACTCAGCTCCACTGTGGTCTCCAAGACCAGGCCAGTGCTTTCACGAGCAGTAAACTGATCTGGAAACATTAATCATTGTTGAAATTCTTTCTCTGGTGCCATATTTTTCAAACATAACAATCAAAGAAGGAAAAAATGTTGCCTCTCCTTTGTTTTGCACCTTGTCCATCACAACTCACTTTTTATTTAAAGCAATCTCTGAGGTACCCCGCAGTTAACACAAATATAATTAAATAGTGAGTCCCTGTCATCTCTGTCACAGAGCAAACTCCTTCTTGGCAGCTTGTCATTTAACTTCAGTTTTCTGCTGTCTCTATTTGGGCCTAATAAAATAGGAATCATACAAAATGACAATAAATGCACTAGAAGGCTGACCGGTATTTGGAATCCACAGGAGTTAAACAGATTTCAGAGGGATGAGTAGATTTAGAATAACTTTTTAGAAATAACCATGTCTGGGGGAAAAAACTGGAAGTAATATCTTCTATGGTTCATTGGTGAGTTACATTCTAGAATTAACTGAGTTAATTCAGTTTTATTGTCATTTGCAAATTGCATTTTATTTTGCATATTTCAATTATACAACAATATGTTTGGTATAACTATATACCCCTATATGCTGGTTTAAACTGAAGTCTATTCTTTATAACCAAAGCTACAACCTACTTTTTTTAGTTAGGCCTTTTTAGATTTGATGCATATTAGGTTTCTGTAAGGACAAATCTTCAATTACTGTTAGACCCAGCTGGATTCTTTTATTCATCTAAAGGGATCTACAGGATTACAACTTACAATTTTCATTTTTGCATTTAACAGCCACAACTTGATATTTGCATTTAACAGCCACAACTTGATAAGATCTTTGCCTTGATATTATGACTTGACAGTACTGCCCTGGAATTTCTTCACAGGTTTTAAAAAAGCAGACATTTATTATCTTATACCGTCCATGGTTCAGGGGTCTGAACATGGCTTAGCAAGAGACTCTGTTTCAGTCATTCATAAACAAGACTAGAATGAATTATTACCCAGAGCTGGGGTGTCATCTGAAAGCTTGAATGAGGGCAGAGTTATTTACAAACTCATGTGGTTATTGGCAGAATTTGATATTTTGAAATTTTTTGAATTAAAGATCCCATTTCCTATGAGTTGTTGACTATTTGCTACCTCTCGAGTACCCTGCACTGTGGAGTCTTGCAGCACAGAAGTTTGCTTCATCAAATGGGCGAAACTCCTAGGCAACAGAGAGATATGATGACCCAAAGTATTTGTTGTCTTAGGCCAAGCAAAGAAGGAAATTCCTGTCACTTTTACCATGCTGTGTTGTTTGCAAATAAGTCATGAAACAAGCTATATTTCTGAGTAGAGGACTATAGAACAAAAAAGATATGAGGAAATATTTGGACTGGGTTATCCTGTTGTCTACTTGCCATAGTAATTGTACATTTTTCTTTTAATTATGTGGTTAAAATACTATTGTAAACCATGGATTTAAAAGTGTAAAGAATTGTTGGCATAGACATTTCCAGATAATTTTTAAAGATACGAAAATGAATGGTGTTGAAGATAAACACACTGATAATGCATAGGCTAGATTGCTGAAGGGTGAGTCGCAGTCTAACTCTGCAGTAAATTTTTGCAGTTGTCTATTTTTGTTCTATTTTTTCATGATTTGCTTGCAACTTTTATATCTTCCTCTGATAAGTGTATATTCATCTCAGTTGCCCATTTTTGGATTGGGTCTTTGAATTTGGTGGGGTCTGGTATTTTTTTTTTCAATTTCTTATATGTCCTAGATTTAAATCATTTGTCTGAGGGACAATAGGATATACATTTTTACTCTCTGTGTGTTTTCTTTTCACTCTGATGATGGTTTCTATAGTTTCACAAAAGCTTTTTAATGAGGTAAGAACCCATTTGTTGATTCTATGTAACATTTCCTTTGCTGTCTAGGTGTTCTTTTTTCATATATATATATGAAAATTCATATATATATTTGAATTTTACAGGGTCTTGCTATGCAGCTGGGACTCATAGTGATCCTCCTGTTTTCAGTCACCCCAGTGCTGAGGTTACAGGTGTGAGCCACACCACCTGGACTCTGTGGCAGGCTTAGCCCACCCTGAGGGTGGGGCTAGCACAGCATGTGGTGTCAGGGATGGAGCCACAGCCCCTGTGCTTGCCTAAGCTTGCCTAATCAGGTGCTTTAGTCTGCTGAACTATCTCCCCAGCCCCTATTTATGCTTCTTGAAGTCTCTGCCTACATCTACATTTTTAAGGCTTCTATAGACTTTCTCTTCTGGTAGAGTTAGTGTTTCTATTTTAATGTTTATATCTTTGATCCGTTTTGACTTTATTTTAGTGCATAGTGACAGATAAGAGTCTAGTTTTAGTCGTTGGCCCATGGAAAGCCAGTTTTTGCAGCACCAGTTATTAAAGAGGCTTTCTTCCACTGAACATATGTGGCTCCTTTGTCAAGGAGAAGTGGCTGAGTGTGCTTGTAGCTGTGCCTGCATCTCCTCATCTGTTCCACTGATCTTTAGGTCTTATTTTGCCAGTACGATGATGATTTTAATGACAGTAGCTTTGTAGTATAATTTCATGTCTGGGATTGTGATACCATCTTACGTACCTTTGGTGCTCTGATTTTCTTTTGCTATTATAGGTCTTCTCTGATTCCAAATGAATTTTAGGAATTAGTTTCTAGATATGTAAGTTGTGATAAGGTTTTTTTTTTAAATAGGTCTTACATTAAATCTGTATAGCAACTTTTTTGAGTATGGCCATTTTCAGTGTTTGGTTCTTTCTATCCATTTTTGAATACACTCTTTATTCTTTTTATAAGATAGTGTAATTTTCACTGTAAATATCTTTTATGTCCTTTCTTAAATTGATTCCTAAGTATTTTCTTTTTTTGATGCTGTTGGGAAGGGTATTTTTTCCCTAATTTCTCTGTGAATTTGTTTCCTGTGTACAGGAATTCTATTTATTTTTTGAGTGCTAACTCTGTATTCTATTATATTACCAAATTTGGATATTAAACCCACAATTTTTGTTAGACTTGTTGGTGGTTTCTATTTAGAGTATTATGTCATCTCCAAATAATAATGATAACATCTTCCTTTCCTATCTTTATTTCTTTTGTTTTGTTTTCAAGTGTTTAAAGGCTCTGGCTAACATTTCCAGAACTATATTGAAAGAGAGTGGTGATAATGAACATTTCTGTGTTGTTCTTGATTTTAGAATAAGAGTTTTCAGATTTTGGCCATTTAATATGATGTTAGATGTTGGTTTGTCACAGGTGGCTTTTCTAAATTTGAGGTAAATTAGAAAAGCATCCATTCTGATTTTCTGTAATGTTTTATCATGAGTGAGTATGGGACTTTATCAAAAGTGTCATCTGCATCTATTGGGATGATCTGTGACTTTTGGTTCTGTTCCTATGCTGTATTACATTTATTGAATTGCCTATATTGAACCATCTCTGCATCCCTTGGATGAATACTTCTTGGTTGTGATATATAATCTTGTCTATTTGCTGCATTCTGTATCCCAGTATCTTAAGGATTTTTTATCTATTTTTGTTATTGAAATGGGACTGTGGTTTTCTTTATTGGTTGCATTTTTATCTGGTTTTTGAAACAGGGTAATACTTGCTTCCAGGAATGATTTTGAAATTATTGTTTACCTTTAAATTTCTCCCAAGAGTTTCATCATTAATGGCATTAATGTTTCTCTAAATTTCTCATATAATTGAACAATGAAACTATTAGGGCCTTACCTTTGTAAATTTTTAATTAAATTTTAATTTCATTGGCTGATATTGAAGTATGTAGAATTCTTGCATCTCCTTAGTTTAGTTTTGGCAGTTAAATTATACTTGGAATTCTGTCCATTTATTCTGTCCATTTTCTGTCTTATTAGCATATAGTTTCCCAGAGTAAATATTGATGATTTTCTGGATTTCTGTGAGATATATTGTGATTTCCCCCTTTCATTTCTATTAGCTTGATATTGTCTGGGTCTTTCTCTTCTTTTTGATATGTTGGCTCATGGTCTATCAGTTTATCTCCTCTTTATTTACCTTGGGATAGCAGTATCGGACAGCTACATCATATTCAAATGCTTACTTAGACAGCTAGGACTAGAACAAATGATCTATTATCAGGACGAATTTCTGAAACTCTATTTGTCAGAAATGGAAAAAATATGAATGGAATGCACATGCACCACATTTAAAACATGTTTCTATGTGTACATAGTTTGCCAAAAGGTAATGGCAGGACCATGATATCTGTGACTGTAGTGGATGGATGAGGTGCTGCTCACCTGCACACTGCACAGGTGTTTGCCTTCCTTCTTGGTAGCTAGACTGTTTGTAGTAACCCTAATATTTTTCTGATGTTTTGATATCTTTTCCACCTGCTGTTAGGAGCCCTTTTCTCTCTCTATAGCCCCATGCACAAAGATGGGGGCAACATTATTGGGAGATTAGGTATAGACATTGACCTGCTTGTCCTTTCTCCATTCCAAAGCCCACATGAGGCTTATCAGCTTGGTCCATTGGGCTGATGTCCTAGGGGAAATGCCTCCAATCAGACAGTTTGATCTATCATAAAAAAGGCTTCTCTTTCCCCTTAGACCCCATCTCTCACCATGCTGCAGTCATCTGAGAATAGGGTAAAAATTAGGGTCCTAGTGTGATGAATGTTGGGGTCCAGTCATGCTGAGTAGACCATTTGCATTTCTTTGACTCAATCATGTTCTAGTGGCTTGCAACCAATTGGCAAGGCTTGGCGACCTCCAAGAGGGCCAAAGACAGCAGTACCCTAAATTTCCCAGCCTTGACTGACTGCACACAGATTTGGGCAGTGTTCTGGAATAGGCCCAACAATTTTTTGCATCTGAGTGGCATGCCTCTTCAGTCTTGGCAGCATAGAGTAGATAATTAACATATTGAAGCAAGAAAATATTA
>NW_004524618.1:7705436-7717623 GCF_000260255.1 Octodon degus | reverse complement strand
TCCTCCTCCTCCTCCTCCTCCTCCTCCTTCTCCTTCTCCTTCTTCTTCTTTTTAATAAAGTGCACCAGGTCACCATGTCCCTGGACAATGCTTTAATTCTAGTAGTTCTAGATTCTGAGGTACACAGGATAGGCACTGCCCTTCTAATTTTCTAAAAAGGAACCAATAAGCTGTGAGTTTTGTGGTAGTTAAGAATTTGTATCCAATACTGTGTCTTTTATGAATGTTATACACAATTCACAATGTGGGAAAATCCATCTTTCCAAGAAGTGGTAATTCATGTAATTTCGGATGGTATCCAAAGCTGTTATTACACTGATGATTTACTTTGCCTAGTGAGCCCTTTTCTGAGGTATTACTACAAAGAAAACAAAGCAGTAGTTTTGTCTGACATTAGGACTTCTAGCCACTATTGTTTTAACTAACAGCAAGTCATAATCTACCAATAGAAAGCAAAACAAAACACAAAAGCAAACATGGGGACAGAAAGCAGACACATATTAGGAAATGGTGAGGATAGAAAACAATATACAGAGGAAAATCTTTTATCTGTAATTTATACCCTGAGCAACCTATTTTTTTAATCCCTTTAGAACTCTTAAATCTCAACGCTCTTAAAATCTACAAGAGCTCAGTCACCATGAACCTGCCACCCTTCCTTAAGAATGCTAAAAAAAAAAAAAAAAAAAAAAAAAAAAAAAAAAAAAAGCACCAGGCTTTTGTAGTGATTTTTTTTAGCGCTCACGAAGAGGGTTTTTTTTTGTTGTTGTTGTTGTTTGGTTGGTTGGGTTTTTTTGTTTTGTTTTTTAAGACCACTGGACAACTATGATTTTAGAGGCTGGCTGTGCTTTTTTAACACTATGCTTCAGCTTTAAAGAACCTCTTGTGGAAAAGATCCCATGTCAGAAAAAATCTAACTTCTTCCAGCTCCACAAAACATAGTCATGAAGATCCCGCCCCCCAAAAAGTCAGAAATTATATTAATAAATAGAGAATCTCAGGTTCTATAGCACAAGCACATACATGTTCAAAGTGCAATTTTCTACCATTTCTGAAGGGCAGGATGGGAGAATATTTATACAGTTGTAGTTTCAGGACTAGAGGAGGGCGATTAGGGAATTTTTCTGATATGATTTAGTGCAGCTACAGAAATATCACTACAAAGCATGGGCTTGGCTTATGACAAAGCACTGGGTGGTAAGAGGTTGGGTAACTATGACAACATTTACAAGAAACAAACTTAAAAAAACAAAAATTGATGCTTCAGGATGTCATCAAGACCAAAATCGCAGAGATTTGTCTCACTTTCTCATACCAGCAGTGCACCATGAATGGATTCCCGCATCACACACTCTCGATCCAGCCACCTCTGCAAAAGCCCCACCTACGAGGACGTGACGTTCTGGAAGGACATCTAGACACAAGCCACAACAAGTTGTGTTACTCCCCTCCAAAAAGCTATATAGGTTTATTTGTATATGGGCCACTGAATTTTCTGTGTACTTTTTCCCTTTACTCATAAATGGAAATGAAACAGCTTCTGAAGTATCCGTGACTAACAAGAAAATATATGACTCAGTGTGAAACTGAAAGTAGTCTACAAAGTCTTCTTTCTATGAATGTGACAACTAATCAATGCTCCCAAAAGAAAGGAAGGATGAACATTCAGTAGGGCCAGTGCAGAGTCAGAAAAACTTAAGAACCCACTGGGTTCTGAGCACATCTGAAGAGCACATTACCCACAATCCACCCAGCCAGCGTCTCCACCAAGCAAGAGACGCCGGTCAGAGCTAAGGCAGAAAACTAGGAAAGAGCCAGACCATGAACTGTATGGGTCTCTCTCTCTCTCTCTCTCTCTCTCTCTCTCTCTCTCTCTCTCTCTCTCCTCCCTCTCCCCCTCTCTGTCTCTGTCTCTCTCTGTCTCTCTCTCCCTCTCTATCTCTCTGTCGCTCTGTCTCTTTCCTGTCTCTCTCTCTTCTTTCTGTCTTTCCTGTCTCTCTCTCCGTTGTCTCCTCTCTTTCTTTCTCTCTCACACACACTTCATGTACACATAGTAGGTTCATTTCTATCACTATGTGTTTTTCATAATGTAATATTTGAGGTATATAATATAATTTATTATTCACATATTACAAAAACATAGCAAGGGTTAACTTTGAATTCAAAGGTATCTAATTTTTTGCCATCATTGAAGAAATAGTACTTTGGTGGGCAAACTGCTCGGCTTCCCCTTCTGTCCGTCTCTTGGACAGAAGCTTTCTTTTCCCCAATAAATGTTCTGCTCTTAACCTCCAAAAAAAAAAAAAAAGAAAGAAAGAAAAGAAGTAGTACTTTGTACCCTCTTTGAATGTCTTTCCCCAAATCACTCTAACAGCTTTATTTAATACTTTTATCTTTATAACTTCTCTTAGGAAACTCTTTTTCCACTAATCAAACAGGCAGCATGGAGAAGAGTCTGTTTCTGTAGAGCTATCTGGCGTTGCATCTGTGCCTCTATCATTACTTTCCAAAAATCCATAGCTTGAGAACGCAGTATTCAAATGAAATGATCAAGGACATGTTAACAGAGGTGCTGGAAGCTGGTGTATACCCAGGGGAGGAGGTGCTGTCCTCCCATCCTGGAGGACCCTTCAGTGTTTACACTGTGGTAGCCAAAATGCCTTCCTAAGTATTGAGGACAATATGCTTGCCAACTGAAATTGAATGGATTTTTTGAAGTGATTACGTATTCTTTGCAAATTAGAAATGTGATAATGTGTAAATGCGTAAATATTGGTAAAATCAGCATGTTCATCTCAGACCAGAAAGTTCAAGGATTAAGGCAAAGAATATTCCATTCTTTCCACTGACAGTGCTATTTTGACAGATTGATTTTGAGAACCTATTCTTCCCAGTTCATTCTTTCTTCTATTTTTACCTGGCTCTTCTCTTTTGCTTTCCTGCCAAGAGTTATAGCAATACTGTGTTTCCACATCCGCACTATGTCTACCTCTCAGGTGTTCCTTTGGTCTTATATTCCCATTGATTTCTTTACGGACATAAAACTGTGCAGAAGAAATTTTCTCATAAATGGAGCTCAGGGTATTTTATCAAGAATAACTTCCTAAAACTCAGCAGTAATACATGACAGAACATATTCCCAGGAGCAATAGTAAGAGACCAATCACTTGAGTTATTTAAAACTCAATTGGACAGTCCTGGTAGATATGTTGGCAGGAATTCCCTCGCTTCTCCTGAATGGGAATTAAAAAGACAAAAAGATCATAAAAGGATTTTTTGTCTCTTGAGTTCAGATTTTCTCCAAGCTGGATATTATAATTTCTGCTGCAACCAGCTATATTAAATAGACAGTAAGGTTCTGTTTCCTGCTGTCCTATTGATGGATGAAAAAAGGGCTATAAGAAAATATACAACTATAGAGAGAGTCATGGCCTTGTGAAAAAAATACACAATGTTATTTAGAGATCTGGGTACTAACTACTTCTTTTATCATGCGATCAAAAAATAATTAGAATAGTCAGTAAGGATTAGCAACATAATAAAATAATTTTTCCTCAATTATATATCACTTCCTAAAATGTCTATTTTGTCATTAAAAATATGAAGTTTATTTTGCACTGGTATGTTTTATCATTAAGAAAATACTGCTATTTTCATATCAATTTTCTGCTAATATTTCTATCATGACTTTTAACACTTCTTACCGTATATTTCAGGCTTGAGTAACATTGGAGAAAACCCCCTTAATGGAAGAAATGTAAAATTTTATATTGTACATTTTGAATATAACTATGTTCTTACTGTATTACTATTTTGGCTTTTTACTCTAATATTATCAGAAAGAAAATATTCTTGGGATGCTGTGGACCATTAATAAAAATTCTGCTATGGTTTCATAATTCAGTAGTTCAATGCAAGTAGAACTCATTGTTTCTGAAGCAATTTACTGATAACTCTCATTTTATGTAAGATTATGAAAAAACTTTAATATGCATATTGATTATATGACTTGAAAATATTAATAAAGTATTTCCTAACCTCCTTCTGTATTTTTAGGAAAGGGTCTACAGGGTGTTTAGGGTCTCACTACTCGATTAGACTCATAGTGATCCACCTGTTTACAACCTCCCAAGAGCTGGGATTACAGGCGTGCACCACCATGCCCTGTCTCAATTGCATTCTCAGCGCACCACAAGTTCAGGGATGGCCCAGGGATTGAACCCCTGGCCTTTGTGCCTGCTTGCAGGTACTTTAATCCACTGAGCTATTTGGCTGACCATTCTAACTTTTAAAGGTAATATTTCACACATAAAATAACCTCTCCACATTTTATAACAAAGCTCCAAAGCTCCCCAAATTGAAGAAAACATTTATCCAAAGAAAGACAAAATATTTCTACATATTGTACAATGTTTCAAACATTCAAAATCTTTTAAGCTCTCATAACATGCTTATTTAAGGTAAGGATGGAGTTGCTTACATCTTGTTTTTCTTGACAAACCAATCTTGATGGGTTGGTTGTCTGTCTCAAGAAGCTGGATTTCTGGGCTGGGGGAAAGTGCAGAGGCATAAGCTCCTGCCTGGCAAGCTCAAGGTCCTGGGGCTCTGAAGGTGCCATGTGCAAAGTGACTAACTCCACTTGATAAATCATTAAATTTTTCTTCCATATATTCATCAGAGTATATAACAGGTCTTTCAGGTAAAGAATTTGAACCATCTTGCTCAGAAATAAAATTGAGCTTTTCTTTATCTGCTGTTCTAGGACAGTAATACAGACTGGGAGCTTCCTGTTCAACACTACAGGGTACTGTTTTACACTTAAATAAACCTTTGTGCTTTCTTGCAATGTTAGGAGCTGCTATTGTATCGCAGGGTGAAGGAGAAGCACATTCTCTGTCGGCTGTAACCATTTAATGCATGCTCATTTAAACCTCAGGTCCACACTGTGTGATGTGTATGTACCATTATCACATTTATTTGCTAAATAGAAAAAAAAATCCAAGACAGATTAAAGCAATGTCAAATGCAATCCATTTGGAATTCCAGAGCTGTAACATCTTTTTGTCAAGTATCTTCTTCTATTTTCCTTCCCATGTACTTCTGAGCCCTTGTGCCCTGAAAACACTTCAGTGAAAACTTTCTGACTGCCAGAACCTCTATCCTGGTGTGCTCTCCTCTGCTTTACTCTACTCCTGTTGTAATAAAATGCACATAATTACAGTATTTTTGTCAGCGGCCTAGAAACTAAACAGTGGCTAGTTTATATGCGTGTATTTTGGTTTCATCAAAGTAGTAGCAATCATTCAAATTAGCTTGCATATGCCTCTTGATTAAAATTATTAACCTTTCAGTTTTATGAACCAATTAATAGATTGATTCTAGCTGGCCACTAGATAGGGCCCTCTGTCTCTCTTCCTCTTTCACCGGTTCCATTCACCCACCCAGATTGCACAAGATTTGAGAAAAACTCCTGGACTAAATGAGCACTTCAACTTGGGTAGATTTTGGCAGGCAGAATTGGTAGTATTTACTCTATGTTGGGAACAGCAGAAATCTGTCTTTCAAATATGATTAGAGCCTCATGCCAAAAACATTCAACAACTTTTATGCTTTTACTTTATGAATAAAAAAGAGAAAAAACAAATAAGCAAATAAATAATGACTTAATTACTTTAAATACATCTCAGAGATCAAATTACCTCGACAAATATTTTAGTAGGATTTTTCTCCATTGCCAAGATGAACGCTAAGATATACAGGCCATCGGTATATCAAAATGTATCTAATGAAAGAAGGCAAACACATTAGTACATGGTATAACTGTTCAATTTATGGAAGGACAAAACTAAATTAAGATGATCCAAGTGAGAACAAAAGCTTTATCTGGAGAAATCCTACCTGCAAGTGAGTCCAGAGGACGTTATGGGATATGGGAACTAATTTATATCTTAGTGTAGGCATTCACACAATTAGATTAATTTATAAAGTTTTACTCTAGGAATGATACATTTTACTAAAACTTTTACAATATATTTCAATTTAAAGGGGGAAGGTGGATTGTGAATTGGCATACAGTAAGCACTGGAATGTTTAGACATGCATTTCAGGAAAAATGCTTTTTGGGAATCTGCAGCATTGATAGGAAGCCTATTTTAGAAAAGACAGTGTGACAAAGGATGAGAGCCAAGCAAGAGCAGAGACAATGATTTCTAGGTTGGTGGAATCAAAAGCATCTCCTTAGTATTTGTGGAAAATGGTACAACAGAGAAGTTATGCTTTATTCTGAAGCAGTTGGTGACAATCACAACTGAGGTCATTCGAGTTGATCTAATGGCTCGTGGAATTTAAGGATGAGTTGATCGTCTTCTTCCTGTATTTCCTGTATTTATTTACTCATACATAAATGAGTATGTAAAAGAGATACACCAGGGAAATGTATTGGCTGGTGAGACAAACTTATAAATTCTTAACATATAGAGATTCCAAGTCACTGTCATACTATAAATTAACCAAGGATATTGCTCAGATAAAGACAGAGGTTGTGTGAGCATAGCAAGTACTTTAAATATATTTAGAGAACAAATGTAGAAGGTAAAAGATGAAGAAAAAACCATAATAAAATCTAGGAAAATAAAAAAAAATATCCAGGTGTTTACAGAATTCCAAAAATGAGAGAGTTTGAAGAAGTAAATAGCCAGTGGTATCAAATCTACAAAGTGAAAACAATAGAGAGATTTTACAGTGTGCATTGATTTTAAGCATTATGATTTCAGGGACACTAGGGAGTGAGGGGAGGTCAAAGTGTTAACATGAATAGAGTGAAATAAAACATGTGGAGACTTGGAGGAAAGGCACAGGAATGAATAAGGAATTATTCCTCAAATACATGGGAAGTAAAAAAATTAAGGTTGAAATGATCCATGGGTGGTTTTGTTCTTGTCTCTTGTTTACTTTTATTACCTTTTTTTAAACACACACTTACTTTAAAGAGAGTACAGCAATGATTGACATGACATTAGAAGCAGTATGCATTTAGAAGACCAAAATAACAGGTATTTTAAGCGTGGTTTTAGTATTACACATTGTTCTCTACAATGTAGTTGCTTAGATCTGTGGTTTTTAAATTAATGCTTCTCTTTGAATATGAGAGAGTCCTGTGATGGTGCGTCAGGAGAAAGTGCCATGTTAAATGTAGGATTCACTTTTTTTTTTTCAGAACCAGGGATTGAACTCAGGCCCTTGTGCTTGCCAGGGAAGCGCTTATTCCACTGAGCCATCTCCCCAGCCTGGATTCACTTGTATTTACTGTTGTGAAGTTTGGTTGTGGTGGTCATTTATGATGCATTTAAAAAATCTTTGTCATGTATTTCCTCATGAAATCGGGCATATTCTTAGTTTCATAATTATCAAATATTGTGCTATATATTTTCCACACAGAAGTTTTGATGACACCATGTTTCAACTCAGATACAACTTCTTTACTAAAGGTTGACACCAACGGGTATGAGAGGCAGCTGTCCCCCTTCAGCTAAGATGCCCCGGGGTTGGCTCTACCACCTGTCTTCACTTAAGGCCTCAGGCAAAGGTTGATTTCTCTTAGGACAAGTCAGGATTTGAACCTTTTGGACAAACAGATAGCTCCATAGGCTGACCAGAAATTCCCACATGTGCCACTCACAAATAATGCCACCTGATCCATTTTTTTCCCAGCGAAAAAATAACAAATTCCTTACCTTTTCCAAATGACTCTTTAATGTTAGAAAGAATGATAGCATGGCAATGTTTCTCTGTCCCACTCACTGAGATGTGTACTGTAAACTTTCGAGACTGCAGACGCATATTCCAGCTCTATGACTGTGCAAGGTTTGCATCTTCCCCTCCAGGATTTTTCTTGCTTCCCAAGTGATCAAGCCAGCCCACCACCGGTGACATAATCTATTTTGAATGATGTCTTCATGACTGAGGGAAACGGAAATCCACAAGCTGCCCGTCGATCTCTGCCTCCAACACTTGACTGTGGGCCCCCCTCTTCCAAGCTCCAGTCCCTCGTTGTCTCACTGCAGAGTCATGGCATACGCTGACATCCTTCCCCATGGAGCATAGGAGGCTGGGGCATGATCCTCAGATGAGGAAGAGTCCTCTACTCGTTTCCATGTTCTGAAGCTGGATAACACAGCAACTCTGGACCTGCAGTCCAGGTCCTGGGATAGTAATTAGGCCACATGAGGTTTGAGCACCCTTGCTTTGTGACATTAGGTATGATGTTTATCTCCCTAGAATAGCATCTTTCTTTTCTGTAAAAGAAAAATGGAGAATTCAAAGATCTTACTGGTATTTTTGAGGTGAAAAATACATAATCCTTTGATTACTACAGATCGGTAAACTTAATTTTGCTCATAATTTTTCTCACAGGAGTTTGACACCTTAAATATGCCTGTGTCATTCATGAGGATGTGCTCTTGCAATTTAAAGTGTCATTACTACTGTGACATGACAAGTACTTAACCTCCTTATTAATGCCTATTAATGTGTCATCGATTTATTTGTGTGCATAAAGTCAGCACATCTCCGACACCTGGATTAACAGAAGAGCGTGACTTGTGTGTCAGAAAATCGAGTGATCAAGTCCAGGCCATGTCAAAGGTTGGCTTCTTGTATAATTTAAGCTGTCTGTGCCTCAAGTTCTACATCCATATAATTAGGAGTGTTTCGGCTACTCCAGGCTTGCCAGGAGGATTATGTCAGATAATAAAATGTGAAGAATGGAGACCAATGCCATACTAACTGTTCCTGAAAACAATTCCTTTCTTTCCTTCATTCTTACAGTTAAAGTAAAACAAATCTACTGTCAGTAAGCATAAAGTTCTTCAGTGAAACTGTTGGGCTGAATGAACATCTCTTTCCCCTGACTTGTCCATCCTAAGAAGCACATTTATAAGTGGGAAAACACTGACACTCTTTCAGCATATGTAGGTAAAGGAAGTGGCATTTAATGCTTTCCATGAAATATGAAATAAAGAAAATTATCATGTGGAAACACATATATGAGAAGATGGAATCCAAACTTTTGGATGAATATTATCCTTTGGCAGTTATTAATTCGCTGGTTTTGAAAATTATGTCCAGTGAGAAGGGCCGGCCAAATAGCTCAGTGGATTAAAGCACCTGCAAGCAGAAACAGGGTTGGGGGTTCTATCCCGTGGTCTGCCATGCCGGCCCTGCCCCTGGGGTGCTCTGAGACAGCAATTGAGACTGGGTGTGGTGGCGCACACCTGTAATCCCAACTCTTGGGAGGCTCTAAACAGGTGGATCACTACAAGTCTGATCAAGTAGTGAGACCCTGAACTCTGTAGGTCCTTCCCTGAAACATACAAAAGAAAGAAAACTATGCCAAGCAAGAACATCTACACTACTTGCAGATCACCGAGTGATCCTCTACTCTGACTGACATGCTGTGCACTCATATTTTCCTGCATTCCAATACAATTGTACACTGTATTTGAAACATTAAAAGGTCCATGCCACTTCCTCAGCTATTTTCTCAGGTATCATGTGTTATTTATTCTAACAGATTGCAAACCCAGACTGTGTGACCAGCACTCCTGAGGTCCCGGGTGCTTGCCCGTCCTTTACCACTCCACCGTTGGCTCATGAGGAGAAGGCATTTCTCCTCCTGCTTCCCGTTACATTTCCTCACTGTTGACCAAGAGTACAGCCAATGCCCAGCCACTGACTGACATGTCTGCATCAAGAACCGCAGAATTATCCCTCCAAAAGCCCCTGGACCTCTTTCAGATTTAATTTAAATATATTTATGCCAAATGTTTAACTCTGCTAGACAGTCTCCAGAACTGAGTTTCTCAATATGAATAATAATCTGTCAAGCTGTGAAGAAGAAATGTTTCTTCCTATCTCCATCTAGTCCAGCTAATGAAGATAATATGTTGGACAGATATGAGTAAGCCTATTGGTTTATTTCATTTTTCTCACCAATAACAAAGGAATTAGAAAAATCACCTTTGCTATTATATTATTCTCCAATAATGTAGAACTCCAAGTGTGCTTGAGTAACTCTTATACACCAGGGTCATATGTTGTTCTTTTTTTGTTTTACAAAATATATAAATACCCCTGGTTCAGGGGTGAGTAAAATTTTCCTATTTGGTTAGTGAGTAGAAGTCTAAGGTCAAGGTACACTGAGCCATGGGCAATCAAGAAAGCCAAAGGTATTTCTTCCAGTCGTATGTATGTCTTTCATGAAACTCTACCATGAGAGTAACAAAGAAAAAGTATTCATGTATGTATGCCCTACTTACTCTAATAAAGGTGTTTTATTTCTTTCATGACAATAGAGACAGTAAAAAACATTGCAAACTTAAACAATTTAGAGGGATTTTAAAACCTCTTCTCAACTCAAAATTTCTGCAGCACTCACAACTATCTCATGGATCTAATAAACATTTAATTAGCAGCATTTGGCTGGACATTATACATGGTACAGAGAACTTCAGAGGGAATGACCCACAACCGCTGCTCTCCAGGATTTCAAAATCTGAACGTATATTTATTTCTATAGAGAGGAAGTTGTTTTTGTAAATGTTAGCCCATTAGACTTTGCACATTGAAAAGCCCTGTGTACAATTCACAACTTTCTACCTTTCCACAGATGACTTAGGAACAATTGTGAAGCTATCTTAACTCCAGGTTCCTGAAGAAAATGCATGGCTATTAAGAATGCACTTCTTTCTTAAAACCTGGAGAAAACATTTCTTAAAAAGTGGAGAGTGGTAAGATGACCAGATAAATATGTTATGGTGGAAAGGCTGAGTATGGAGATATTCCAGGGAAAGATTTCGGTCTAGATGCAGCATATTTAATACTCCAGAGATGAACAAGAAATTGCTTGGCCTTTGAGAAAACATGTCCCTGTCATCAGATTACTGCTAATCCGTAGCAAGATTCCTATTTTAGGACTCTTGGTCCTCTATAGTTGATACTGATTTCAGTTGTTCTGAGACAGAAAAGAAACTAAGCAGGATCTCAGGTGTAGAAAATTTTGTTTTCTAACATATTCTATTTTAGAAAATAGAGAATATTATTTTCAAAGTCAGTTTTTTTTTTTGTTCTGGATTTTTTTCATGCTTATGCAATATATTTCACTACCTGGAAATGAGGTCAGAGTAACAACTCAGGAGTTAATGTATTAAATATTTGACATTTAAAATTTTGTAAACTTTAGGATGCATTTGCCATAGATAGGTTCAGTGAAAGAAGAGGGAGTACCTGGAAAGAGAGCAAGCCATCTGAATAACAAAGGCAGCATGCTTCCAGAGAACACGGAGACCTTGTGAGTTCTGTCTGGCACTGATACAACCTGGGGAAGGCAAAGGAAACAGACAGCTCTCAAAGATCCTCTAGGGAGAGTGTTCAGCATCTTAAGACTTCACACTGTGTGAGCGGCTTCTCCAGAACACACGCGTAGCGGGAGCCAAAGGGCTTTCGGTCAGTTACTTCCTGCTCTCCAGCTGGTTGTCCACTGCGCCCTCAGGCTTCAGTGGTCTACGTGTCTCACGCTCACACAGAACACAAAGTGGAGTTAAAGGTGAGGAAGGGATCGAAGCTTATTCAATTTAGACAGTTGTCATTTTTATTTTTTAAAATCAGTTCAATTTTCATTTAATGAAATAGCTAAAATTCTCCTTCATGGGCTGCACCATCTCCAATAGCCAGTATATACTGGTTAGAGCTGAACTCCCTCGCAGATGCGAGGAGAGCTACTGAACCAAGACAACAAGCTTTTCCAAGGAGGGCCATGAGCTGCATCACAAATATCAACGAGCTGCTATGAGCAACACAGTAGACCCACTAAGTCAGATTTCCCTAGAGAATTTTACGAACATGATTCATTAAACCCAGATCTAAACTTGTGGATCTTGGTTCTCATAGTCACTTGAATAACTATGAGGCTTCAGAATAAAATACATCAACGCCTGGTTCCTACTGATAGATGCATTGCATAATCAGTAATTAGTAAGAGGTTGGGCTCAGCATGTGCAGTTTTCTGTGCTCTGCAGAATATATTAGTGTGAAGTCAATAATTTTCAACCCCTGGCTACCCCCAGTACTTACAGCGATTGCTTTTGATGGAAGAGTGCAACCCGTTACAATCAAGAGAGTCTGAGCCTAG
>NW_004524618.1:7648813-7705336 GCF_000260255.1 Octodon degus | reverse complement strand
TACTCTGAAGGAATACTAGTCTCTCTCCAGATGAAGGTAATGGTAAAACATATGTGATTCAAAGCAGATTTATACATCCTGGGATTAGCCACGGAAAGAACACATACTTTGCATCATGGCAGTGTGACATATGACTTGAGGGCATGTCAGGAATTGAACAGACACCGCCACCCTTAAAAAGCTGGAGATTGGAAAAGACTAAACAAATTTGCAAGTTTTTCTTTGAAAAGAGGGTGCAAAGGAGTCCAACTCTTTCAGGACCACCTAGGAAAATGTTCCCTAGAGATCCAGGCCCTCAAACACTGTCATAGTCATAGTCCAGCGAGGGAGGGGTGCCTCTGGCGTCCCTGATGGCGCACTGGAAAGCAGCATCCATGTGGTGATGAATTTCCAGGCAGACACAAAACAATAGATGTAGACACAGAAGTTTCCACCCAGACTGCAGGAAAAGGCTTGAGAAGGCAGGCAGCGTGTCCCTGAATGGGCAACGCAAAAGCTGTGAGAGTTAAGCTGCAAGTGTCATGAAGTCCCAGAAAGTTGAAGATTCCAGAATTACAGGACCAGCGGAGGAAAGCCACAGGCAATGAATGGGTCCAGTTCAAGAGAGAGAAGCCACATGGGGTGCAAAATTCAAGGTCTTAGGAATGGGCCTCCCCAGTCCTGTGTGTGTGTGTGTGTGTGTGTGTGTGTGTGTGTGTGTGTTTTAGGGAAGGATCTACAGGGTGTTCAGGTCTCACTACTAAATCAGACTTGTAGTGATCTGCTTGTTTACAGCCTTCCAAGCGCAGGGATTACAGGCACACCACCACGCCCAGTCTCAACAGCCATCTCAGTGCACCCCAGGGGTGGGATCTGCACGGCAGGACCAGGGATTGAACCTCAGGCCCATGAGCCTGCCTGCAGGCACTTTAATCTGCTGAGCTATTTGGTCCACCCTTCCCCAATCTATTTGAACTCACATCTCAGCAAAGTCTTCTCCAAGTACTCTGCATGGAGTTACATGTTAAAAGTCTGCCCTTTGTAATTTCAGTCTTTCTTTAACTCATTTCATTTGTATCCACCTATTTCTCTCTTTTGCAATGTGAATGTTTCACATGTATATATTGGGGGTGTTCAACTTTCATTTTTATTTTGCAGGGGTTTACAATTAAGAGTTTGCCTTGATTTTCAGCAGAGACTCTGGAGCAGGACTTTTCAGCAGTGCTGCAACTGTTAAGACACTGGTGAGTCCTTTGGACTGGCCTGGACTAAGTGCATTTTAATGAAGGAGATGGATGCGGGTGGGCAGAGTAGAAGAGTCCACATGGCTGTCTGTGGGACCCGAGGCAAGAGACCTGACAAAGTCCTTCTGTCCACTGGGGAAATGGAGAAAAATGTCTGCTCAACCCAAAAGACAGACATCATGGAAGAAGACAAATCATAGATACAACCCCTGTCCAAACCCCCAGCTTAACAGAGAATTACTGGTGTGAATCTACACTTAGAAGGCTGAAGAACCTGGGGAGCAAGGTCAGAAGGCAAGGGCAAGGACAAAACCTCTTCAAAACTGGAAGCAGTCCCATTTCTTTGCCTTTTTCTTACAACCAGCAGCAAGCCTATTGCCTGGTGGTACCCAAGTCCAGGATGGGTTTTCTCCCCTTGTATACTCTACTACATGCCAGTCACCCACAGGCACTGCCAGAGCTGTGCTTTGCTGATCCAAGCACTAGGCATTTCTTAATCCACAACACCAACATTTCATGGTTAATGGTCACCATGTGCAAGTGAATGACTCCTTTGGTCAAGTCAATTTGGAAAGCATTTTCTCAAAACTCTATTTTAAGATCATCTCAATTTACTCAAAGTTCTAGGAAATGATGAACTAAAATATCTGGTTGGAACCCTCCTTCTCCATAAATGTACCTATTAACAGCTCTTTGAATTGGAGTTCTAAAACTCAGTTGGTGCCTATTAATTGACTTTAGTAGAGCTGAATTAGTAAGAGAGGAAATAACTGGATTTGGCTTCTTCCAAAGTATTCCTGGAGTAAAAGATTTGAATAAAACAAGTGATCATTCAGGGAATAATGTCAGGACAGAGAAAATTAAGGAGTTGAAGAAAACAGTGGGGGACAAAAATCAAACAATTGTGTACAGACAAGTGCGTGACTGACCACTTTCACCAACTGGAGTTCTGTTTTCTGGGCCGGTCAGGAGCTGGGATTGAGGTCTGTACCTGTGTGTGTTAGCTGTCCTCCAAGTTTTCCTCTGCTCTGAACATCAGTGAGCAGATTCTTATGTCACTGGGCCAGTCCCTCAGGCAGAAGACAGAGCTCAGAAATCTCCCTATTCCAGGAACTTCCTTCCTTCTTCTGTGGTGGCCAGCTCATTAGTGACGGCCATGATAAGGAGCCTGGTGTCAGTGTTGTACCCTACTGAATGTGTCATAAAACTCACATATGTTGTCATCCATTTTTCATTGCTCAGGTACATCTCTGTTTAAGTATGCTTGGTAAATAATTTTGGAATGACAAATAGTTTGTGCATATGAAAGGGATAAATTCAGAGATCTATATGTGGATAACCTAGGATCTTTTCAGATGCAGTAATTTGGAAAATTAAGCCTAATAACATTTTACAACTCACGTCATAGTGTGAGTTCTTCTTTGTCAAGAAGACAAAGCCCTATACGTAATTAAATATGCTGTTAGTGCATGTTTTTTCATTACTTCTGTGTGTTATGTTGTGGACATGACGCTTGGATGTGGAGCAGTCAACGAGAGGACACATTACTCCCACACTTATGGGATCTGTGTCCAGTGTAAATTTTTCCAGGGATATGAGTATTAACGAGGCTGTTCTGAATTCCCAAAATGTGTAACAAAACTTACTAGTAATTTTCAATACATAGTTCAGCAAATAGTCATTACTATTTCCTCACATCATTTCTATCACCTTGGAGATAACTTTTAAACAGAATGCTGTACTCCTTTACAATTTTTGGTGAGACAGATGTGAGATTGACTTAGGCCATTGTTTGACTACTTTTCCTTAAACAAAGAACCAAAATATATTAATTTAGGAAGATTTTAAAACAAAGACTTGGACAGGGGCATATAAAAATATCTAGGGGAAATTGAAGTTCACAAGTCATAGCGACACATTCTCTACAATTTCTTTTCAAGACATACTCTAATGTAACATATTTTGTATTGTTCATTAATATAAATTTATAAACTGTAGGGTTATAAGTAGTCTGCACTTACCTCATGTAAACTTAGTCTGAGAATAGCGATGAAAAAATAAATAGAATGGGTGAATGAAAGAGTGAGCTCACTAAACAGAAAACCATTCAGTGCCAACAATGAACACTTTAGAATTGTATGCAAAGAGAGTTGAATCTCATTAACATGATGTTGAACAAACACAGATAAACAGAATAGTACTACAATTGTGTTCTGTCCATACTAACTCAAGGGAAACACAAGAGCAGGCGGAGTTGGTCTACGCTACTGCACTAAGGAATGATCACCAATAGAAGAGTGGTCGCAGCAGAAGAATGTGAGGGATACTGAAGTGCTGACCATGATCTGTGCATTGATAGGAAGCATGGTTTTATGTGGCACTCAGTATTTTAACCCTGAATTTGTCCTCTGTGTATTACTTACATGTATGTATACAAGCTCATTCCTCAGTACCTTTCGGAGAATTGTTCCAGGATCACAAAATGTGTGGAGATTTGAAATCCTTAATAAAATGTTTAGTATATGGAAATAAACCTACACACATTCACAAATATACTTACAATCATCTCTATATTACTTTTAATGCTTAATACAGTAGTATAGTAAATGATATTAATTATATGACAAGAAGTTAAATATCTGTACCTGTTTAGTACACATTTCCAAGAAGTTTGGGTCCACTTTTGGTTAAATCTGGAGAAATACAACCAGCAGATGAGGAGGACTTACTTTTTCAAAAAAGGTAAATTGAAGGCAGTTGTGGTATTGCAAACTGATCATCCCAGCACTGAGGAGGCTGATACAGGAGGGTTAGCACAGGTTCAAACCCATACTGCACTACAAAGTAAGTACAGTGATTAGCTGATCTGCCCAGTAATAAAACTGTGTTTCAGAGAGAGAGAGAGAGAGAGAGAGAGAGAGAGAGAGAGAGAGAGAGAGAGAACAAAAGAAAGAAGAACAAAAGGAAGGAAGGAAGGAAGGAAGGAAGAGAAGAGAAGAGAAGAGAAGAGAAGAGAAGAGAAGAGAAGAGAAGAGAAGAGAAAAAAGAACTACCAAAATTATTTTGCACTTTTCATTAAAGTTTTGCTCAGCACCATGGAAGGCTGGAGATTTTGATTTCTGATTCTTCCTTCAGAAATGGCTGAAGCACTGGTCCGTCATCTCTCACCCACTTCTTCACTTCTCCACTCACTATTGCCACTAGCTTAAGACAGCTCCACACCTTGGCTAATGTCAGAAATGCAGTGATAAACATAAGAGTTCTAACATCTCTGTGAGATTCTGATTTCAATAATTTGGAGAAATATTCAGTAATGAAATTTCCGAATAATTGGTAGTTCTTTTTAATTTTTTAAGGTACCCCTGTACTGTCTTCCATGCTAGCTATACCAGTTTGCATTCTCACCAGTGATGTCAAAGTGTCCAATTTCTTTGCAACCCCTGAATCAGTTGTATTTTTTAATAGTTAAGAATGAAGTAGAATATCTTTGTGGTTTGGGTTCGCATTTTCTTAAAGATGAGTAACATTTAATATTGTTTTTTCATATATTTTTGCCACTTCCATTTGAGTGTCTTATTCATAACTTGTCTAAAATCAAGTTATAAGATTTTGTTTCTTTCTTATTTATTCATTCGAGTTCCTTACATATTTTTGAGACTAATCCTTTAATGGGTATGTGGTTTGCAAATATTTCTTCCTACTTCATATGCTGATTTTTTACTATCTTGACATTTTCTTTTGAATGGTTTTAGCTTGGATTAAATTAAGTTCTTTCTATTGTCTGTACTTTTGGTGGTACATCCCAAGAAACTTAATCAATACATTATTGAGATATCTATAATTATTTATCCTTTCTTTTATCTTGAAGATAATCACAGTCTTCCCATTTTGATAACTTTTACTTTAGATTCCTGAACTCTAAAACTGATGCATAAAAAATCTAAATTCTCTACCTCTCAAAAAATGGGTTTCTAAATTTTATCCCTAAGTATGTTTGAATAGTGCCTTAAGCCATACATCATTCTGTATGTCTTTGATCAGTTGTGTATATTCCTAAATATTATTGTACTTTACCAGTAAATATTTTTATTTGTTGAGAAACTGTTGTATTATGGACTACAGGATTGTATTGGAATATTTTTCTGAATTCATTCACCTACAACATTTAAATGGCAAAGGAATACCCATCTCTGAGAAAACTAAACCACAAAAGGGGATACAAAAGAAGGATCATTTTCTATCTGTATATACAAAACAGGATAGGTATACAGCTACTTTCTCTTAATTCAGTGAATAGAGAGATTTGTTTGACTAGTGTTTGTGCACAGGATATCATGTCTGCATCTTATACTATGAATAACCACCAAGAAGACAACAATACGCAATGTATTAATTCTTGAAACTGTCCTACTAATTGGTTTTGAAATGTTATATTGCTATTTGTTCCTGAATAATGCTATTAAAAATTTTATTTGAAAAAAAAGAAAGTGTTTTACATGTAATTGAAAATACTAACCAAATGTGTCAGATTACATGGACACAAATTAGTTTGCAGGATTTATTTCAACATGGATTCAGATATGAAATCTTGAGCATAATGAAATTGTCAGATGATGGCTTTACCTCAATCCTGATTCAACTCTAGTATTTGTTTTTAAATGATTTCCTGAAGTCAACTTTTTGATGAGTTGCTCTGAATGCTGATAATCTCCTGTCATAACATCAACTGTCATCTTCAATGACTGAGAAGGATATTTTTGGGAGAATTCCCTAGAGATGGGTGTGTGTTCTTCATGCTATTGCATGGTGGGGTAAATTTATCTTGTCAGACAATAGCTCTGCCTTCTTATCTGGGAGTTGGAGACAAGATTCTGATTTAGAGACTTTGGTAATCTTTCTCCCAATGATTTCTGCAAGTAGAAACACTTGTGCTCCCTCCCACCATTGAAAGGATTCTCCATTCAGCTTGGGGGCAGGGTTAGTATGGCAAAAGCTGGCAACTTATCTGCATGGAAGGTGAACACAGAGTGTGCTCTGTTTGTCAAATACCCTTGGGTACCTTTTATAATGTATTAACCCAAACAAATACAAAAAAAGATTTTTCTTAAATAGACATCACAGTATTTTGCCTATGGCAAGACAAGAGGGAGAGAAAAGAGAAGGAAATGGGATAAGAAAGGAATTCAGATATGTTATGTGCATGTCCCAACTCCACAGGAAGAGGGTAAATACTTAGTACTGTGAATAGGTACAAATAAAGGAAAGTGATCAAGGTTAAACTGAAGGGGAGAGAAGAAAAAGGAATTAAAATTAATTAAGATAGATTTCATATCTATACTGATTCTCTGTGAGGAACATAAAGATTATGTACTAAAACATATATCTAATAAAACAATTTGTAAAATGTATTTTCAAAAAAAATTCTATTATAAAAGTGGCAGATGCAATGGCAGTAATATCAGTGAAAGTAACAACATAAATATTATATGGATAAGAATTTCAGTAGTTCCAAAAGTAAGTTGTCTGGCTGACAAGAACACTAACACAACATTATGACATCCTGCCAATCTTTAGAGAAGGCAGACAAGTTTTGCTCCACATTTCCCATTTAACTTGGTGTGATTTGTGGCAAGGTAAGGCAGCTTCGAAGCGCTGAGTTGTATCAATCAACAGAAGATCATAATTGATTTGAGAATGTACAAAAATTCTGCCCTGTGATTCTAGTTTTCTAAATGTACTAAAGAAAGGAAAAATTCAGTTCAGAATACTGTACAACAGGAAAAACAAAATTTTATTACTTGAAGGAAAGAGGAAAAGTAATCTTCCTAATAGCTTTTGAAAGTGCATTTCGAATGCAGAAGGAAATGTAGGCATCACCTATCTCTTTGGTTTGCCATCTGAAAGGCAGCGCTCACGAAGCCTGTAGCTGTAAGCTGTGGTGAAGAGTTGGTAGAAATTCAAGGCTAAAAATGTCTCATCTTCCAATGAGATTTTTCTTCCCTTAGATAACTATACACAGAAGAATTTGATTTAGGGGCCGGGGAGATAGCTCAATTGAGAAAGTGCTTGCCTGGCAAACGCAAGGTCCTGAGTTTGATCCCTGGTACCAGAAAAAAAAAAAAAAAAGAATTTGATTTGTATTAGAATAAAAACACATCAATTTTGAAGTTCAGTGAGAAATACTTTGACTTAAAAAGTGAACTTTGCGACCTCATGGCCGTGCCATTCATTGCAGAGTCTTTGTGCCTGCCATTACATCTTCACTACTCCTTGGCTATCACTTCTGGACAACAGTCATCAAATCTTCTCACCACGGGCTGGTGAGATGGCTCAGTGGTCTAAAGCACCTACTTAGAACAAACTAAGCTAAGCAAAGCACAGGGACCGCGGTTCAATCCCCCAGCACCACATGCCAGCCAGCCCCGCCCCCTGGTGGGCTGAGCTGGCCACACACTAAATAAATAAATAAATAAATAAATAAATAAATAAATAAATAAATAAATAAAAATCTTCTCACCACTTATTAGGGCAAGAAGTGGAGAGGCCCGAGAAAATCAAGGAGGTTCGTTCAGGCCAACTAGCTAACAATGCGAATATCTGACTGGGATCCCATTTCTTTATCTCTAGGAGACTTTGCCTGTTGGAGCTTTGTGAAGATGTTGGCTAGAATTGGAATGGAGCTACAGGACTGCCCACCTCCATCTGATCTTTTCCCTCACAATAAAAGCATGTCTTCTGGAATGTTCCTTCTAGATATTGATCAGAGGAAGCTTTGCCGCTGTTTTCTCACATGGGGGAGTACTTTCTCTCTTTTGACCTATGGTGTGGTACTCTTTGAAAATGTCACCAGTAAGATCACCCACTTAATCATTTTTTTTTCTTCTTACTGGGAATGGAACTCAGGACTTTGCATTTTCCAGGCAGGTTCTTATGCTGCTGAGCTATGCTGAGCTGTATCTCCAGTCCCCAGTGAATCAATTTATTAAACAAATGCTTGTTACTTAGCTAATATGTGTTAGGCTTTGTGAGAGGTAAGAGGAACTTTATGGAGTCTGTTGTTGTGTAGTCAAATAAGAGAAAGGAATAGCCTAAAAACATTTGACTGACAAGCACCATACGTTTTTCTTATCCCAGCAGGAGTTCTAATGCCAAAAGAAAAGTAGCCAGGTACTCTAAGTGGAGGATGCCATAGCCTTGCTTAATCTAACCAAAGAAACAAGTGTATGTCCCCATGTGGCCCTATAATAGAACTCAAATGAATTTTGTGCTGAAATGTGGAAATAAATCGCACATAGATACATTTGGTGATCTTTATTTTTTTCTCACGTACAAGCAGTTTTCAGCTTGGTGTAAGACTTTTCGCAAAAATGTTATCCATTTTACTGTTGATACACTTTCTTGGATAAAATATCTTTATCTCCTTTAGGGATTATAACTTATGAGATCTATATAGATTGTTGAAGTTGGATGAAATTTTAGTATTCATAATTTCATTGATCCAATATTCTGTGAAATGCAGAAACTGTCAATATTATCTCATTTTATTCAGGAATATAACTATTCAACTACCACTTGCTGAATGTCTGCTAGCAAATGACAGGTGACATCAAGATCAGAGTTCAGCTAGACACACTTGAATCTGATAGGACCAGGAAGCTTGTACACAAAACAATCACAATACAATGTGAATAAGGACTTGACTTCACTGTTAGCGTTTATATGACAATACAAATATTGAAATTTCCTTATTATTGCTGAAAGCATTTCATAGTGATGTGTGTGAAATAAGAGAGAAGATCTGAGGAGGTACTGCTTGAATAGAAATTGAAAGAAGAGAAAAAAATACTAAGGAGAAATAAGGGAAGGGGAAGTCATGGTAATTTCTATAAAGGGAAACTTGGGCAAAGCCATGTTAATAGTTAAATAGTTTGGTTCATTCATGGGGCTTCATGGTGAGGACAGACTGCCTTGCCCATGTCACCAACTCACATCTCTGTCCTACTGTGAAACAGAGTTTCTTGAACGGACCGTCTCCCTGTCACTGGAGGATGACAACCAGCAGTGGTGATCCCCTTGATTTCAAGCTGCACTTCTCTGGGTGGAGCTCTTTTTACTTGCGTCAAGTTGAAGCACCTCTGATTCTAGCGACGGTACTGTTAGAATAACGAATGCAGTAGGGATGGAGCAACAGCGTGTTAGCTGTGGTTTCTGCTCTTACGCTGTGAACTTATGTTAATGCCTGTGCTCTGGGAGTTTAGGGTCAGTGCCTTGTATATCGGCGTGTGATTTGTGAAACAACAAAGAGGACTACTCTCTGAACATGGTGTATTTTTTACTATTTTAAATTTCTCTTGTTTATTTATGTTTATTCATTTTAATGAGAAAAAATAAAATGGCAATGAAACATTTTCAAAACAGGTTAGGACAGTTACAATAATTAGTACATTGCATATTGTTGTCTTCATAGTAGTTATTCAGAGGACAAGGTATAGACATGATATTTTGTCTAAAAAATACTAGTTTAAGAGAAGGCAGCTGTGTATCTATCCTGTCTGTCTTTCTTTCTTTCTTTCTTTCTTTCTTTCTTTCTTTCTTTCTTTCTTTCTTTCTTTCTTTCTTTCTTTCTTTCTTTCTTTTCGGAACCAGGGATTGAACTCAGGCCCTTGTACTTCCCAGGAAAGTGCTTATTCTACTGAGCCATCTCTCCAGCCCTATCCTAACTATCTTGTGCATGCATAGATGTCTTTTTCTTCTTCTTCTTCTTTTTTAATTTAGTCTCTTTACCTTTACTCTTAAATTCTAAGACTAAAACTATCCCTTTTTCTGAAGTGATCTCATATGCAAAATAAGCTAGGGTTAAAATTATGAGGGAAGTCACTTTATACATGAGTATATTTGGGATATTTATCAGTAGTGGACCAAATTTTGACTATCACAAAAGGTCAATAACACTTAGTAATAAGTTCAATGATTTAATTTTTTTTAAAAAAAGATGAAATAGTCTTTCACATACCGTTCATGCTCCATCTCAAGCTGCTTTGATAATGCACTGTATTTTCAGTGAAGCCAGCATCTTATAGACTGATGGATGTGACTACACAGTAGTTTAGAAGCTCCAGTATGATGTCTAGACATTTTAAAATAGCATCTACTGAGGCGCTGTTTGCTTGTAAAGGTAGTATGTTTACTCGAAATACGTTGGCGAGGTAAGGTCACTAATGGAGCTTTGGTGGGCGCTGTTTTAAGTCTCCCGAGGTCCCCACAGTGAGCACACTGGTTGGGTCCAGTTTTTCTTCTACCACACAAGAACAGGGGTACCATCTGAGAGCCCCTTTGGTGGTGATTCCTCACTGGAACTGAAGCTGCTGTAAGTGAAGCTACATACACGTGCAGAACAACACAAGCAATGGTATTAAAGCTTCGTGACAATCTGTATCAACAAATTCAGGTACAGTGCCTCCTACTGGCCTCTCTCCATGCGTCTCTAGAGAACAAATACTTATTTACAAAACTGGAAGCCTGCTGCATTGACTAATGTGCTAATGTTCTTTTACCAAAGAGAGGACCTGAGACTACATATGGACAAGCCTGAACACCCAAGTTCTGTTTTGAGTTTATGGGTCAACTTGCACATTACACACTAATGTACTGAGATAAGCTTGATTGCAATAAAGACTCACAGCAGAGAAGCAAGAGAGAGTAGCTGGGAAGGGATAAGCCGTTCCAGGTGACACCCCCTGGGACTCAGTCTTCTGACCAGATCCTATCTCTTAACACACAATCATCTGCACACATGTCAGTGAACCAATGTGTCCTCTTAGATCCTGTCACTTCCCATAGTACTCACCTAGGAACACATGAGGCTGGGGGCAGGATCACTGATTTAAACCATAATGTAGCTTTTTCAGGTTGGCTTCTTTTTTAAAAAAAAATGTATTTATTTATTTCTTTATTGACGTGGTATAAGGTCTTTGCTTCACAGTTTGGACATGTAGTGATCCTTCTGTCTTAGCACAGCATGCCTGGGGTTCCAGGGCCAGCAGGGCGTCAGGCTCCAGGGAATGAACTAGGGACCTTGTGCTTGCCAGGTAGGTGCTTAGACGGCCGAGGTATCTTCCCAGGCCCAATTTGGCTCATTTTACTTAGAAATATTCTTTTCTGGGGCAATGTTGATACCTCAGCAGCATAAGCTCCTGCTTGCAAAATGCAATGTCCTTAGGTCCTGGGTTCCATCCTTGTTACCAAAAAGAAGAAGAAAAACATTTTTTCCTCATTTTCTCCAACTCTTTTGCATGGTTTGACTTTGTGTTTGTGTTTGTTGCTGATCACACCTCATTGTCTGGATGTACAGTTGAAGTATCCAGTCATCTATTGGAAACCCTCTTAGTTGTGTCCAGGTTTGGACACCTTTGGCTAGAGCTGCTTTAACCAACAGGTGCCAATGTTTGTGTGAGCATACTTTTTCAAGTCCATTGAAAATGGACTTTGAACGTGACTCTTGTACCAGAGTGTCAGAATATGTTTTTAGGAAGTTGCCAAGCTGTTTTCAACAGTAGCTGTCCACACAATCTGTCATAGTCAAATCTTGGAAACAACCAAAATGCCCATCACCTGAGGAATGGATAAAAACAATGTGTCATTTTTATACAGTGGAGTATTACTCAGCTGTAGAGACAAGCTTGAGGCCTTTATAGATAATTGGATGCAACTAGAGGCTGTACTCATAAGAGAAATAAATCAGACCCATATATATATATATGTATTGTACTGTCTCCTCAGTGTAAGAACCTGAAAGAATAAATAAAATCTGAAAGACATAGTAGAGTAAAATGGATAGAAACTGAGCATTAGGAATAAACAATAAAGATGAGGGAAAAGACAAAAGATAGGAAGAAAAGCAAGGAGGAAAAGCCATGAAAGTTTATATTCAGGATAGGATAGCTGAGATGTCTGTAGTACTAATTTCCATCAGCTTTTTGAAAGCAGTGGTTCATGTTTAAAATTCTCACTTTATTCATTTTCCTTATGTATTTTGTACAGGGTCCACAGCGTCTCACCACCTCGCTTGGACTCATAGTGATCCTCCTGTTCTCAGCCTCCCGAGTGCTGGGATTGTAGGAGGGCGCCACCACCACAAGTCTCGACTGTGCTCTCAGCGCGCCCCCAGGGGTGGGGCTGGCACAGCACACTGGCCATCCAACTCTGGTCTCTGAGTCTGCCTAAGCAGGTGCTTTAATCTGCTGAGCTATCTGGCCGGCCCTAACATTTTCATTTTAACTAACTCTTTCTAATATCTATAATCTGAGCAACTACATCAAAGACAGCAAAGCGCAGTACAAGAATGATGGTTGAGTGCCTCTCATCTTGCTCTTCTAAGCGTGTACCTTTTCTAATGCCTTGCCAATTAGTATACTCTATTTAAAATAAATTTTTAAAAATAGTAAGAGGGACAAAAAAAAGTAAGGTTTATTGAAAGTAAATGCTAGGGCCCGCCAAATAGCTCAGTGGATTAAAGCACCTGCAAGCAGGCCGAGGGGCCAGGAGTTCGATCACCGGGCCTGCCATGCCGGCCCCATCCGCGCAGCACACTGAGATGTCAATTGAGACTGAGCGAGGTGTTGCGAGTCTGTAATCCCAGTTCTTGTGAGGCTGTTAACAAGTGGATCACTACGAATTTGATCTAGTAGTGAGACCATGAACACCCTGTAGACCCTTCCCTAAAATAAAAATAAATAAATAAATAAATTTAAACATAAAGATGAAGAAAGAAAAGAGGTGTTGTTTATTAATTTGACCAAACTTGCATACCTATATCTACTAATCTGAACAACAGATTTGATGATGAAAATATATAATACAGACATCGTTAAAATTATATTCATGGGGCTGGGGAGATGGCTCAGTAGATTAAGTGCTTGCCTGGCAAGTGCAAGAGCTTGAGTTCAATCCCCAGTTCTGCAAAAAAAAAAAAAAAAAAAAAGAGATTAAAATTATATTCTTGTTTTGAAATTCTGTGCCATATGAATTGTTTATTGCTCTGCTTCTGTCTCTTTCTGTTATTTGTTTTTATTCTTTGAAATAAAACTTATAAACAAAAAGAGTAGTTGTCTAAAATCTGGGAGAGGTGACCCATGCCTGTCAGCCTAGCCTTTGGGGGGGGCCACAGCACAGGAGGATTGCAAGCTGGAACCCAGGCTGTGAGCCATGGCAAGCGCAGAGAGGGAGGGTGTTGTATTGTTTTGCTTTCTACCAGGAACAAATGAATATTCCATTTTTCTAAGTCCTCCCTCACACTGGTGGTGTCTGTGGTTTGGCCATTCCAGGAGGAAGCGGTATTTTCGTTGTTTTGCTTTCCATTTTCCTGCTGAGGTGATGTGGAACTCTTTGCATACACTGAACAGTCATCTGTAGATCTTCTTTAGTGAGATAGTGATCAACCTCTTTGCCCCTCCCTCTTTCATAAGGCCGTTCATTTTCTTAATGAATTTTAGATAACATTCTCATCAAGTACATCTTTTGCTTTTCTGCTAGTCTGGAGAACAGCTTTTCATTCTCTTGGCAATGTCATTTGCAAAGCAGAAGGTTTAATCTTAATGAAATCCAGGTTATCCATCCTCTCTTTCATAGGTCGTGCCATGGATGTCATATCTAAAATCTCAGCAACAAATTCAAAGGACGACTTTTCCAGATTGGAGCTGAAATCTATCTTTAACAAATAAGGAACAGAGATTGACTATTATCTGCCTAAGAAATATTTGCCCAGTGATCTGGTAGAATAAGAAGTTGAATTCACTTCTGTGTGAATACAAAAACCTTACTTTTAACCAGAAGCAAACTTGCATTCATGAAATGTCACTTTTTTCATTTGTGAATTTAACTGGAAATTCCTGTAGCTCAAATGAAACAAGCATTTTTATAACTTCCCATGTATTTAAGACACACTGCTACAGGGGGCCAATGAGATACTTCAGCATACTAAAGCACCAGCTCAGGCAAGCTTAGGCAAGCTCAGGGACCACAGTTTGATCCCTGGCACTATATACCACGCCAGCCCCACCTGTAGAGTAGGCTGAGCTGGCCAGAGTCCAGGGGAAGTGGTGTGTGCCTGTAATTCCAGCGCTGAGAAGGCTGAAAGCAGGAGGGTCTCTGTGAGTCTGAGCTGCATAGTGAGACACTGTAACAACTAAATACATTTTTAAAAAAGACATAGGCTTCATTTTGTACTGAAAGTTTGATTTTGAGTTAAAAATGTTTTATTAAAAAAGTAGATGTGCAATAAATATCAAATTCACTGCTTCCTGAGACTGGGCTATTCTTGCACAGAGGTTCAGCAACTTGTCCGTGCATTAACTTACCAGACGTCTCTAACTGAGGTCACAGGGCTGTGTGCTGTCCACCACCACCATCTTCAACTTCTATCTCACACAGCTTGAAAGTGCCGTGGTTCTTTGCCTTTTGAACAAATCTCCCAATTTTGCCAATGCTATTGGTTCATAGTACATATCCAAAACTGCTGTTTTAACTGTAAGCTGCTTAAAGTAGTCCATCACTACTGAATGATTTCTTTTCTTTCTGAGAACGGTAAGAGAACAGAAATTTCATGATGTGAACGTGGAAAAAATGATGGTTATGTAGGGAATAGGGCTAAGCTCTGAATGAAACGCAGGTGTGCTGGGGTTTTCAAGTGATGGAGGGCAATGTGAGAGAATGCTAGGAAACACTGAGCAAAAACAGCAAAAGAACTGCCTGGCCCAGAAATGGGGACACAGATCCCTCCTTGAAAAAATAATCACACACTGATGACTCAAATTAAAGCCATGCTAGCTTTTGTTTGAGGAGAAAAGTGGAGTTGGTATCCAGTGGTTTTCCACTGCTCTTGCTTTATTTTATGAGTCCCAGGATGCCATAGCTGTGTGAGGTCCTGACTCTCCAAGGCTCTAACTTGATATAGCTTATGTCTCTGACTAATAAGGCTTACACAATCCACCTCCAGGGACTGCATCCATTGTGCAGGCTCAGAGGTTATCACTGGCCTGGTTAAGTCATCTTCTGCAGTTGTTTGCTGTAATTCCAGGACATAATTCTCATCCCCCTTCCTTCCTTCCTTTTTTTTTTCCTTTTACTATTGTGGTCAACCTTCATTTTTATTGATAGATTGAGTACCAGAATCCTGGATCTCATCAGAAGATTGCAATCTGAAGTTAAGGTCTTTGAAGCTACCAGAATGATTTTAAATTTAAATAAGACTCGCATAAAAATAGAGCATGTTGGTATAGCCTTCAGGAGAAATGAGGACTGACAGTTTAATTTCTGTAAATGCTCTAAGCAAATGGATATATCAGTTTCATTGACTAGTGGTCTTACCTCGGTTGACAATAATAGACTATAGTGGAGAATTTTGATATTAAACATATTCATATAAGTTTTTACATTTAGAAAACCAAATTAGTTCTTCTAGGAAAGAAGGCTTTATTTATAGGTTGTATTTTTCTTCTTATTCTGGTCTCAGCCTTTAGAGCAGATTGAAGTGTGTTGATTTATCACAATTGCTGAAAATCCTAAAATAGCCCCTTCAGGGCTTCAAAGTAGCCCTGAGACTTCTGTATCTCAACTGTCATGGAGTTCAAAAAAGGCACCTAGAAAAATGTCAAGGACCTTCTTAGAGCTACATCCTTTCCATTTGGAGGTATCTCAATTTAGAACCTATCAAACTCTTTGATGGGTGCAAGAGAAATGATGTTATTGAAAGAGATAAAGGCCACATACCAAGTCTGAGTTTTATTATTAAGGCAAAGATTGAAATCTTGCAATTAGTTTTATGGGCCAGGTTTTCTCAACATAACAAGGAGCATCTATGGTGCATAAAGAACATTCAAACCCACAAAGCGGGGAGGAGAGAAAGCCAGAAGTGCCGATCTTTTGGGATTGCATTTAATAAACTCGAAACACTCAAAATTATTTTGTCTTATTGTTAATTTTAGAATATGTATATGAAAAGAAACGCTAAAGTCTTTCAACTAAGCTACGCTGCATGCGCTGGTAGCAGTACCATCAGTACCTTCAATTTCTTGATTTTTATGTCAAGAATTAAAGGAGGCATGTGGTAGCTCTGTTACTTGCATAGGAAGGAATATTACATAATTTCTTATGAAAAGAAGAACACTTTTTCCACAATTTATTACGGTATTGTTATTTCCAAGAATACCTCATTTGGTAGTCATGTTACTCATTAAATGCTTTAAGAATAAGGAAAAAAAAACCATTATGCCTGCTGTGGTGGTTTACTTAAAGACTCAGTTTAACTGAGGCCGATGATGTTCAGGTAGCTGACAAGGTATTGCTTCTGAGCCATCTTGAGGGTGGTTCTGAAAAATGCTAGCTTTTGTGTTGGAGCTCTATGTTCTATCTTATCAGTGAAGAAGGGTGTGCAACACGTTGAAGATGTCAAAAAGACCAAACGACTAATTATTTTTACCTGAGCTAGAGTATCATCTTCTCCTTTCCTACCTAGCAAACCAAATAACAATATTCTACAAAGCTTAGTGATTTATTTTTAATGAGAGAATGCAAAAACACAAATTAATTCCTTAAAAAAACCATTTTTCTTACTTTCACTGAGGCAGTGTTCTTCATGTCAGACTCTTTCTCCCCATTCTTTATTATAGTATTTAGCATATAGCAGTTTCCCACTAAGTGTTTTTAAATTAGGAAATGAATGTATTGACTATTTATCTAATACTTTGTTAGTACTCTAGCACTGTGGAAAAAATTACCATCAACTTAATTGTTTACCCGTTTGTTATCTTGCAATTTCCACCAATCAGGCACCTGAACACAGGTCCACTAAGCTCTGAACCCATCCTATCAGCAGGCAGAAATTAAGGTGCTGACCAGAGACCTGGCACACTTTTGTGGTACAGGATCCTTTTCTTTTCTTTCTTTCTTTTTCTTTCTTTCTTTCTTTCTTTCTTTCTTTCTTTCTTTCTTTCTTTCTTTCTTTCCTTCTTTCTTTTTTCTTTTTTTATCTTTCTTTCTTTGTTTCTTTTTTTGTGTGTGTGTGGTACCAGGGATTGAACTCAGGACTTTGTGCTTTCCAGGCCAGCACTTATTCTACTGAGCTATCTACCTGGCTCTAGATTTTTTTTTAAGGTTTTCTGTTTTTGTACCCAAGATTGAATTCAAAGCCTTGAGCTTGCCAGGCTAGCACTTAAGCCACAGAGCTATTTCCTGGGATGTACGGGATCATTTTCTAAGCGTAAAGTTTAGAATCAAGATTCATGACAGAGTTAAAGTGACACATACCTGTTATTTCAGCTACTCTGCAAAGCAAAGGACAATTGAAAATTGTGGGGACCACCTTGGGCAACTGAAGCAGAGGCCTTTAAAAATAAAAATAAAAAAGACTAAGGACATAAGTCATTGAGAATGTCCTTTAGTGGTATGGGTATCTGGGTTTAATCACTAGTGTAGCTGTACTGACAAAGAAAAAAACATAAAAAGCACTGCTTTACAACCTATTCTAGTTATTCTCTTATCATTAACAAAATATCTGACACAACTTAAAGAAGGAGAGATTTATTTTGATTAATGGTTTTAGAGATTTATGTCTATAGTCAGGCAGCTCCATGCCAAGAAGACAATGGTGTAAGAACTGGCAGGGAAAAGCTACTCATTTCATGGTGCCTAGGAAGCAGAGAGAAAGAGTGGAAAAGCCACACACTTCTGTGTCACCAGAAGGTGACAGCTGCATCTTCTGACCAAGCTCCACCTCTTCCCAACACTACAACTGGAAGCTCAACAGTGAATTCCACTGTTGAGTCTAAGGCTCTGTGATCCAAGTGAAAAATCCCTACTTCTGAACATATGAGGCTTTGGGCAATACTCTAGATATAAACCATAGCATATCTGTATTACTCAGGTCTTATTTTCTTTCTATCTGCCAGACAAGACCAGTTGCAGACTCCTACAGCTGAAATTCGGTGCCTTAACTCACGAGTCCGAAAGGCAGTCACAGGAGATTGCTTGATTTTTTTCTGTTGAGAAGTACAGTATCTCCCTGACTTCATCAGACTTCTTAATTCTCCTCCAGTATGATATAAGGAAATGTTTTTAGTGCCACAATCAAGAATTGTCTGTTTCACCATTGTTTACCAACTTTGGCATAACCAAGGGTTGGCTAGCCTACCATAATTACAGATTCTGCCTGCAAAGAGATGACTGACTATACAATGGAGAGACAATTCATGTGTTAAATCTGCCCACTGTAGATGAGATGTACCCAATACATTTTAAAGTGAGAAATAAACACGTCCATTTGATTTACATATGGTTGTTCATAATAGAATTAAATTTACTGGTTTAAGCCACTGAATTTCACATTAGTATAATCTGAGACATGTCAAGATCTACCTTAGATCATGTAAATGCAAATGTATGGATTATAGAGAATAGATACATATCACAAAATAGTGCAAAATTAATTTGAATATGTAACTGCATATCAGATCCTTAAAAATAGATGAGTTTCAAGCTTTGCTCCGTATCTAAGATTTTTGATACCAGGCATTAGTTACCAGAAAGAGTAAAAGGGGTAATTGTGAGTGTGGCCCGGTGTGAGAGAGCTTCCTAGAGTGTACTGAGCACTGGGATCAATCTCCAGCCCTGGACACAAAAGAACAAGGAGTAAAATGGGCATGAATGAGTGAACTGAAAGTGGTCAGAGAAAGCACTCACAATAGAAATTACTGCAGCCTCCTTAGTGTGAGAACAATTTAAAGACTGAATTTGGCTTAGAAAAGACGATTTTGAGACACTAGGTTTGATAATAACCTTTAAAGTGGCTCTGCTGACAGACTTATGTAATCATTTTATCAGACAAGGATTTTTTAAACCATCTAGTTTGAACGAGGTCTATTTGCCAGCATAGTATTGAAGTAATAGAGATAAACTAAGTCTATATCCTACCTGAAAAGAACCTAACACTTAGTTGTCTCATTTGTACCCTGAGAGGCGATGTTAAAATTTTTTTGTGTGGTCATTTGGAAATGCGGCATGAAGGGAAAAGTCTATCTTTGATTTAAACCTGTAAGAGCTAAGTTGAGACAGCCCACAGGTGGGACTCAGGGTTGAAGAGAAGAACGGAAGAGAATCCAAAGCAGGCAGGTCTAATTAGTGCTTTTGCGTTGTGTGTATCACTGCTGAGTGCTGCCCGCTGCCTATGCTATTCCACAAATCTGCGTCTGGAGTCAAGCCATTACCTGTGTTCTTCACAGCCTTTGCCTCTTTTCTATCGCCAAGAGACAGCTGAGGCTGCACCCACAGGAAGCCACCCATCGCATCTGTCTTCTCTGCACACCATTACATTTGTGTGCTTATCGCCACCGAGAAATTTACAATGAAATTTCTCTGCTGCAGTTAGAATTATTTGAAGTTGGGAAGCTGTTCAAAATTTTCATTTGCAGGCCTTAGCTTGTTGCATAACATAATTGAAAATAAATCATATAGCCCAGATGGACTAGACTGTAAAATTTCTGTAGTTTTTGACATCATAATAATAATTCAATTCCTAAACTAATTCCTCTAGTGTTTCATATTCCTATCATTAAATTAAAACCATTTGCCAAATTTTAGGTGTTTTTTTTTTTTTTTTTTCATTTTGGAGTCATGAAATTCATCTTCTGAATATTTTTCTACTGGTGAGTCTTATCATTCTCTTCATTGCTGTACTGGTTTGGTACTGTGTAAGGATAGTTCCCCACCTTCTCTAGCATCTTCTTCCTTCTCTATTGCAGATCTTTACACTTGCACTCTGTACTCCCTGACAATTTTTCTCCACCACACAGTTCAGCTTCTCCCCTTGTTCTGACTTGAGCTTCACTGATACAGCCTGATAGAAGCTTCCGTTCACCATTTCTTCCTCTTTTCTACCATCCTACCCCTCCTTTTCATTGTAGGCAGTATTTCATTGAATCATCAGTTTATCTGTTTACCATCTTATGCCAACTAAAAGAGAAGCTACATGACACTGGGAATATTATTTCATTTGTTTTTGTTATCTGGCATCCTAGAATGGGGCATGGTGTATGGTTAGTCCTTGAGATTTATTTTAATAGTTGAAAATTATACTATAGGAAAGAATAACTTGTTTACTAACTCATCTGATTTTGAAAGGAAAGTAATTAGGCAGAATTAGAAACTTGACTCATAGCAAAGCATATCTAAATTTAGAGGCCAAATCTCTATATTGGATGTAAGTCTGACATTCTTTTATTGGCAAATTAATAGCCCAGCATGAAAAATGGAATGGACTCCTAGAAAGATGAGTAAATTGATTTACCTTCCAGCATGTCATGTTTCACAGAAAAGAAAGTCTTTCTTTCATCTGGCATTTATATCCTTCACCACAAGAGGGGTAGTAACTGCTTGCCATTCATGTAGCCAACTAAACTGGAGGTGGATAAACAAGCTAGGTGGCATTTAAACAATGGTGACATTTACACTACCCACTCAGAAGCTTCTATCAAACATATTAAATGTCTTGGAAATTTCAGAGAGTAGTAAGTATAATCTCCATGTGCCTGGAGTTAATACAGCAATTAAGAACAATGTCACCTGCAAATTCTGTATGTGTCAGAGGATATCTGTTATTGTTTTCATTACTGTCATTGTGTTGATTTTGGCATTATATTTTTTCCTTCTGTAGACAAAATGTTTCAGATTCCAGGTAAGAAGGGGATTACAAGATACAGAAAAGATACTTCTTCTTTCCCGTCATTGTAAAACTGACAGATATTTCATATTCCATAAACTTCAGCCCTGATTGAATCCTAAAACACCCATTTGTTCATTAGATGGAACATGGGAAGAAATACAAATATGAAAATTCCATATTATATTACAGCAAGACTTATCTCCCTCCCAAAGAGAATAGAAATCAGGAATAGTTATAAAAACAAGTCAAATTTTGGACATAAATCTGAACACAGTCATTGCAATAAATGACTAAGAAATAGTTGTACTATTGCTGTCTATAACTCTGTAGAAGATAAGCACAAGGGATTTGAGTTTATCTAAGTATGTGAGAAAGCTGTGACATAGTTGTAAGAGAAATGACCCCCACCCAGTATTCACGCATTTGTCAGTTGCCCGTCTAACAGTTCCTGCTGCATTTCTAGTCAGTCCTGTCTCTTAAGAATGCCTGGCCACTTTGATGCATAGCTGGTCACTAAGATGCTCATTGTACAAATCAGTCCCCCATTGCAACAATTCTGCCTCTGAACATCCTGTTTGCTTAATCCACATAAACCCTATATTAGAGAGGAGGGTCTGATGTTTAGGTAATCATCTCAATTAATATCCATTGATATAAATAAATCTTCCTCTAAGTACTAGGTGTCATTCCAGTGTCTCTGTTTGGCATTGAATCATAACAAGAACCAGACTGGATTTTACTCCTGATTCTCTCATAAATAATAATGTAGCCTGCCTGGGTCTTGGCACTCCAACTTTCTAAGCAATCTCTCTCTCTCTCTCTCTCTCTCTCTCTCTCTCTCTCTCTCTCTCTCTCTCTCTCTCCCAGGGATTGAACTCAGGACCTTGTACTTGCCAAGCAACAGCTTGTGCTGCTGAGCTATCTCCCTTGCCCAACATTTTAAAAATTATTTACAAGACATTGTTTGATATTGAGAGAAATGAGTGAGTCAGCACTCTCTCAATTACATTCTCCACTTTTCAGATGAATAAATTGAGGCCTTATCTGGCAAAACAATCCATTTTAAGCACATAAGTTATAGCTTTATTTTTGTGGACTCTACTTTGTGTTTCTTAGGAATTAGAATAAGGATAAAAAGTATTATCGGAAGATATTTAGCAAGCACTCCCAAAGATAACCTTTGTGGAAGAGCATTCGATGTTTATCTAGCACAAACTTTGAATCTATGCTGAAATGTCTTCCAGGTAGTTTCTGACAGCTGGCTGTTCTCCCCTCCCCCTCACGCTTCTGGGAAGAAGGTAGGACTTTCTTACCGACAGTCTCTTGTCACTGTGGACATTGCTGTTCTTTTGTGCCTTATAACAATAAGGACAGTATGTTGAATTCATGGACCTGATTCCTGCCGTGTGTGCGCCAGTCAAGGAAAAGCACTACATGTTTGTTTAGTGGTGATGTTTGTCTAATGACTACTCAGGTAAAATCGTACATAGAACAAATAATTTCAAAAATTGGATGAAACTGGAAACATATCACTTTTCAATATGGTAGAACAAAGTTAGGGGGGCTCCATATATGGGAGAAAGATGGGGATAGTAGGTAAAGATTTGAGATATGAGGTAAAGATCTGCCATAAAATTGCAAAATTTATGGTTATAATTAGTGGTGATGGTTCTACTCTAGCCAGTCATTCTTTTACCTAAGAGTTGCTAATTATTCCCCATCGCTGAGCAGGAGTGCAACAGTGTTCTTTTAAGTGTGAACAAAGCGATTCCAGTTTGGAATATCTGTCCATTGTTATCTGGACCTCTTCAAAGAAAAAGATAATGAGTTAAATTCTGTTATTATGGAAGAAGGAGAAAATGAAGAAGGCTTTGGAAACCCCGTTGCTTCAGGTATTTTCGTAGTTGTGGCTCTTTCTTGCTCAAAGGTTTTACCCCGACATTTGTTCAACTGCCACTCTCTCCTTTACTGTCCTTTCAAAACCTGGTTTCTGATTGTCACAGATGTTAAGTAATCTTTCTGTATCATATGAAACTTTATGAAAACTCTCTCTTATTTGTGTAATTATTTCCTCTATTATGGTTATTTCTTTATTGCCTTTTTCCCTGTGAAATGTTGCAATTGCTTGAGATCAAATGGCTTTAACTTTCTGAAAATCACAATCATTCTCAAATACTTCAATTGACATTTTGATTAAACAGATGTTCTTCAACACTAAATAGCTTTAGAGAAAAGTGATAAAATATTTGTTGAGTATTTATTATTTAATTTTCCTTTTTTTGTATTTTTATTTTTGCAATACAGGGTCTCACTGTGCAGTTCAGACTAGTAGTGGTCCTCCTGTCTCAGCCTCCCCAGGGCTGGGATACAGTTGTGCACCTCCACACTCGGTTTCGGTGGCTCAGTATTGTACGCCCAGGAATCTGGGGATTAGCACGGCATGTGGTACTGGGGCTTGAACTCAGGACCTGTGCATGCCAGACAGGTGCTTAGACCACCAAGCTGTCACTTCAGCCCCTATTATTTCATTTTCTTATTTGCTTTTTTTCAAAGCTACTATAGAATGTATTACTGTCTTCTAATAGCAAAGCAATTCTATAGAACAACTTAGGAATTTCTGTCCATATTTTTATAAAATTTTCTCCCACACACACACAAAAGAAAGATTGAAGAAATACCATACTTTATTCTATTACTGGGAGAACTTGAGATTATTTCTAATGTATGAATGAAGAAATTAATATTATGTATTTTATTACTATTTTGTTTTGTTGGAACTGGGGATGGAACTCAGGGCCTTATGCTTGCTAGGGAAAAGCTTATTCTACTGAGCCATCTCCCCAGCCCCAATATTGTATATTTTAAAACCTACAAAATATGATTTGTTGGAAAGGAAATAATTTTATTTAGAGTTGAAAGCATTATTTAGCTCAGGATGAGCCCACATACTTAATCATCATTTATAAATCATGACAGAGAAGACGATGACATGCCTCACATTGGTAGAGCATGGATTATTCACTCTAGTTTGGTAAACTCTGAAGACAAGCAATTGCCTTTAAATAAATAATCATCCTCTTGCAAGAAGTAAAATTCCTCATCTGGACTCTTAATATGAATTTTGAAAAAACGTTGTGTTCTGCACCTCTATGAGAAGACAGACATAAATTGGGGCTGTGACGTGGCTTGGCAGCCCCGAAACATTTTCTGTACTGAGACTGCAATATTTGCGCAGACAGTTCTTCAATTGCTGTGCTTTACAGAGCGTCACTAACCTGTGAAGGGTATGTCTGACTACATGTTTCTTGAAAAAGTATTTTCCATTAAAATTCCAAAAGGTTCAAACTACAAAGGAGCTCTTTGTTTATTGGTCTCTAACATGATTCTGTTTTTGTCTATTACTCTATTTGCTTTCCCTCCTTCCCTGCCCCATCTACTCCCCACTTCCTTCCCTCTCCCACCCTCTCCATCTCTTCATCCTTGCCTCCCTAGCCCCTTCCTTTTTTCCTTCTTTCCTTCTTTCCTTCTTTCCTTCTTTCCTTCTTTCCTTCTTTCCTTCTTTCCTTCTTTCCTTCTTTCCTTCCTTCCTTCCTTCCTTCCTTCCTTCCTTCCTTCCTTCCTTCCTTCCTTCCTTCCTCCCTCCCTCTCTCCTTTCTTTCCTCCCTCTCTGCCTTCTTCCCCTCCCTAGCTCCTTTCTTCCTGCCATTTTCTCACCTTCTTTCAGTACTGTGGAGTGAACCCAGGACCTTTCCACCTACTTCCATCTCCAAACCCTTTTTCTTGCTTAATTTTATTTGGAAAAAGGGCCTTGCTAGCTATCAAACTTGCGACCCTCCTGCCTCAGCCTCCTAGAGTGATAGTTTACAAACCTACACCATCATGCTATGCTGTAAATTATGTTTTTGATTGCTTTTCTGATTATGATTGTTCGTTATATAATTCAGGACTCTTACTTCTATTTTCTTTTCTTACATAGAACAATAAACTATCACTTCTTGTGACTATCTCAGCACCTAAGGATTTCTAAGTGTAACTGAGACTGTTCCCTTATATCCCTTTTGGGGCGGCGAGATAGCTCAGTGGTCTAAAGTGCCTGCTTAGGCAGGCTTAGGCAAGCATGCAAGGACTGCGGTTGGATCCTTGACACCTCATGCCACACCAGGCCCACCCTCAGGGTGGGCTGAGAAGACCACAAAATGAATGAATAGAAAACATTTCAAGAATGCTGTAATTGGCATTGCCATTCTAATTAATTCAAGCAAAACTCTTTACCTTCCTTTTTGTTCTTACACAGTTGATCAAACCAGATTTCCAAGGTTTATCTCTTTTAGGTTTTGTCTATCATTAGACATTTCTTGTTACTGCCTCTCAAGTAACTGAAATGCTTGGTTTTGATTGGATGCTTTTTCTTCTGACTCTTAGGCCTCTTAATGCTTCTGGATCTTCTTTGTGCAGCACATCACAGCTACTGTAATTATCTCTTGCCTTCACTAGACAAGAAAAACTTAAGCCTAGGACACACATTTGTCCATTTTCTTCTGTAACATTTAAAACCCTTAACCGCTCTTTCAGTAGATTTACAATGTATTGAGGTGAGATTTATATCCACAAAAAGAAATCCTGGTGAAATGTTAAATTGAATCTTAGTCGCTTTACAGCTGATTTGAAAAATACATTTTCACCTTGTAGCTGTTGTTTTTACTGGTTGAAGGAGATTTTACTGGTGATAAAATAATAATAATAAATGATGTGAAGAAAAGCTGATCAACTGAGAGAAGAATTTTTATGCTGAGAAGAGATGATGTTAATATTAATTGGGAAAATTACTAAAGATTACAAGAGAGGTCTATGAGACTCAGTTTGATTTGCAAACATTGCTGAGTGGGAAAGAAGTAAAAGTGAAATACACGGGGGCTTAGCTGACTGCACCCTCTTTATCTTTGTTCCATCTCTTTAAATAACAGGTTGTGGTGGGCATCTCTGTGCACTGGTCTTAGTATATGTACTAATGTAAAATCAGAGAAAGTTAACATTTCACTATAAACAAAGAACAGTTCAATTTTAGATTTAATTTTCCATTAGTAATATTATTTGACTGAGGGAAAAAAACCTAAAAAGAATTCTCACATTTCTAAATGTAGAAATAAATTTCAAGTAAAAAATTCAGAAAGAAATTATCCTAAACTTCCCAGCTATTTTTTTTTCCTGGTGCGCTATTTGCTTTCTGATACCTAAAATATATTTGAATAGAAAATTTCCAAAAGTTCACAAGTAACTTAAAAGAAAAGCAAGTTTGAGGAGCACACCGAATTACATGGGCTGAACAGTGCCAACTGTACCCACCTCATCATAAAATCTTAACCCAGTACCTGAAAATGTAACAGTATGTGGACACAAGGCCTTTATGGTGGTGGTCAGTGTGCTCTAGGACCAGGAGTGTGGGTCTCAGTTCAGTAATGCAGGTGTCACTGCAGGAAGTGATCACGGAGCGCTGAGACACAGGCAGGTATGGAAAGAGGCCCGTGCCGGTGGAGGAGAGTGGTGACATCGCCAAGGCAAGAGAAGGCACCTGTGAGCAGCTCGTCTGGCCAGCACCTCTGGTGGTTTCCTTCTGGGATGTGAGGACATCCACCTGTCTTGCTTCAGCCACAGGCTTTCTATGGCTTCCATACTACATTACACTCTGACTTTCAAGGAAACGTAGAATCTCAGCTGCACACTTTGTTCTTTAAAAGACAAACTCCCAAGGCATGGAGTTCTCCTACAATCATGCTCTCCTGGCTTCATCCAGTGTCAATTCAGAAGATATTCAAACTTTATCTTTTCAAGACAAATAGGAAGAAAGTATCATGGTGCTGTTCTCATGGGAGGTAGGCTTGGTACATGGGGCTGGAGAGACGCCTGAGTCTGTATTCATCTTTCTGTAAATTCAGTTCCTTCACAGAGGACGAGGCGTACGATAATGGCACAGGAAGAGAAACAGAAAACCTAAAAGACACACCTGATTTGAAGTCTTATATGACATGTTTATGCTGAGCAATAACAAATCTATTAAAAGTTAACTATATGGATATGCCAATCCCTACCCTAGAAAGAAATGAAAAATATGATACAATGACTGTTATTAATCAATGAAAGTTCTTAATATGACACACATAAAAAGAACTGAAGCTTCCTGACAGTGATGATCAAAACAAAATATGCCTCTCTTCTTACAAGGAAACTACAGAGGAACAAAGCAAAGGAAAGAGATTATTATGGCTTATGGATTTAAAGAAATTTGAGTAATAAATGTGTTGATTGATAGAGACCCAAATGCAGCAGAATACTTAGGGTTCATCTGTATAATTCCAAATTGGCTGAATTTCTCTTATGGAGGTATATTAGGAATTATATAAAATACAACTGTGATAGGCTCTTATAAGTAGTCTGAATTTATAGAAGAGTCAATTTCTAAGAAGAAATTACACTTTTGACAGTATCATATAGCGTTTGTTTTCATTTAGTGTCATTGTTTAGATACTTACATTTTTGGATATATTTGAACTGATGACAGAAGAACTGTTGCTATCTATAATGAAGAACTGAAATCTCTTTGACATGAAACTTGTTTAGTGTGAGTGTGTGTTACCACAATAATATCTAGAGGCATTCATTTTTTGCAGAACAAATAATGATGATAGAATTCTATGCTTTTTGAGCCTGTATTTCTTACAATGAAATTAATTTCCGAAAATCTGGAGTCAGTGAGTCTAGATTTTAGTATGTTTTGGTGCTGTGATATTTAAGAAAACAAAGTATTTGGGACTGAAGTGAAACTGTGGAAACAGACATAGCTGATAGCCTTTGGCATCTCTCCTTTGCCACTGAGAATATTCAGGAACATTTGTAAATAATGTTCATGTTATATTGGTCTAGAATATATTTTCAAATTGACATTGTACTGTGCTTTTTATATGGTTTTAACCTTATCACAGATATCTGTAACATCTTACCTATACTGTCTCTCTAGGAATGTGGTACTATCAGTTAAAGTATAGATGAAGAGGTTCAGAGAAAGTGGACAATTTGCCAAAGGTTATACAAATAAGTAAAGAAGTCAAGATTTGCATTGCATTTTGCTCCTGATATTTTTCGTAATTCTGTAGAAGTCTACCCTATTTGCTGTAGTTCATGTCTGGAATCCCTCCACAACTTCATGCTCTCTGAGTCAGGGATTTTAGAAAGGCACTGGATTATGGGATGTTTTACTAGCTGGCCTGCTGCTCAGAGGCTGGGTGGGGTTGGAAGGGCGTGGTCCCAATTCCAGCCCCCATTCCCTGCTCTCAGGCTGCCACGAGGGAAGCAGCTTTTGATCCCCAGTGACTCTCTGCCACACTCTCTCTTCTTGGAGTTAGCTGACTACAGGATGAGACGTAAACCAAAATCAATCTGTCTTTTAGATTTTGTCCCAGACTGAGGCAGATTTGAGGCTGAGCATGGGGTCATCGCTATGACATTAGCTAAACACGTGGCCCGTCAACTTTGGAAGTGGCTTCAAGGAGGAGTTGGGAAAAGTTTAAAGATGCTAACTAAACACATTTAAGGACACAAGTGTGATAAGAGACAATGGTCAGAACTCACAATACCGATATGCCAATCCCTACCCTAGAAAGGGTGTGGCTCTATGACCTGTTTGGTTCACTCTAGCAGAAAATTTGTCTACATTTTGCCCATATCCTGAAACTTTGCTGGAGGCTGAATGTACGGGCTTTCTGCTAACTGATTTGCTGCAGGAAATTTCAAGGGAGCCCAATATTCGGGCAATGGCATGGATACTGCTTGATGCTTTCAGTGAGATCTGCTATTCAAGAGCAAAAAGCAGCATCAAATAACTTGAAAAGAAAATTCCAGTGGACAGAAAGGAAGCTCCTGTAAAGTCAGGCCTATATTTCTGACAGAGGAGTGTTTGATTGCTGGAAATATTGCCGTTAAACGAAATCCAAGTACTTGACATTAAGACAATAGGAAAGTGGGTTCAGAACACGTCAGCAATCAGGAGGACCATACACTCTAAAAGCGATAGTATGCAAGGCTGTGAGATTTTACTTTGACAAGAGAGTCATAGGTCACCCTGCTTCAAAAGGGCTATCTAGTGAATCAGGTCCTGGGATTTGGTTCACAGGACTCCGCACTCCAGATACAGGAGTACTGAATGCACATTCCATGTGACTTTAGAAATACATGGCAGAGCTAGGCCTCAAAGAACAAGCAAACAAACAAATAACAGCACTGGAAAGAAAGGTTAAAAATCTTCATTCATATAAACATTGTCTTGTCTCTCTAGTATAAGACCATAAAAGAATGAATTAATCTGAAAGGTACAATAGATAAAGTAAAACAAACAAATTGAACATAGGGAATAAACAACTGAGATGAGGGAAAGGAGAAAATATAGGAAGAAAAGGAAGGGCGAAAATCATGTAATTATATGCACAGGATAGCTAACATAATTGTACTACTAATTTCTATTAGTTTAAAACTTTTACCTTGACCAATTTTATATGCTAATATCTGCAATCTGAGCAGCTATGTGCAATATAACCTCCGCTGTTGAATATCTTTCATCTAGTTTGTCAAATTTGTATTGTTTCTAATGTCCTACCTATTATTTTTATATTCTCCTTAAAATAAATTTTAAAAAATATAAAAGAAAAGGAAAAAATAGGATTTAGTGAAAGGAAGAGTTAAGGTTTAATTGTTTGATCAATCTTGCTGTCTATATCTGGTAATCTGGGCAACAAATTTGATGATAACAATACAAAATACAACTATTGTTAATTTTCTATTCTTGTTTTGAAATTATGTACCATTTTTATTGTTTTATTTGTTTGCTTTTGTCTTTGTTCTTATTGTTTTTGTGGGTTTTTTCTCTCTAAAATAAAAATTAAAAAATAATTGATTCATTACACAGAATTGCCATTGCAAAATTACTCTGCATCATTACAAATAGTTGTAAAAATTAAATTCAGAGTGGATGTTCCCTAGAAAATTTGGCATTCATCCATAGGCACACTGCTGTTAGCATAGCTATGCCTCACTGGACAGCTCACGTTGGAAGCAAATTGCTTAAGATCCAACATATGAAATCAGTATATTGACTGTGACTCATGTCACGAAAGAGTACAACTTTATTTTCTCACTGTTGCCTTAAAATTCTGTTCAAAGGATAATCTTTATCAGACCATGAATGAAATTTCTCAAGAGCTGTGACTTTTAAGCTCAATATTTGATAACTGCAATGTTATTCAAGTCAAAAACCTGTCTCAAATCAGAAATTTTAATCTCTAAGTTGAAGATACTAATGAAAATGTGTACTTTAATTTGGCACAAAACTACTCCTCTGCTTCATTTTCAGCCTTCTATATATACACAAAACCTAGAGCAAAAAAAAAAAAATGAGCTCTTGCCTGGGAGATAGCTCAGTAGAATATGCACTTGCCTGGCAAGTGCAAGGCCCTGAGTTCAAGCCCTGGTACTGAAAAAAATGAGTTACTAGTCTTTGCAGCAACCATGATTCAATTCGTGGGGCTACCTTCTGTTGAAATATTCTCTTTGCAAATCTAGTGCAGTGCATTTCAATCAGCTTCATACATTGGACCATTGGATACACTCTTTGATAAATAGACCGAGAAAACAAATGTTTGGAAAAATACCAACTTAATTCCTCTCTCATCTTTCAATTGGTGACCCCAACATCATTATTATGAGCCATGTGTCTCTCTGTTTCCTTGCTTTTATTTGTGGCTTTACATGTCATATTTGTGAATCTAAAATCAGTTTCCATTCAACCTTATATAATTAAAAGGTTTGGTTAAAGATGATATGTTTCAAGACAAATAGATGAAATGATAGAAACAATATGTGTTAGGCCATTTGAAGAATATTTTGGTTAATGCTAATATATGTTAAAACTTCAATGTAAGTATCTTGAAATTCTAGTAAAACTATTTGTACATATTCCTAGAAATTCGTGGTATGCCATTTAATTAATTTTCATCTTAAAGCCATTGGATAATTCTGAAGACTATGCTTGTTTGTGTATACATGAATTCCAGTATATTACCCATATCTGTATATATAGGGTCTCACATGCAGATCAGACTCATAGTGATATAGTGAGCCTCCTCTTTTCAGCCTCCCAAGCACTGCAATTACAGGTGTGCACCACCACACCCAGTCTCAGTCTCTGTCTCAGTGTGCCCTGGGGATGGATCAAACCTAGCCATTGTGCTGTGCCTATACAGGTGCTTTACTCCACTGAGCTATCTGGCGGGCCCTATATAGATATTTTTTGATACCTGCAATATTTGTGAAAGTAGCTAAAAAGGAATGGTGCCTATAGTAGTTTGGGGTTTTGCAAGAGGAACAATAAAATATAGGACAGATTTTATAAGGTTCTTTTATAATGAATCACCCAAAGAATCATGCACAAAGAGTGCAGGTAGCTTGTCCATGTACTAAAGACCAAAGAATCTATCTGAAGACCTGGATCCTAATATCCTTCATGAGTCCAGGTAAAAACCTACAGCTCTCAACAATGGCCCTCACAAGTCCAACTAGAAGCTTAGAGTCCATGACAATGTCTCATGCAGCCCCCCTTAGTGGATCTTGGAATCAGATCCAAGAAAGGCCCAAGGGTCATTGGTAGAAGCTAGAAAGTCTGAGCTAGCAAGAGGAAAGGTCTGTGCCAGCAGGCTGAGGGATCTGCACTGGAGCCAGGAAGCGCACTCCAGGTGAGAACCGGAGCTCCCCCAAGGTCCCACTGCTATTCTCAGCAACAGTGAGTTCTGAGCTCCTCCGATGATGAGCAAAGCTGAGTTCCCGCCAGGAAAGCCAACATGACAAGTTCTCCAGGAGACTGAATAGTGTACCATCTTCCCCTGGGGAGCCAAGTGTCAGTACTCAAGGTGAGGATCAGAGCTTCCAAACATTGAACAATAGCCATGCTCAGTGGCAATAAGAACCTGAGCTCTTCCTCCGATGAGAACACAAGTCCATCAGCAAAACCATCATGACAAGGTCTGCCAGTAGAATAGCCAAAGAACCGGCAGCTTCCAACAGCTCCAACAGCTTCTCCAGAAAGCTTCCTTAACAGTCTCTTCCAAAATGTTTTCTAATTCTTTCTGCATATGCTGCTGGCAACCATCTTCAGGTGGGCCTCCCACACCCAGCACCATGCTAGCTCAGTTCAGCGGGGTGTCACAAATTGACCACCAACTGGAGAACCCCCACAGCATCTCTAGTGCACATATATCAATGAGAGAAAAACAGTAGCAATTGTTTTTGGAAAAGAGATACATATTCTCTATTGTTCTTTTAAATCTCTAACTTAATATTACTTTTATGTGACAAAACTCTTTACTGGTATTTACTCCTTATCTATTTATCATTTGAGCCTCTTATAAGATTTGGAGAATAGAGAAAGAATTGTTGAAACATTGCACATCTAACTAGATGCATGTCTAATAAATGAAAATATGTGTGAATTTCACTCACATTTGGTGTGTTACTAGAAGTATAATTTATGAATGATGTGGTATATGCATTTTAGTCTTGCTAGTATTTTGACAATGCTTGCAAAGTATTACTTAGCTACTTATTCTTCCATCCATAGTGTGAGAAAGTTTTTTTTGGTGTATGTCTTTAATATTATGCAACATATTTTTAGTCTGTGTTTCATTTCTCTAAGTTTTGACTTTTTTCTAATTTTGAGTATTGTCTCATTAATTTTATTTTACATTTTCTAATGACTAACACTACTGTGCTTATTTTCTTTAATCTCTTGTATCTTAGGGCCACTCAAATAGCTCAGCAGATTAAAGTGCCTGCAAGCAGGCCCAGGGCCCTAGGGTTTGATCCCCAGGCCTGCTGTGCTGACCCCACCTCCGGGGTGCCCTGAGGTGGCAATTGAGACTGGGCATGGTGGCACACACCTGTAATCCCAGCACTTGGGAGGCTGTAAACAGGAGGATCACTACTGAGTCTGATATAGTAGTGAGACCCTGAACACTCTGTAGACTCTTTGCCCCCCCCCAAAAAAAAGAACCTCTAGTCTCTTTATTTACTATTAGTTTTAAATAATCTTTAGAGTCATTTACTTATATTTTTACTACTGATTTGAAGATATTCATCAGAGACGACCTCTGTAGGTACTCTACCATTTCTGTATACTTAATATATTTTATCCTAGATTGTGGGAAATAAAGTCATATATTTGTTTTCTTCATTTTGTTTTTAGTATGTTTAGTTGAACAGGAATTTTTCAAAAACTTTCTTAATATATAATTCAGATACCATAAAATTCATCCATTAAAATGTATAGTTTTGTTATTTCACTGAATTTATTCCTTTGTGAGATTGTTATCATATTTGACTTCTTATAGCTCAACATTATTTCAAAAAATTCATATATGCACCTTTCTTCTTGATGCCCACTCTGACCTCCAGGTCCAGGCAAGCCATGGCCAATTTTCTGCCATAATTTTCCTTTCTAAACAATTCTTATGAATGTTAACAAGTCACATATAGTCCTTTTCACCTGACATCTTTCACTGAGTGTACTATTTTTACGTTCACTCATGCTGCATTAAAACTTTCAACATTGTTTAATGTCCACTCTTGACTTTTTCATAAAATCACTTTGTCATGTGGAAGAGATTTTATTTTTAATCACTATTTCATTAATTTTATTGAATACATACAAGTTATATTAATACGCATAGTTTTTATCTATCCACCATTAAACATTCTGGATGACTTCCATTGTTATGAATAAGTAGATTTCTAGAAAAAGTGCTATATTTTATGATAAACTTATGCTTAGCTTTTAAAGAAAAAGCCTATTTTTTTCCAAAATGCACTTACAGTTTTACATTTCTAGAAGGAATATATTTCAGTGATTCCAATTTCTCTACATTGTCAGCAAAAGTTGGAAACACTTGCTTGAAAACTGAAGCATTTCTGTGAATGCATAATAGTTTCTCATTGCATATTGAATAGCCTTTTCCTTACACAGTTAATGCTGTAGTGTTCATCACTTGTGTGTCTGCTTATATTTACATGCACACAAATTTAAATCCCATGTTTATTTTTTATTTGACTCTCTTAACAATAATGAATTGCAAGTGTTTTTCTATATCCCAAGTACAAACTTTTATTCAGCTATATGGCTTGCAAACATTCTCTCTTATCATTTTCTTGTTTTTCATATATTTATTGTGACTATTTAAAACAATTAACAATCAATGAAATCCAGTACATTATGTTTTCATTTATAGAATATGCTTTCTATATATGTTCTTTAAAATATCTTTTAACTGAAGTGTAATATCTGATGACCTATTTTTATATTGCTATTTCAATCTGGATTCCAACTCATGGAATAATATTTTCATACTCTTATCCTGTCCAGAAAGCAGTTTCTATAAATCTCATAGAAAAAATGCCTTAAAGTATTCTTAAAATCTCTGAAACCTTTGTAAGAAGAGAAATGGATTATTTTAGGCTTTAATGAATAGAACTCATGATTTTAAACCAAATCACAGTTTGAAGGGCCTGGCATTCCTTTCTCAGGTCTACAGGACACAACTAGTCATCCTGGTGATTTGCCAGTAGATTTGCACCCAGACACAAGTGTGGTGTAGGAGTCGCTTTCTGATGGCTAAGACACAATACCTGTCATCCTGAAAGAGGAGGGCTTTATGTGGGCTCATATATTTGTTCCCACCTTGGTAAGCTCTGAGGCAAGAAGGCCTCGTAGGAGGGCCTGGGCAGAAGCAAGCTCTTCACAGCATGGCGGACAGGAAGCAGATGTTAAAGGACAGAGCTGGGGCGAAACTCTTGCCCCCGAGTCACAACCTCAGTGGACCACTTACGCCAACTGGACCTCACTTCTTGACAGTATGCTATGTCACCCCATGATGCAATCATCTTCCAAGCAGGTGAAGCTTTGGGGGTCATTGTAGATGTAAATCTTAAAAATTGCTATTTGAGGGCATTTCTGGATCATCAAAAACTGAAGCAGCCAATCTACCACTGAGGACACTTCATTGATTAGGGCAACCATGGCATGAACGCCGAGATCCTACTGGGCTTGGATTTGCTCTTGTCTGAGGTTGCTCCCTAGAAGGCCTTGGCAAACAGTGAGGTTAAGCTCAGCTACCGAGAAGAACTTGGAATTCTCCTCCAAATCGCATCCTGTGAAGGACCCTGCATGAGGAAACTGTTTCTTGGGAAAGGCAGCAAACAGAGCCTATTAAAGATTTGCAGTTCCTCTCCCACTCTCCAAGGGCTCCCGTTGCAATCTCTGGGATGATATTTTTCAAAGAAGCTACTGTGAAAGGAAATCCTTATGTAATCATATATATGGTAATATTTGTGTTTCATTGTTTTAATTATCTTTTTATAGTTAAATTTGAAATTTTCAGTGTGATCCTATATTCGAACTAAAGTGTCACCAGTTTACTGTAAGAGCTGTAAGAGAAACTTAAGACATTTCATTATGTGTCTAAAATGCATAAATAAAATCTAATATAAGATTAAAATAAAAGGAAGCACTCATATTAAAAATTTGCAATTTTCAGTTTTTCTCTCTAAAACTTTTATTTGCACTTTGAAAGAACGGCAGCAGAAGAGATGTTTGTAGGTCCTATAATTTAAGAAGTTTGGGCTCAGAAGGATTTTATTGTATTTATCTTTTTTGGTTTTTAGTGCAGGGTGTACAGGGTCTGCAGGGTCTCACTACACAGGTCAGACTTGTAGTGATCTTCCTGTTTTCAGCCCCCCAACTACTGGGACTACAGGCTCACACCACCACACCCAGTCTTCAAAAGGATTTTAAATATTATTTAATTCAACCTTTTACACTATTTCTAACTTACAAAAATTGTTTTCCAATTTCTTTTTACAATAGCATCAGAATGCCACAAGGTACAAAAATAAGCTTTGCATATCCTCTATTCTGCTTCCTCAAATATAAGCACCTTGTGCAAACACAAAACATTATAAAATCCAGGAAATATAAAGCAACATAACAAGGTCAAATAAATTTCAGACCGTAGTGCCTACTGTTCTCATTTCATCCACCTTTCACCTAACCCAGGATCTCATGATTTGTTTTCTTATTTCCTGAATCTCTTTTAATCTGGATTGTTCTTAGAACCTTTGTCTTTCATTAGGCTGATAATTTTAATGGGCCCTTGCCCCTTATTTTGTAGGACATTCCTCAGTCGCACAGTTAAGAGTTGTGATTCCCTAAGAGTCAATTGCAAATTCGCAGGGAGCACCTCCTACGTACAGAGAAGATGGCCACGTACGTGCAAAGCTCCCTCAGCATTGCCCACGGCATCTGTGGCTTGCGGGGACATGGGTGGGGGCTGCTATAGGAGAATCAGAACATTTGCCCAACAATTATATGACAAATACCCTGTTTCCAATAGATTACTGGTTCCTAGGAGTGTGGCACTTATTTTCCCTAAGCTGTGTGCCTACAGTAGTGTGCGAAAGACCTGCATGGCTCCAAGCCACGATTCTGTGTCCTTTTGTCACATTTGTCCTTTGGGAGTGTGCGTTGATTCGAAGGAAGCCTACAGTAGGGCCAGGGTAGCGCTGTGAATTTTCATATCCTATTTTTTTTGTTCAAATACTTCAGTGCTTTATTTATATATTTTATTTTTAGTGATTTTTTTTATTTTATTGAGAAACAAATATCAATGAGACAGTTTCAAAGCTGATTAATAAGACAGTTTCAATAATTAATACATTTTACATTGTTATCTTCTTAGTGGTTGTCCACAGTAAAAGAAGCAGACAGGATATCCTGTCCAAACACTATTAGTACAAATCTTTCTTCTCGTTGAATTAAGCGAAAGTAGCTATATATCTATCCTAACTATTTTGTATATACAAATACGGAATGGTCCTTCCTTTGTATCCCTTTTCTTGTTTAGTCCTGTCAGAGGTGGGTATTCTATTGGCATCTAAATACTGTAGGTGCTTGAATTCAACACAACAATCCAACACAGTCCAGCAGCCTTAATAGTAGAGGAAACAAATGGACTTGGTGGACATACGCAGAGTGAATTTTCAAAGGGTGTGGCACGAGGCTAATTTCTCTGTTTGTTTGTCTGTCTGTTTTAGGATACTGCCGGGATGAAGCCAAGGCCTTTACTCTGGGCTACATCCTCAGGACATTTACTCTGACTTATTTATTTTCAAATGTGCGACAGGGTCTGGCTCAGTCACTAAGCCAGTCACTAAGTCGTGCAGGTGGGGCTGCGGCCTGCGCTCTTCTTGCCTGCAGCTCTGTTCGGGTCCCAGCCGGCCTGTGCACCGCGAGCGCGGTCTGCAGAAGGTCCAGAGAGCGAGCGGGGCGGGGACTGAGCACAGCGGCCTGCCTGGCCGGCGCCGTTCTTGGGGTCTCGGGGCGCGCCCCGCCTGCGCCGCGCACGGCCCGGTGCCCACGTGCAACACAAGCAGCGAGAGCGCGGGCCTGGGCCGGCAGCCGAGGAGGGGGGACCCGGCTGCGCTGCACCGCCCGGCCGGGGAGGAGCAGGGGCACCAACGGCGGGGTCCCAGGAGCGCGGGAAGGAGGCGCAGGAAAGCCTGGCAGCTAGCTGCGGGACGCGGCTGTGCTCGGCCGGGCCAGGAGCAGGGCGCAGGCTGGCCCGCGCGGCCTGGGGGTGCTCCGACTTCCAGATGGGATTCCCACCTTCTGAGAGCGTCCTGCCCAGCGGCGTCCAGCAAAACGACCTGGCGTAGTCCTGCGAACCGCTGCTCCCAGCGCTGGGCCTCCAGGGAGATGAGGCGGGCAGCGGGACAGCCTGCAGCTGGGCGACAGCGCCAGCCCCGGTGCTCCTGGCGCCGGCCCAGCGACCCGCTGCTGCGGAGGCTCCAGACAGCCGAGTTGCCGGGCTCGATACAGAGAGGACGAGTGTGCGGAGGACGCGCGCTCACCGCTTTCTGGTGCAGCCCTGGTATCAGGCACTGAGAGTCAAATTACAGGGAGCGACTGCACTCTCTTGGGGCGGGTGTGTGTGCGTGTGTGCGCGTGTGCGCGTGTGTGTGTGCGTGTGTGCGTGTGTGCGCGTGTGCGCGCGCGCGTACCAAGCTCAGCTTTCCAGTTTGTAAATTACCTTTTCTGTTGTCACACAGTCCTGCAGACAGCACACATAGAGATTAGTCTATTTCTTGTGGAAAGGAGAGAAACTGCTTAATTACACAATTCCCACTCCAAGGAGAATGTTTGTGCTGGGCTTTTGCTTAGACACACTCAGAGAACCAACGCAGCGGGGGTGCAAGACCGGATTTGGGGCTGTGTCAAATATTAAAACCGCACCGAAAATTCTAATTGACAAAAAGCAATAAAACAACAGGTTTGGTTCTGAAGATCAAAACCACTTAAAAGGTGTGTGAAAAGTAGGATCTCTGGGTTCATGGTGATTTGCAAGGGTGTGATTATAAATTTTATTGCATACAGCAAAAAAATTGGCATTCAAAAATGATAGTTAAGCCAGCAGAGGTCATGTGAGGGGTTCAAGTTAGAGCACAGTTTAAATCCGCATTGATTTGCCTCCAAAATGTGTGCTTGCTCCTTAGACCTTAATGTAGACAGACCCTGGAAATCAGAGCTCTTTTAAGATCTGTTTGCAACACTCAGCTTGCATGAGTTTTAGAGGGTTTTGGAAATAGGAAATTCTGGATGTGAAAGCTCTATGTCTGCATGAGGAAGGGATGGCTTGGCCTACGTCTGTCAGGTTTCCTTTGGTAGCAGCCCCAGCGCTGATTGCACTGTGCCCCCCCCCCCAAGGTAGCACCTTTGTATCCGCACGTGTGTCATTCACGTATCATGAGTTCATTCAAAAACGTTAAAAGCTAGACTGCGCAGTTAAGGTATTTTAGTATTAATATTGAAATCTGATTTTTATTTCAAACTGGCTGTGAAAATAGGGTTTAGTGATCATTTGCCTATGGTCCTTTTTGCCTGGCTTTTATGTTTTTTAACAGAATTAGGTTTCTTCAGTAAACAATTTTTTTTTTTCTTTTCTGATCAGGTCTTTCTTCTAGGGACAGCTGCAAATGCAGCACAACATTTTCTTCCTGCAGAAGAGAAAAGCATATGTAGTGTGAGGGCGGACAGACGGACGAACACCGAGACTCAAGTCTTCTTACTATTGACCTTCAAACTGCGGCAACGTGGGCTTTCTGCTTTCCGATGGCATGTGGTTAGCACTGCGTCTGAACGCCCACCCACGTATCACCAACTGCATTATGTTTTTCAGTCTGAAATTATTGAGCATCTTGCACTTGCAAAGTAAATTTATGGATAAAAAGGCATGCTACTGTGATCCACACCCTGGACTTTAGAGTGAGCTAACCTTGTATTTTGTGATATATATATATATATATATATATATATATATATATATCACTATTATATATCACTATATATATAATTTGAAAGTGTTTAATGCAGGCACTGGTAATTCAGTAGTATATAAAAAGTTTAATAGCTTGTTTTATATTATCTTTGTGCTGGTGCACATGTAAATTTGGCTTACAAAATGCATGAGCAGAAAAGAAAAATTGAACCTCTCTTTGAAATTAATTTGTACCTTCTAGAAAAGATCATGCATCTCTGATTCTAACAATGATTCATATTTTTCTTAAAAGGATTCAAAATCATAGAATCAAAAGTAAAAATAATCACTGTGTTTTATTTGCAATATTAATAATCAGAAACATTTAAGGAATCTTACTTTATTTCAGTAAAAATGCTGACACTTTTAGAAATGTTGGTTTCTCATCAACTTTGGAGTCTGCAGATGCTTTCTGAGTACCTGACCTGTCCCGGGAGTTCAGGTGGAACCCAGTGTGACATCTTAGTAGAAGTTGAACATCCTCTGGTTGAGGACGGTGACAGAGCCCTAAAGGTGAGACGGGGCCTTTAGGCCAGGGTGCTTGTGCAGACTTGTGGCCAGCGCGGAGCTTACAGTGAGCTGTGCACAGTACAGAGAAATTTCAAGGGTCGGCACATGTAAGCAAGTGACCGCACATGCAGGGAAGAGAAATGCTGAGATTTCTTAACCTGTCAGAAATGAAGGCAGGTATTTATCACACCTAAGGAGAAGTGCAAAAGCGAGGCAAAAACAAATATTTGTGCTGCCCCTGGGACAATCTTGATTGTGAATTTAACGCACTTGACAGACCAGAGAAACTCTGAGAGTTTCTGGGTGCATCAGGGAGGCGTGGCCTTCGTCTATATCTGACCCAACACACACACACACACACACACACACACACACACACACACACACACACTGCTTTTCACCAACTTTGCATGTTTCTGCCTTGGAGACTGCTGTGGGTGGAAACCTCTGAATCTATGAGCCCAGAATAATCTCTTTTCCTTTACATTTGAAGTGTCCAGTATTTTTGCTACAAATGGGAAAGCTGGATAATAATCCCGTGAAAACATGCTTCTCCCTCCTTACACAAGTAAGTCTCATTGTGGAAGTTGGTTCCTCCTCTTATCCTGACTTCACTTTCCTGTGCATATTTCAGAAAAAACCTGAAAGCAAAAACTGCCCCTACATGTTCAGATGGGCTACCTAGACTGACATCTCTCTTTATATCTATAATTCATCCATACAAATTATTTGACCTGTTTCAATATGTATCTTGATTTGTTATTGTGTATTCCCAGGAAGCATGCAAGGTGCACCTGTGTGTCCCATGGAGAAACAGGCCAACTGCATTGTGTAGTCAAACTGAACCCTACCATTTGCAGCGGTCATTCCCGAGCCCGGCTCTGCACAGATCAAATGGATACAGTAGTCAGACAGTTGGCAAGAAAAAAAAAGGTGAAATCTTACTGTGCGTGACTTGTAATGAAAGAACGGAGCCTAATTTAAAATGTAGGCATGAAAAGATGAAAGTGAATGCTCGGTAGCCAGGTCTCCATGAACCGTTCATGAGCATTGCCCTTTACAGCAAATTGCTTGCTCTGCATTGATTTGTGGGTTGTACTCTAGCCTTAGAAGGCAACCTTACTGGGACAGTTACTGATAAGACCTACTTCCAGGTGAGGTGCCTGCCCATCCACTTATCCCACATCTGCTGAGTCTCTCATGCATTCCCCAGATGAGACAAATTGTAACTGGTATAATTGAAGTAGGAATCAGAAGAGGAATGGCAGAAGCATCTTTTTGTCAGCTCTCTACTAACTTTAGGCCAATGGAATCTAGGAAAGTTGGGGAAGCTGGAGTATGAACACCTACTGTGCTAATGAGTAGGCATATTATGGGGCATGAGACCACCAGGAAAGCTTAAACAAACACAGGTGTGCATGCTAACTTGCATGGCTCGTAACCCACCCAGAGGGAGCAAATTCAGTTCCCAATCATCTCCTGCTGATTATAAACTGGAGATGGCACCAGAATGTTGAGTAATACACAAGATGCCTGTTGATACAAATGCCATTTTAAACGATGGCACAATTTCAGGAGAGTTATTAATGACTCATTTTGTTTTCTTATTCCAGATGGGGGTTGGGGTTGGCAGTGTGGCAAGGAGCTGATGGGTGACACTTATTGACCACTAGAACCACTGTTCAGTGAGATGGCACATTTGCGTGACAACGGAGACCAGGTGTTAGCTGTGGTAGTAAAATAATTCTCATATATTTTGAGCAGTTGTCTGTCAACACACTGCAGAATTTTTGCGTACAATGTAACGGAGTCCTCACAGCATCCCTTGGAAGAAGATATGGTCTCCATTCCTAATACTGTTGAAGTGGAGCCTGAGAACAACTAGAAAACCCACATCCCATTACCTGTGTAACAAGCAGCAGAGCAGAGGTTTGAGTTACATATGGATTTAGCTTGATGTCTCTTGGAAAATGATTTGTAATCTATTGAATATGATCGTGGCAGAGACCCTTAGCATGCACAGACGGGTCTTTGTGTCTCCCTTCCCAGGTCAGTCTGGTTTGGACAGACATATTTGTTCCTCTGGGCCTTCATTCTGCCCTATGAGTAACTCACGCAGTGTCCCTGACATATGCCATCTCTGCCTGTCATTCAAAAAGGATATGCAGCTCCTAGAGTCTGTTTGGGTTCTCAGAGAGAGCGCTGACACCTAGAGAGACTGCAGGGACAAGGACAGCTGCTTACTCTGTTTCAGATGAGGCTTCTGAGGAATCTGTCACCAACTGGCTATTGTTTGGACATGCCCAGAAGACAAGGATGATGTTTTCTAAGCAGAATAATACAGTACATCATGTAAGAGTACAGCATCATGGACCAGCTGAACCAAGGCTTGAGAAACCCTTCTTGAAGCCCTAATGAAACTCTGTTTTCATTTCATGTTATTAAATTGATTTTGCCATTCTGGTTTGGAGCTTGTGTCTTCATTCCACACCTAACTTACTCTCTTTTGCTGAGCAGAGACTGGGATTTAAAATCCTTTGAGCCCTGGTGTATTCATGGAAAGATAATGCACCTGTAGGCTTTTCTACAGGCTGCTAAAGCCTCCTCCAAGTGCAGCATATGGTTCCTGCACTTGAACTACCCAAATGTAGGTAAGTTTGGATCCCAGGGTTAACACTTAGTTAGAAGAAGAGGCCTCAGGAGGAATATCTGTGTTTGAAAACACCCAACATGGGGCCGGGGAGATAACTCAGTAGCATAAGTGCTTGCCTGGCAAATGCAAGGGCCTGAGTTCAATCCCCAGTTAAAAAAAAAAAAAAGAAAGAAAAAAAAGAAGAGAAAACACCCAATATGATTTCTACAACTAAAGACTGACAACCACTCTGCAGAGGGGAAAGGCAGACGGCTCCTTCTCAGGTCCTCCCATCTGTGGGCCTCCCGAGATCACATCCACGCAGTACACATGTGGGGTTTTCCTTTGTGAAGGGAGTTGAAGCCTCCAGCTTTCAACTGCCTCATAAAGGAGTGTGAATTCAGCAGGAAGAAAGCGTCTGAAGCAGCCAGCAGAGAGATGTGTCACACAGACAATGTGCTAGGCCAGCTTTTCAGAAAAAGGACCCTGTTCCTTTTGCAGGGTAGGGAACTTTCTCTAGAAGCAAGCACCTTGATTTGTAATTCCAACTTCTAGGGCACCATTCCCCTGGCTATCTGCATCAAGGAGGCAAGTACCATGAAGATAAAAAGGGTGCAGTCATTTAACTCAGCACTTATTAGCAGCCCAGGCTCCAAAAACAGATTCCTTAGGTTTGAATATTGCTTCATAATTGCTGGCTTTGTTATTTCATGAAAATAACTTTGGCTTTATATCTTCATTTTGTCATATGCAAAAAATAGCATTCCTGCATTTGGGTATGTGAGTTAAATAGGTTGGTAGATATATAACACTTAAAACAGTGATTGGCACATAACAGTTGCTTAATAAATACTAGTTATTGTATTATTAGTACCATTTTGCCATCATTGTATCATTGTGTCAATGACAGTCATCATAATAAACAACATGACTAATACCCAAATATAGATAAGATCTTCTTTGGGACATTTCTACATTTTCTGTAAATGTCCTCTTTCTGATCCATTTCATCTGAAGGCTTCAGCTTCTTCTCATCTTTTTAAAATTTGTTTTGCTTTCTTATATCTCTCTTGCAGTATTTATAACTATTTATTCAGAACAAATGCTTCCTCAACTTTTGCTGACCTTTTGGAATTCTTTACTTTTCTTGGTGTACAGAATCAAAAAAGTCCATGAACTCAAATATAAACTGGATAAAATATCATGGAGCTATCTGTATTATTGATATACACTTGCAATATATTTAATGGCTTGGGAAATGTATACATCAAAACAAAAAGTAAAAACAAACTTTAAAAATAGCAAGATTGTAAATCCATAAAGGAAGCAGCTTTTGTACGTTTAGTTCTCTGATGTGTTTCAAAAACCTAATTTTCATTTGTTTCCTGACAGAACTCAGGAAACATTGCGAATACATTTCTATTTTTGTAAGTAAAATAAATGAAAGTGTAAAGCATCTAAAAAATAGAGCAAAATGTTAACATTGGTTACTGATGAATGTTTTATATACCTAAGTTGTATTTTCTAATGCTTCTTCTCTATAAATCAACTGCTTTTCTAAACATAATTTGAAAGCTAAGAAAAAAGAACAACAAGCTTATCTTATTTCACGTTGTTGATGGTAACTGAATTTGACCCAAAATTATTGTAATATTTAGTCATAGTACATAACTTTAATGACAATGGCACCAAGATGACCATGCTTTCCTTCTGAATTTATAATGACAGATTCTTGGCTACTTTCATCAAATTTTAGCTCAGAAATGGGACTAATTTAAAGGTAAGTGAAGCAGTAAAATCACGTACAATTCTGGGACCTTCTTGTCCTGTTCAAGAAAATGAAAATGTTTATGAGTTGATGCAAACATCAGACATGAGCTTGGCCATGCCGTTCATTTCTGCCCACTTATTCCCACTTTGGCATGTACCCGTCCAGCTGTATCTATAGGAAATCAAACATATATCCCCCCTGCACCTTCTCAACATAGAGGTAAGTTGTTAATTAATGTGATACATCAATGTAAGAACACCTACATTTAAGAGACGCGGCGAGGGAGAGAAGACAACACCATGAGAATAAGCCAGAGACATGGAAATCCAAAGAACCAGGAGAATCACAAACCATGGAGCACTTGCAGCTCCTCAGTGCTTCCAGGATATAGCTGGATCTTGCATGTATGAGTCTCTCTTCTAATACACCAATCATCTTTTCTATGACTTGGAACGAGTTCTGAATTTCTTTCCTTTGGTGCTGTGTCATAAGAGTAGAGTCTCATGAGACGTGCAGCAGACTTCCGGCCTAAGTGGCAGCCGAACCCTTGTGTGTGTGGCTCAAGAAACAAACAAAGAAGGTATTTATTTCATGGGTGATTTTTGTTTTTTGTTCATGAAGCATTTTATTTTTGAAACTGTATTTATCCAAGTGGTTAGATTTCTAGGACACTCACAACAAACCAATAAAAAACCAGGGTTCTCACACCAAGATTATGCTGGGATTTAGCCTCCTAATGGTTAGAGCACTTCATATTTCTAACTTTTTTTTTTGACCAGATCATACATCAAACTGTAATTGATTATTTTCCTCTTCATGAAAGCTAGGCTTTTGTAATCCATTGTAAGGAGTGGATGTCATGTTGCCAAAGGCTTGGATACCTTTGTTTATTTATGACTCCAATCTTTGAGAAACATAAATGAGTACTATCATACCGAAGATGCATAGTGCTTCTTGTTTTATAGGAAAAATAAAATGAGTTAATGATTTATTTCTCTTTAGACAAATTAGCTCATGGATGGGTTAACCACTGTGCATTTCTGGTGCCTGTCCTAAAACTGTATTTTTGTTAGTTGGAGCTCCTTAAATGAGTTACTAAGGCAGTGATTACATATGATAGAAACTGTTGTTATTCTTTGGGGAAGTAAGGCTAGGGATCTAGTAGAAGAGCAGGCAAAACATGTCCTGTGGGACAGACTTGGTTTTCGACCTGTTTCTTCTACGTAAGCTTGCAATGGAACACAAGCATCTTCGTTGGCTGTTCTTCACACCGTCTGTGGTTGTTTCTGCACTGAATACAGGCGGTGAATAGTTACGATACTGACTCTGTGTCCTATAAAGCATACACTGGTTCCTGATTGGCCCTTTAGGGAGAAAGATTGTTCTCCCATGACTTAGGTCAGGAGGAGACCTTGTTTAACCTTGATTTGTATGTTGTCCTGTGCTATTTTGAACTTGTTTGCAATATTTGGATACCATTAAATACTGCAAAATTTTGGGGTGGGTTTTTCTATGTACAGAAGTGTGGTATTTGTGTCCTTGATAGCCTCAGAAATGAGAAAATGCTTTTGGACAAAGCAGACCTAGAAACTTCAAGTTGACAGCAAGGGCAGCATCAGGAGAGCTCACCTGGGAAGGGAAGGACACTGAACTGCAGCCTAGTAAAGATGGGTGAATTCAGAGGAAAGTGGAAAGATACGACAGACTTTCAAATTTATGGCCAGGTTTCTTGGGGGAACTTAGGAAGTAGAAAAGGAAGAATCAAAGAGGATGAGGCACCTGATTCCAGTTTCTCCTTATGGCCCTTTTGTGGATGGTAGCAGTATGTACTGTGACAGGAGCTGTCAGTGAAAAGGAGGAACACTGCCCTGCTATGCCATTCTCTTGCTTCCGATCCTCTGCCAAGGAGACGGAGCTGCGGCACCACCGGGGACTCTGTGTGACTGTGTGCTCCTGACTTGAGGGGACACCTGCTCATGAGCATGCAGTCTCTTGTGGTTTCTTACATCCTGAGGGCTGCTAAAGTGCACACAATACTGGCTGGCTTGTAGCTAACAGAAATTTATCTCTCCAGTTCTGGAGGATGGAATTCTAAGAACAAAGTGCCAACAGATTTAGTGTCTGGCAAGAGCCAGCTTTAGATCACCTGTCTTAGTTCTGTTCATAGACTCCAGTCTTGTTTTTGTGTCCTCACATGATAGACTAAGGGTAAGCTCTTCAGGTCTCTGTGATCAGGGCAGTATTCCCACCCACAAGGGGCCCCACCCTCAGACCCTAATTACAGTCCCCTCCCAAAGGCTCCATTTCTTGGTATCATCAAATTGGGAGCCAGGATTTCAATGTAGGAAACTGGTGGTGGTGAGAGGCATACGTGTCTCATTGTAACATCTAGCCTATGACCACACTGCAGAAATTTAAATCACTGGTGACCACACAGAACTCTTGATATATGAGGTTTCCTGCAGTTGAATAAGTCTTAGCAGATGAAAAGAAATTCCAAGGGGTTCTGTATAATGTGAGTCCTGAGTGTCAGCTACAAAACACACCTAATCCTCTTCGAGTTGTCTTGAACAAAAGTAAGGGTTGCTGCCATTAGTTCTCCCTGAGGGAAGAGGTGATAGTCAGATACACGACGAGTAGCATCTGGAGCCACGTCATGAGTGTGGTTGCCCTCTTTGACCCGTGTGCTCATAAAGGCACGGAGAAGAGGCACCCTGCTGGGTCCCTTTCTCACTGGCCATCTCCGGGATGCATCCTCAGTGGGGCAGGTCTCATTCACAGAGAGGAAGACCATGTGAACCAAAGCTGCTATAAATCAGAAAGGAGACTATTCAAGGGACTTGTTAAATAACTGCAGCTGTAGCTGAGACTACTGTCTTCCAAGTCTGCCATTGATGGAATCATTTTGACCACTTGCCACACCCTTCTTCTGCCATATCCTAATATTGTTCGGTTCCTCTGAAAGATTGAAAGACATAGATATTTTCTGCCTGACAAGTTTTCTTCTTCATATTGGCTTTGGATGCTTACCCATCACTGCACAGGATACCAGACCGCCACTACGGAAAGGAGGGGAAGCTGTGCTGACCTTGGCTACAACCCTGGTGAGTTGCTGCACCGCAGGTACATGTCGGAGGAAAGTGGCTTTCATGAGGGGTCCCAGGAAACAAAGCAGAGGAATAATGCAAGGGGGGGGGTGGTGGGGATGGGAGAGGCTCTGTCATTTCTCACCGCCTGACTCGTCTTTTCTGACTGGGCCCTATTTCTTAACAACACACTGAGCTATACGTTCATTACCTGATGAACCCACCAACCCACCAAGGAAAACACCCCTGTGATCCAGGAAATCATTGAATACTGAGGTTTGGGAGGAGGATATCCCTGAGAGAAGCCATAGCAATGCTAAAAATAAAATGAGGATGTCACTCAAAATATTGTGTCTTTCCTTGATAAACTATCAATTAATCTCATGTACCAAACAGAGACCCTAAGAATCTTTTGAAATAAGAGGATTTCTTTACAAATTACTTAATTAATTTGGTATTTGGGATTGAACTCAGGACCGTGTGCTTGCTAGGCCAATGCATATGCCACCAGGCACTCTCCCCAAACTTTAAAAAAATTAAAACAAATAAGAGATGAAGTATGTCCCTCCACTGTAGGTTTTCCTCTCTTATATCTTGTTATACTTTATTAAAGCATATTAGAGGGCTGGTGAAATAGCTCAGCAGAGTAAGGTGCCTGCAAGGAGGGGAAGGGGCAGGGGTTCAATTCCCAGACCTGTGGTGCTGGTCCTGCTACCAGGGTGCGCTGAGATGGTCATTGAGACTGGGCATGGTGGCACGCATCTGTAATCCCAGCTCTTGGGAGGCTGTAAACAAGTGGATCACAAGTCCGATCAAGTAGTGAGAACTTGAACACCCTGTGGACTCTTCCCTAAAATACAGAAAAAAATAATAAAGCATACCAGGAGAGGACTACATATTTACCTGGGACATGCTGTGGGATACTGTCAGAGGCTATAAAAGGTGGTACATAAAAAGCATATAGAATGTATATCTATCAGTGATTTGACCAATGCTTGCAGGAAACACTTTTACTACTCCTTGTCTCCTGGACAGTATAAATGCAGCTCATGGGAAAGCCTAATTAAGAAAACAGCTCAAGAGAGTCTCCTGAAGGCACAGTTTTTGCATGAATCAGTGGGGTGATGTTATTAGAAACAATATGTTACTAAAACTATGGGAGCTATTGAGGTATTGGCAGGGACTTTCGCTGATGGGAAATAGCACAGGCTCAGGCACTATGACTTTCTATTTCATGGTGTGCAGTGAGGTTTCCCAAGAGTTGGCAGCTATGCACCCTCACAGAACCTACCCAGTGAAGTGTTTCCTTTCTAGCTTGAAGGATTGGGTTCCAGGGCCGGCCAGATAGCTCAGTGAACTGAAGTGCCTGCTTAGTCAGAGTGCAGAGGCTAGGTTTGATCCCAGGCATGCTGTGTCAGCCCTGCCCCTGGGGTGGGCTGAGGTGGTGATTGAGACTGGGCGTGGTGGCACGCACCTGTAATCCCAGCACTTGAGAGGCTGAAAACAGGAGAATCAGGATGAGTCCAATCTACATAGTGAGATGCTGTAGACGCTGTACTAAATAAGAAAAGAAAGAAGAAAGAAAGAAAGAAAGAAAGAAAGAAAGAAAGAAAGAAAGAAAGAAAAGGATTTGGCTTAAGTTCAAGTCTAATTCTTCTGAAGACAGCTCTCCTTCATCCATTGCTTTGTTTTAACTATTTTTTTAATCTTATTCATTAATTTATTAATTTATTTATGTATTTTGTACAATGTCTCCCTATATAGTTGAGGCACATAGTGATCCTCCTGAGTGTGCTCCACCTCACTCAGTTCAGTGACTGAGAAGGCATTCAGTACCTGGGATTAAACCTGGGTCCTTGCACTTGCCAAACAAGTGCTTAGACTGCTGAGCCATCTCCCCAGCCCTTCTACTGCTTTAAAGATACAGTTTTCCACATTCTTCTTTCAGACCTTCACTGAAAGTATCTGTGAAACTGCCCACTCCTCACCACTGATGGACAGTTCCTACCTACCAATGGCTGCATGTGTAACCCTAGTCTCTTTCCGGTTCTCTCACCAAAGACTCCTCTGGATTAAAGGCAATCTACTACTTTTCTTTGTAGACAGGTTTGCTTCCTCCAATCAGACGTGGGTTGTGATGTTGGTTCTATCCAACTATGAAGACAGTAACATGGAGGCTAAACAACTTCAGAGAAGCCAACTGCTTCCTTATCGCAGATACTACTTTTGTGGAAAGTGATTGCAGACATCAGTAAAATTATATGAGTGAGAATAAAACAGCCCCCTGATAGGGAGTCAGTCTTCTCTGGTTTATGAGCACCACTTAATTACTTGTTAAAGGCTAAGACATTTAGAGAAGACCTTAATGGCATTCTATTAAGGTCAAAGTGATGGTGAGTCAAGTTTAAATGGTGTTAGCCGTTATGTTTCAGGAGCGCTCTGTTGATTGGGGGAGCCAAACTGTAACATGGAGCAAAGAGGGCTGGACTAGCTCAGTGCTTCACCTCCACTGCGTGTTGCGAACTGACTATGTACCCTTGATGCCTTCATCCAACAAAGGCCCCTGGCACAGAACATCTTGGCTCACCCTCGGTGACGAATGCATGTTTGGCTTGATCTCCATGAAGGTTGTTCAGGAAGTTGTATGAGCACAAGCGGCCCTCGTGAGCGCTGGTCCAGTATTCTCCTTATTGGCAGCCGAAGGTCTTGAACATGATCCAGAAGATTCACCTCCTTTAGATGTGTTAGTTTCATTTAACCTTTTCTGGGCAATGATTTCCTTGTCTGGGTTATAAGGATAATGCTGATGGGCTGTGGAGCCTGGGCTCCAGTCACTGTCGGTTCTCCAAAAGTTCTACTTTGGGTGAGTCACAGCAACCCTGTGTATGCCTCCTTACCTCATACCAGAGGCGCCACCCAAAGTCTTCAAGAGAATGGCATTAGCCAGCCTAAGTAAAGAAGTACTCGCAGAAAGCCTGCTTCAAAATGCCTTCTAGATAAATGGCAACTGGAGTGAATTTTAATTTTGTTATCCTTTTCTCTAGTGAAACCACCGATCCTCAAGGCTAGAATGCTGTGTGCACTCATACACAGCTGATGCCGCAACAGTTCTCTTGACGACTTGTATCAGAGGCAATATAAGATGCTCTTTGGAAAGTGTAGTCATAAATGCCAAAGGTTGAAGTGGACGTTGCCATTATTGCTGTCTCCATACTAGCATCTGTCTGCCTGAGCCCTTGGTAGTCACTTCCACCCTACCTGTACATGTGCCATATTACTGGAGTAGTGATGTTCACTTTGGTATTGCGAAAAGTAGTGATCTGGCCTGTGTCTAATAATATGATACTAAGCACTGCTATAATCTCTCTAAGCTTTAAAGTTTTCATCTGTATTATGAGGGTATTTCTGCTTACCTTAACTTCTTGATCTAACAAAATCTCATTTTTGTCATTCTGGACCTCAGAATCCCAGAGTAGGGCCAGGAATTTTTGTACCATCTAACACTGCCTCTACCTGTTGTAAGTATGCCATTCTGCTCAATTAAGGTGGCCTACAGCTTCCAATTGAGTGCCAGTCCTGTGTTCAGCTGACTTCTTCAATGGTTCTGATTTTAGGAAGTCCTTCCTTGTGTTTGGCTGAAATATGAATCTTCTGAACTGTATCTGTTGTCGTCTATTTGACTTCTGAAACAAAGAGTAAATTTAATTACCTCAAGAGGAAAAGACTTGTCAGTTATTGAGTTATCTGCTCAATTCCTCCTTTGGGGTTCTGAACTGGACTGGGTGATGAGACTGGGCATTGTATCAGGTGTTTCTGGTATCTTCAGAAGTCCTGTGGTGTCAGAGATAGGACTTTCCTTCGGGGTAGGTGTGTTAGTAATATTTGCTGCCCATAGACAGAAGGACTGTGCATGGATCCTGGAGTCATGATTAGAAAAAACTATTTTTTAAAAGTGCAATTATTTTACTTGGAAATGTTGTCAAATTATTTATCCTTAAAATAATTGTTATTCTGAAGAATAAAACATAAAAGTTGATTAAAAAGATGCCTTAAAAACTTCTGAAAGAGTAAGACATTGGTAACTGTAAGTGATTAAATCCACACTTATACTAGGAAGTTGACTGTGTTCCCATTTGATTACATGTTTATGTGTGCTTGTTGAGATTGTGCAACATATGTTAAGTACTGTATGGTTTTATTTGTCTCGAAATTTCTTATTATTATTGCCATGGAAATAGCAATTTGTGGAATGAATACACTTGATTTACTTAATGAACTCCCACATTCTCTAATTTGGAACCTTTGTCAGATCATCGGGGGTCTTCTTTCTGAGAATTGTAAATATTAGAGAAGGTAGTACTCCTTGATTCTCACAGCAAGACTATGCAATCTTTAACTGCTGGACAAATCTCTGCATCCATTTTTTTTTCTTTTTATTTCAACAGTGTTATTAGAAGATCTGGATCAAATCCTGATGCAAATTAAACAACTTTGAGATTTTTGTCTCCAGAAATAATGGCCCTTATCAAGAAATCAAATAGTAACAAAGAATGGGAAGCCAGCGAGAAAGAGGAGCCCTTTTGGATTGTTGGTGGCCTGTACACTGGTGCAACCACTGTGGAAATCAGTATGGAGATTCCTCCAAAGCATACAAAGCTAAATAAAGCAAAAGCAGAAACAATTTTTTTTTTAAAAAAAGCAGCAACAATAAGAACAAATGAGGAAAGAAAGAAGAGTGTATTGATTATTGCTTATAAGAGAACTGATTTAATGACAGACAAAGAAATTCTTAAGAGTAGTCTACAACATTTGACCACAGAGTCAAATCTTGAAGAATTCAAGAAATCTCTCTGAGTTAGAGATCTGGAGAATCCAGCTCAGAACCTGGATCCTACAGCAATGTCCCAAACGAATCTGTATCAGGAGGCCAAGGAGTCTGGGATGGAAGACTGAGGGTCTGCACGGGAGGCCCAAGGCTGGTGCTGGAGGCTGAAGATTCTGCATGGGCAGGTGAAGGATGGTGCTAGAGTCAGTGTCTGTGTCCAAAACCAGAGATGACCACCAGGACAGAAGAGAACACCAGAACGTCCCTGCAGAGAAGAGCAGCTATTGCTGTGAAGACAAAAAGGGAGGCTCATCTGGAGAACATCTGGAGATTCTGGGAAGAAAAACAGCCAGAAGGAAAGTCAGCATCCAAGGAAGCTCTCCAAAGGAAATCAGCATTGCATCCTTCCCCTGGTCACCTTTTATGCCTTTCAGACAACAGTCCTCCTCAAGTGGGCCTCCCATGCCTGGACCACACTCACTTAGGTCAGCTGGGCACTCCCACTCAGCCTGATATCAGTTTCTTAGCCACAACAGGCAGGAGGGTGGGGAGAAGAAGGGCACTCAAAAAGAATTAAGGTGTGCTGTACATGTAGAAATCTTCCACAATGGATGTGACCTTTATGTACTTCAAACATGCACTGATTAGAAAAAAACTAGAAACTCCTTTTGACCAGCCAGCTATTCTTCCATGGATCTTCCTGAAAGAGTTAATGATACCCTATTACAGTGACCCAGGCACATCCATGTTTATAGCAGCACAGTCCACATTAGGTAAATCATGAAAGCAGGCAGGACGCCCATCATCGGATGAATGGATAAAGAAAATTTCGTGCTTACACACAATGGAGTAGTTCTGCCATAAAAAAGGAAAAACTTGAATCATTTGCAGGAGAGGGTTGTAGTTTGAGATCACAGTACTAAGTGAAATAAATCAGACACATGGCTTGCTTGAATATAACATGATTCCTCTTATATAAGAAAGCAAAATGTCAATGAAGATAAAAATAAAAGATGCTATGAGAAGTAAGGAGATAGATTTTGTTCAACGAGAAGAGGATGGAGAGATGGAAAGAGTGGAGGGAGGGTAGAGAAGGGGGACCAAAAAGCATTGAGGTGTGCTGAAAGTCAAAGAACACCAACTGTATCTTGACTTGATTTGGTCTGGAGCCCCCTTATTTATTAGTGCAGACTGTGGCTACACGGAAGCTGCAGTTTCATACAACCACATCGTTATATAGGGTCATTTCTAAGCACAACAGTGTCCCTACTCTTCTGCAAAAATATCCAATCACCAGGCCAGAAGGATAAGAATCCACAAGGCTTTACTCACTCCCCAGTGGATGATTCAGGTGAATTGTATGGAAGGGTCATTACACAAACAAAATAAAATATTTCTAAGTAGCAAATTTGGGTTGAAACACTTCTTTACCTAGCCCCTGTAATATTTTTAAGGGGTCCTAGTATCTTTAGTTAGCAAGCTGTACTATAAAAACCCTTTCATCTTTGTTGATTATAAAAATCATACAACTGTAAAGAAGTAGCTTCATAAAACTATAGAAAGGCTGCTGGAAGGGATTTCTTCAGTACATAAATGATTCTGTTTTACAGAGATCTTCCGCAGCTCCCTGAAAGCACAGCTGCTAATAGATGCAGCTGCCTTCTCCATTTTGAGCCTGTGCTACTTGTGTGGATTACTAAAAACGTATGCTACCTCCATAAGGAGTGGATAACTAGATGCAGCAGCACAGGGTTGAGCATTGCATCAAAAGAAATGAGGGCAGAAACCTAAGTCTATCTCAGTCCTAAAAGGCAATCCACAAGGCTAAGCCCAGACGCAAGGATCCCTTCAACTGGGATGAATCCCCAGCCTCAGAAGTGCTAGGATGGGTGCGTCTGCAGAAGAGAGATGTTTTCTTATTTTATTTTGCTTTGCTTTGAAGAGTAAAAACAAAAGCAAAACAAACAGCAGAAGCAAAGACAGAAATAAGACAACACAGAGCAGCACATATGTTACAGAATTTCAAAATGCAAACAGCTAATTAACAATGGTTGTATTATCCACTTTTGAGTGAGATCTATTGCTCAGATTAACAGAAACAGGTATGCAAGGTTGGACAAACAATTCATTATTAGTGTTTGTTTTTTTTTCCTTGTCTTTTATGTTTTAATTTATTTTAGAAAGAGTATAATAATTGATCAGAAGTATTCAACCATGAGTTTTATAGTACACATTGCTGTCCTGTGTGTAGTTGCTCAGATCACAGATATCAGCATATAGAGTTAGTCAAGGTGAAAATTCTAAACATTAACTTCTATTTTCAAAAAGCTGTTGGAAATTATAAGTAAAATCATCCCAGCCATCCTGTGTATACACTTGCATGATTTCCTCCTTATTTTTTTTCCTTTCTCTCATCTTTGTTGTTTAATCCTTAATTTCAGTTTCTTTTCATTTTACTATATTTATTATACCTTTCAAGTTTTGTTTATTCTTTCAGGTTCTTACATTAAAAGGACAATACAGTATTTACACATGTGGGTCTGATTTATTTCACTTTGAGTATAGCCTCTAGCTGCATCCATTTACTAATAAGGGCTTCAAGTTTGTCTTTCATTATAGCTTAGTAGTTCTCCATTGTATAAAAATACCACAACTTATTCATCCATTTCTCAAGTGATGGATATTTTGATTGTTTCAAAGATTTGGCTATAATAAATTGTTCCACTATAAACATGGGTGTACATGTATCACCACAGTATGAAGTTTTCAGTTCATTTTGGAAAATACCTCAAAGGGGAATAAATAGCTGGCTTGAATGGGACTTCTATTCCTAGTATTTTGAGGAGTTTCCACACTGATTTCCATACTGGTTGCACCAGTCTACATTCCTACCAACAGTGGAGAAGGGTTCCTTTTCCCCCACAGCCTCAGCATTTGTTATCAGTTTATTTCTTTTTTCTTTTTTGGGGAAAGCATGAACACAGTTCCCCACTACCACAAATTATTCAGTTGAGTTCCCCACATTTGAGGAAATCGCGGGGGTCAGCACATCCAGAGCACAATGGGTGAGACTCACCCTGGAAAAAAGCACCTTCATGGTCATGGTATCTCCCCTTCCAGGTAAGTGTGGTATTGTTTCTCTAATTTTTCTCAGTGAGTTTGTTATTTGTGTAGAATGGTATTGATTTTTGGGTTTTGATTTTGTGTCCTGTTATGCTACTGGGTTTGCTCATTAATTCTGGAAGATTCTTGGTGGAGTTTTTTGCGTCTTCCAAGTAGAGTAACATGTTATCTGCAAATAAAGACAGTTTAACTTCTTTATCTTTTCTTATTCCTTTTACTTCTCTCTTTGTCTAATTGCTCTAGTTCATGATTCCAGAACTATTTTGAATACGAGTGGTGATAGTGGACATCCATGTCTTGTTCCTGACTTGAGAATAAAAACTTTTAGTTTTTCTCCATTTAGAATTACATTGGCTGTTGGATTATCACAGATGGCTTTTATCAGTTGAGGTATAGGCTGTCTATACTAATTTTCTATAGGGATTTGATCATGAATGAGTGTTGGACTTTGTTAAAAGCCTTTTTTTTTTCATCTATTGAGATTATCATGTGGTTTTTGGTTAGGAGAGATTGCAGGGATGTTTTCAACAGGAGGTTGTCCAAACATTCCTTATACCAGAAGTTTCTGTTTATGCAGAATAGAAATTGTGTTAATGTTCTTCATGTGTGTAGTAACAAAGTTGAGAAGTAACCTAACAAATGAATACCTAGCTATAATTATGAGAGTACCCGCATTTAGTGGGCAGATGATCCTGCTGGTGATTATGATAAATCACAGGGACTGAGTTGTTTTATTCCTTTTCCCAAGGTAAAACTTGATAACCAGGAAAGCCAAACATTTGGCCTGCAAAGTTTACTCAAAACACCAAAAGAAATGATAGACAATAATGTTCTTGTGATAAATCTTGCGGGGAGGAGAAGAAAAGCGCTCTAGACAAATTAATTTATACATCAGATATCTCAAAATCAAAAATTATAGATACACTGTGTCTAAATGTTTTTATCCACTTAAATAAACATCATTTTCATTTCAAGAGAAAGGCATCCTACTTATATAAGGAAATGTTCATAAGACTACCAGTGAATTGCTCATCATAAACCATAAAGGCTGAGAATGTGATATATACTGATCTGAAAGAAATAAATTGCCTAAAAAAAGGAGGGCCAGGGAGATGGCTCAATGGAATAAGTGCTTCTCTGGCAAGCAAAAGGGTCTGAGTTCAATCCTCAGTTCTGCCAAAAAA
>NW_004524618.1:7643579-7648713 GCF_000260255.1 Octodon degus | reverse complement strand
AGGGGCTGGGGAGATGGCTCAGTAGAATAAGCGCTTCTGTGGCAAGTGCAAGGGTCTGAGTTCAATCCCCATTTCTGCAATAAAATAATAAAAAGCCCAACACTCATGAATACTGGTTCCTATTGAGATTGTCCTTCATAAATGAAGGTGAGACAATGACGTTCCCTACTAAAGTGTAAGGAAGTGCACCACCACTGAACTTGCCTTACAAGAAATGTTCCAGGATGGCCAACTAGATAGCTCAACAGATTAAGGGCCTGCTTAAGCAGGCACAGGGACTGGGGTTCAATCCCCAGGGCTTCACGCCATGCTGGCCCCACCCCTGGAGAACTACGGTGGGCAGAGGGAAAAAGGAAGGAAGAGAAAAGAAAAAAGAAACAAAGGCTAAATGGAAACATAGGTAGGGGAAATGGGTTGAAGGCAATTGGGAGGTTGGGGGAATAAGAGGCATCAAAATATATGATGTATGGACAAAAATTCTTTATGATGAACATAATCTAACATGTACCAATATATGATTTTATATACAATAGAGTATTACTCTACCATAAAGAAGGATAAATGTGAAGAAGCATTTATAGCTGAATAGATGGACCTTGAGACCGTAATCATAAGTGAGATCAATTGGACATATGTGTAAGCATCTCCAGGTTGAGAATCTGGAAGCGCAAATAATCAAAATATATTATAGATATTGTGAAACAGGAAGAGACTGTTTAACAGGAAAAGGGAGCTGGGGTGGAAGAGAGGGAAAGGAAGGAAGGGAAAAGCTATAATGAGAAAAAGAGGCTCATATGGAAACACAGCCTTGTGAACACGGAGGGCAAGAGAAGTGGAGGGAGGGGAGAGGGTTGGGGAAGAAGAGAAATCAAGGTACATCACACACAATGGCTGTGCCAATTCATATTCCTACCAATAATTACAGCACTCAGGTTTTCCCTGCACACAGCATTCCCTGTGATGACTATGGTTGTTATCTATACCTAAATTGGACCAGTGAACTTCATGTTAAAAGGTGAAGCAGTGAGACGGACTTTGCAGTGATGGAAGAGGATGTGGGTGTGAGTGGAGAGAAGAAAAGGGGGCAGCAGTGTGGAAGGAAATGGGGGAAGATGTACTGGTGAGTGGATCGCTCCCCAGGGAAGTGTGTTGTGTATCACAAACACATACGTATTTTGAAAAGGGAGGGAAGTAACACAAGTTCTCCCCAAACACAGTGGCAAATGTCCTCAGCAGCAGGTAGGCTCCACTGCTTATCGATTATAAATGGCTTCTTAGCCTTAGCAGTTTGGTTGGCAACTAGAGTGATGGTCTCAGAAAAGAACACATTTGATAAGGCAGTGACTTTCAAAATTAGGTTCCCATGGGGCTGGTGAGATGGCTCAGTGGTCTAAAGCACCTACTTGGAACAGGCTCGGCAAAGCACAGAGACCGTGGTTCAATCCCCCAGCACCACATGCCAGCCAGCCCACCCCCTGGTGGGCTGAGCTGGACACACACACACACACACACACACACACACACACACAAATAAAATTAGTCAAAATTAGGTTCCCTTCCTGATGTTTGCATTTTTTTCTTCTTAAAAATTCTCAAGCCTTGTCTTTTAATGCAGGGTGCTTGGGCTCCATGCAGTGGAGTATTTCTGAAGGTTTCATGGCTTCATTCCTTAGCCAGTGGTCACATGATGGGCAGATCGGGCATGGCGAGTGGTAGTCTCCTGACCTAAATTGAAGCAAGAGTCTAGATAAGGAACTCATGCAACTTAATAGCAAAGCATGCAAATAACATAACTTGAAAATGAGGAAAGGAGCTGTATAGACATTTTAAGATAGAAGACATACAGAGGCTCACAGATGCATGGAAGTAGGTCCAAGAATGCCAGCCATCAGAAAGTGCACATCAGAACCACAGTGAGATAGCATCTCACTCTCACTAGGAGGACTCTGGCCAAACGTCAAGTGGTAAGACAGAATGGATGTGGAAAGAAGTATCTGAGTGTTACAGTTATTGGTAGGAATATAAATTGGCACAGTCAATGTGCGAAGCAGTATAGAGGTTCCTCAAAAAACAAAAAGAGCTACAGAACTCTCATATAAGTCAGCAATCTAGACCTGGGTAAGTATCCAAGAGAGATTAAATGTTGAAAAGTTATCTACACTCTCCCACTTATTGTTGCACTATTCTCAAAAGCCAAATTACAGGAACAATGTTACTGTTCACGTGCATCCACAGTGGCTTATTGATGATGTGGAAGAGAGAGAAATTCTAACTTTTTTAGGACATCAGTGAACCTTGATGATATTATGACAAGTGAAAGATGCGAGACGGTCAGAAAACATAGTAGTGTACAGTGTCACATAATATTAAGTTAAATTTTAAAACCTTCATAGAAACAGAACATACTATTGTAGTTTGGTGAAAGAACAAAAGTTTTCACTACAAGACAGAAAGCTTTGAACATCTGATGCCTAATATGATTACTGCTAACATTACATTGCATACTTGAAATTTGCTGCAAGAGGCAGTGAAGGGGGCTGGTGAGATGGCTCAGTGGTCTAAAGCACCTACTTAGAGCAAGCTTAGCAAAGCACAGGGACCGTGGTTCAATCCCCCAGCACCACATGCCAGCCAGCCCCGCCCCCTGGTGGGCTGAGCTGGCCACACACACACACACACACACACACACACACACATACACACACACACAAATAAATAAAATTAAAAAAAAAGAGGCAGTGAAGCATTATTTTTTAAAATGTCTATTTCTTCTTAGTCCATGTTTGCAGTACATCATGAATACACACCTTGGGCAGAGTTGGTGCATGTTGATGGCACTTCTCAATACTTTTCGTCATCTGTCCCTGTTTTCCACCTTCGCTCTACCTCTTGATTTCCTTTTTTTTTTTTTCAGAACCGGGGATTGAACTCAGGCCCTTGCGCTTTCCAGGGAAGCACTTATTCCACTGAGCCATCTCCCCAGCCCTATTTCCTTTTCTTTTACAAAAGATCTATTCCTCTATTTCTCATTATCTATTTTTTTCTTTGCTCTTCATTTATATTTTGAGCTTCTTATATAAGGGAAATCAAGCAGTACTTAAGCTTGTGCTTCTTAACAGTAACAAAAGATGTTAATTATGTGAGATGATGCATGTGTTAAATGATTATGCTAACAATTCACATATACATTACATATAATTCATATACATTTATTTAAAGTATGATAGATCCGATGTTACACTTTAAATAGTTACAATTTTGTCAGCTGAATCTCATTAAAGGTAGGCACTTATTTAATTTCACTTTTTGTATAGGGTCTCACTACGCAGCTTAGAGTCATAGTGATCCTAATGTTTTCAAATTCTCCAGTGCTGGGATCATAGGTGTGTGCCACCATGCCTGGTCTCAGCAGCCCTCTCAGTGTGTTGGGGGGCAGAGCAGGTGCAGCATGTGGTGCCAGGGATAGAACACTGGTCTTTGCCCTTGCCTAAGCAGGCACTTAGTCCACTGAGCTGGTCCCTGGTACAAGATGAGCATTTAAAAAGAGTACATTTTCTCTGCTTTGTGGTACCTGGCAAAAAAGCATGCCTGCACTACTTCATGAAAGGTGAGACTTCTGGATTTTGTAGTGAGGGATGAAGGTACCAAATTTTGCAGCAGAGTGGAAACCATAAATGAGTCTGATCCCCTAAGGGCCTAGGGTGTGGTGCTATGGGCCTTAGGTGTCTATGGTGGGTCTTAGGTGTGGTGCTATGGTCCTTAGGGGTGTGCAGTGAGTCTCAGTGTGTGCTGTGGGCCTCAGATGTGTTCTGTGGAACTTAGGAGTGTGCTGTGGGTCTCAGGTGTGGTGTTGGGGACCTTAGGTGTGTTCTGTGGGCCTTAGGTGTATTGCTTTAGGCCTCAGGTGCATACTGTGTGCCTTAGGTGTGTTGCTGTTGGCCTTAGGTGTGATGTTGTGGGCCTTTGGTGTGGAGCTGTGGACCTTAATTGTGTACATTGGGCCTTAGGTGTGTGCTGTGGGCCTCAGTGTGATGCTGTGGGCCTTAGGTATGTGCTGTGGGTCTTAGATGAGGTACTGTGGGCCTTAAGTGTGGTGATGTGGCCCGATGGGCCTTAAGTTTGTTGTTGTGGGTATATTCTATGGGCCTTAGGTGTGGTGCTATGTCCCTGTGGGCCTTAGGTGTGTGTTGTGGGCCTCTGGCCCCTATGTGTGTGCTGTGGACATTAGGTGTGCTGCTGTGGGCCTTAGGTGTATGATGTGGGTCTTAGGTGTGGTACTGTGGCCCTGTGGGCCTTAGGTGTGGTTCTGTGGTCATGTGGGCCTTAGGTGTGGTGTTGTGGGCAGGCACATGGGCCTTAGGTGTGTGCTATGGGCAGGCATGTGGCCCTTAGATGTGTGCTGTTGGTCTTAGATGTGGTGATGTGTATGTTAGCATGGTAATGTGGCCCTGTGGGCCTTAGGTGTGGTGCTGTGGGCCTGTAGGTCTTAAGTATGGTGCTGTGGGCCTGTGATCCTTAGGTGTGTCCTGTGGCCTTTGGTGTTGTGTTATGGGCCTTTGGTGTGTGCTATGGGTCTGTGGGCCTTAGGTATGGTGCTGTGGGCTTGTGGGCCTTAGGTGTGGTGTTGTGGGCCTGTGGGCCTTTGGTGTATGCTGTGGCCCTGTGGGCCTTTGGTGTATGCTGTGGCCCTGTGGGCCTTAGGTGTGGTGCTATGGGCATGTGGGTCTTAGGGATGGTGCTGTGGGCCTGTGGGTCTTCGGTGTGTTCTGTGGGCTTGTGGGCCTTAGGTGTGTGCTGTGGGCTGTGGGCCTTAGGTGTGTACTGTGGGTCTGTGGGCCTTAGGTGTGTGCTGTGGGCCTGTGGGCCTTAGGTGTGTGCTGTGGGCCTGCGGGCCTTTGGTGTGGTGCTGTGGGCCTCTGGGCCTGTGGGCCTTAGGTGTGGTGCTGTGGGCTGTGGGCCTTAGGTGTGTACTGTGGGTCTGTGGGCCTTAGGTGTGTGCTGTGGGCCTGTGGGCCTTAGGTGTGTGCTGTGTGCTGTGGGCCTTAGGTGTGTACTGTGGGTCTGTGGGCCTTAGGTGTGTGCTGTGAGCCTGTGGGCCTTTGGTGTGGTGCTGTGGGCCTCTGGGCCTGTGGGC
>NW_004524618.1:7643240-7643479 GCF_000260255.1 Octodon degus | reverse complement strand
GTGGGCCTCTGGGCCTGTGGGCCTTAGGTGTGGTGCTGTGGGCTGTGCGCCTTAGGTGTGTACTGTGGGTCTGTGGGCCTTAGGTGTGTGCTGTGGTCCTGTGGGCCTTTGGTGTGTGCTGTGGTCCTGTGGGCCTTTGGTGTGGTGCTGTGGGCCTCTGGGCCTGTGGGCCTTAGGTGTGTACTGTGGGCTTGTGGGCCTTTGGTGTGTGCTGTGGTCCTGTGGGCCTTAGGTGTGTG
>NW_004524618.1:7637697-7643140 GCF_000260255.1 Octodon degus | reverse complement strand
TGTGTGCTGTGGTCCTGTGGGCCTTAGGTGTGTGCTGTGGGCTGTGGGCCTTAGGTGTGTGCTGTGGGCCTCTGGGCCTGTGGGCCTTAGGTGTGGTGCTATATTACAGTGCTACAATGACACATCAGCACTTCCAGTTCTCAGGTCACATTTATAACCAACCTAGAGAAGGCTGGTGTTATGGTTTTCATTTGCAGTGTACACCTTGACCTACTGGGATAGAGTAATTTCCTTTAGAATATTTTTAAAATCTTTTATTTATTTAATTATTTGATAAAGTGTCTTTCTATGAAACTTGGGATCACAGTGATCCTCCCATCTCAGCCTCCCCAGCACTGGGATTACAGATGTATGCCACCACACTTGATTTCCACGGCCTACACAGCGTGCCTGGGGTTCCTGTGCTGGCCCAGCATGTGGTATGGGGACCGAACCTGGGTCCTTGCACTTGCCATACAGGTGTTTAGACCACCAAACTATCTCATCAGCCCTGGAATATATTGGATTTAAACTTCTTCACTTCTATCATTTACCCCATCAAATAAACTCTGAGAGAAGCTTCTCCTTGTACTTTTAGAATGAACAGTTTATATTCTGGGGCCCCACTTAAAAGTCTGGAAACCTTCCTTTGGGAATCAGGCAGCTAGCTGTCTCCGTGGTGTTTTCATGTTCTTCTTTCCCTGCCTTCTCAAGCTCCATGAGCCTTGAATCACAGCTGAGGGGAGTTTCAACAGACAGTAGCTCAAGTGGGACAGCAAGCCTACTGTTTGTTCACCAGCTTGTTAAGCCTGTTATTTCCCAAGGCACTCCCAGATCAAATTTTTATTTAATTGGTTAAGCATAAGAAACAAATGTACAGAAGATCCTGCTCTTTAAAGTTTGTGTCTGTCTGGACCTTTTTGTTATTAGTTAGTGTTATTAGCCAGCGAGAAATAGGCTGGGTGAGATATTCCATGCTGAGTGAAGATCAAACTAAATTTGTATTTGTTCCTATGCAAGACCTAGAGGGAGTGATTCAGTACTAAAAATGTAGAATGATAGGGCCAGTCAAATAGCTAAGCAGATTAAAGTGCCTGCAGCAGGCACAGGGGTCCTGGGGTTCGATCCCAGGACCTGCAGTGCCAGCCCCACCCCCAGGACACTTTGAGAAGGCAATTGAGACTGGGCATGGTGGCACACCCCTGTAACCCCAGCTCTTGGGAGGCTGTAGACAGGCGAATCACTATGAGTCTGATCTAGGAGTGAGACCCTGAATACTCTGTAGACCCTTCCCTAATATACAAAAAAAAAAAAAATGAAAGAAGAGCATTCTACATTTTTCTGCAAATAATTCAATAAATATTTGAAAAAAAAATAGTTATCAGGTCAAAGCTACAAACAAATCCAGATGAGCAGCCATTAATTCTTGGGTTCCCTGCTGTATAATTTTCTTAGATTTACATACAAGAAAATCAATTAGTTCCTGTCCATTTTTCACAGTTCTTGTAGCAACTATAAACAGCCATCATTCATCAAATTGATTTACAGTGAAAAACTGTACCTCATTCATTAAACAGAGTTGAAAATGTAATCACCAATGTTAAACAAAACTCGCTCTTGATTGTTCCTCATTAACTGATGTCTCCAGTTCCTTTGGGAAAAGGAATTCCCATGAGGATTCTATCACCATCCACGTTGGACATGTAAGCAATCCCTCTGGCATTTTGAGCTTTTAAGATAGGTGACCTAGGAAGATGTCTTTGACTATTTTTAAGCATGTGCTACAGTGGTTAATCAAATTGATAGTTAAGGTATATATGATGAAAAGTTGAATGATATAGATGCACTTACCATGAAACCTTAGATGTAAGGTGCGTGAGTTAAGCTAGGAGGATCAGGACACGGGAGACTGGAAGACTGGCAGACGACGATCTCTACTTGTGCCATACAGCCAAGAAAGCACATTATGCAAACGTGAACCCTTTAACTTTTTTAATAAAATTTTTAACTTTTTTAAAGCTCATTCTGCACTCAGAGGAGTAACTTGTTGGTACTGATAGAATGTTATGATATCATTCATGCAAAATCTTATGTATCCACTTTCTCTTGGAAATCAACTACCGTAGTACAAGTGTAGGCAAATCTTTCTGAATCTGAGCATAGAATCCAAAAAAGTTTTACATGCAACCCACTATAGACACAAAACCTCCAAACATGTGGGAGCCCAGTCAAGATCAGTAGAAACCCTTAGGCAATCTCTGCTGTGGCTGAGCGCAGACACAAAGTGAGTCCCACAGAGCCTGGCTTGGAAGAACAGAATTCATCCCTATAGACTGTAGACTTATGAAAAACAGTAAATGTTGATTCTTGTATGACTCTGAGATTTTAAACTTGTTATTTGCAAGACAGTAATGTGGAAAAAGATACGTGGTGTGTACAGCACCCCCTGGTAAATGGCTGGTGAATGTTAGGTATCTGTATACATTCTCATTTTGTTGAATCTAGAGCATTTCAATAATGATGTTTGCTTCCTTGTCTAGAAGATTCTGTAGACAGCTTCTGGGTAACACTGCCATGACTCATCTGGCAGGCAGGGACTATTCTATTCCAGTGATTCTAAGGTGCATGCTGAATTCACAGCTGTTAAAACGCTAAGATCCTGTTTATGGTGAAAATTCTCATTAAGCTCCTGAGGATACCAGTGATCTGTGGGTGCAGGTGATCCCAGCTCCTTGAGCCCAGAGTGCTCCGGAAGCAAAGTCCACCACTGACATGGCACAATCGGAGACCTGCAGCCCGTGGAGATCAGGGGACCATGTACCGACCCCCTCCAAGGCAGAGTAGCGCTTTCTTCTTTGTTCTCCAAGGTGACCAGCGAGGAGCTGCCTGGGCCTCCCATGAGGGCTTCCAGTTTGCCTAAGCACTGCAAGGGCAAAGGCTTGGGAAAGAAGACTTCTTTCCACATTTGCAGTTTGAAAGGACAATATATGGTCCCTAGGGTCTCCTCCTGCTGCATTAGAATAGTGTTTAATTACCCTGCACATAAATAGTGTTGAATAGCCAAGGAGATGTTAAATGCTACAGTTATGGGGAGAGCCAGAAGAAGTTTAGGTATTGCAATTAAAGGCACTCATTGTGTGTTTTACATTTTATGTTTCATCAGGATTTGTGCACCACTCAGAGACACATTAATATATTATTCCATTATCTCAGACTTTTATAGCCCTTATTAGAGTGAGGCAAACGGGGTTAATATTTGGCATTCATAATGAAAATTTATTGGCACTACAAGAAAATTAGTAAGGTCATTTCAATGTTAGTCATTATTTTGGAGGAAACAAGTCACCCAGGTGAACCATGCACTTGGTCCAAATAAAGTTCATCTACAAAGTAATTTTTAAAATCACGCTCTTGAAAAATGAATAATTAAAACAAACTTCTCTAAAGCACATTTTATGAACTACTACAATACTGAGTGTCCTAGAAGCACTTGAAAACTGATGGCACTAAGGATGCTGATTATCTCTTCCATGGGGAAAAGCCTAAGAACAGGGAATTGGCATACTGCGGCTGGGTGTGTGTGAAACCCTTCATGCAATTCCCTTGTGCTTATGTCTGTAAGCAGGACCTTTGCCTTGTTAATGGGGTTGAGAATAACTAAATTGTCTCGTTTGTCTGAAATCCAGCCTTGACGTTGTGCCTAGGCCCCTGCAGCTTCCCTGGGAAGTCAGAGGTTCCGACCACATGGATGGATAAAGCACACAGTCTGAGGTCACAAAGACAACAAACACGCACAGTGGCAGCTTTGGTCAGAGCGGGTGAAGGGTCCTGTGGGTCTAAGGACAGGGCTGCAGTCCCATCCCCCGAGCTATGCACAGTACCTTCTTGAGTATGAGAAGACCACTCGCCCTTGTTATCATTGGGAGAGAACATATATTAATAAAAAGTATATTCTCCCTATTGATATAGAAACCAAGAAAGGACTTTGGGACTAACACCTTATGAAGCAGACACAGTTTATTTATACTCCTATTGTTCAGTAACTGAACTACATTACTTGAAACCGTGTTATTCTAGGAGAATTTAGATGTTTTGTCCTCAGGAATCATCTTGCTTCACTTTTAACCTTTGGGATATGAAGTCACTTAATTGTTCCCCGGCTTTTTGGCACTTTTAAGCCTTTGCTTTTTCTCATTGATTCAATGGAAGCATATAAAAAACATATTCTTCAACTTACAAAAACAAAGATGCGCCCAGGAATATCTGATCACACACATCATGCCTCGGAATCTATGATTGCTTGCAAGCCAAATAAAATTTATTTATTTCCATCATAAAATGAATACTTAATCAAATTAATTAACATACCCTTCACCTTGCATAGTTAACTTTGCTTTTGGTGAATTTATAGTCAACCAAGAAAAGTGTATACACAATTTTTTTTTTCAGAACCGGGGATTGAACTCAGACCCTCGTGCTTGCCAGGGAAGCGCTTATTCTACTGAGCCATCTCCCCAGCCCCCTATTCACTTTAACAGCTCATCATACTACTAAACATCTGGAAGCTCAGGGCCAGCACTTTGAGTACCTTTTGCAACTATAGAGGCCAAAGATAATTTGTATCATTGCATGGTATTTCTATAAATTTAGTATTAAAATATCAATGCAATTTTTTTCCTGATGAATACATTTTTGTTGGACTCTGTATATCAAAATATCACATTTCCTATTTGAAATGGGCACAACTTAAATTTTTTGATTATAGCTCAGTCAACTGAACATAATAACAATAATATAAATCAGAAATTATTTGATTTTTTTTCCTTGGTAGAAGAAGAAACTTTTCAAGAATATGTTACAAGCCATTGTTTGTTTCAGGTGGGGACAGTAAGAAACAGAACTAAAATTCTTGCAAAGGGACATTAGGATTTGTGCACCTCTTCAATCACACATCATCAGAATTTGATCCACACCTTAAAGGAGAAGAGGTCTCACTTGCTCCAGTTCTAAGAGGATTTAATCCTTGGCAGCTGGCTTCCAAGTGGGGGCTCGGGGTGAAAGGGGCAAGAGACCAGACAAGGGCTGCGAGCCCCAAGCCCAGGATCACGCAGTCACACAGAGGAGTGTGCTCCTCCTACCTCAGACGGCATCGATCTCTGAGGGATGGAGTGTGACCCTCACACTAAGCTCCAAGATTGGATTTCCAGGGCTCAGTTCAGCTTCTACATGGAGAGAGAGAGAGAGAGAGAGAGAGAGAGAGAAAGAGAATATTTAGTGGTGACGAAGACAAATGGAAAGAGGGATATTCAAAGAAAATTCAAGAAATTAAGGCAGTGTTTCTCATCAGAGAGAAATAATACCTCTTTCCTCTTCCCAGGAGTAGTTAGCAATGTTTGGAAACAATTTTATTTCTATATCACTGGGACAGAGATGTGATCAGCGTCTAGTGTAGAAATGTTGCAGA
>NW_004524618.1:7634521-7637597 GCF_000260255.1 Octodon degus | reverse complement strand
AGAGAGAGAGAGAGAGAGAGACAGAGAGAGACAGAGAGAGACAGAGAGAGAGACAGAGAGAGACAGAGAGAGACAGAGAGAGACAGAGACAGAGACACAGAGAAAGACAAAGAAAGAGAGAACAAGGCTTCATTGTCGCTTACCACAAGATAGTGGCAGAAAAGCCTGGTTTGCCTTCTGTCCAGGCCTTACTCCCCAGAGAGTGCACCCACATGAGAGCATGAGAAGCTTCCGAAACAGGGCCAGGGAGGTGCCAAGCGATAACCAGCCAGAAATCCACGTGTTTTTCCATACTTGCTTCTGGAAAGCGATATTTACAATTCAACATTTTTTTAGCTGTAAAAGAATGACCAAATATTTTCCAGTGATTCCGTCACTACCTCTTTTCACAGCTTCTAATGTGGAACAGAGCCTCAAATTGATTTTGTTTAAACATAAAATTGTCTTATAATGGCTTTCTCCATGGAAAGAGGCTGAATATATAATTGTACTCCCTTGTGGGAGAAAATTCTTAATTCTGCCAGCAGGAGGTTTCTCTCTGAATTGATCCTGATGGAAGAGTCCATCACCTGAGGCAGACAGTTATTTCAAAAGAACTGAATGTCATGGGATGCCCTAAGGATCACATTTTTGTCTTTTTTTTTCAATAATTCATGCTGTTGTAACCCTAATCAGGATGATTGGCTTTAACCTGTTTTCTATAGAATTCAACGAATCATTTTGTTCATTGAGTGGTTATTAGGATTCCCTGCAGTTTTTTGAATTCTATTTTTGTGAAGGGACTTTCTTTGCAGACCGCAGGCCCAGGTAGATGCAACGCGTGGCAGAGCCCTAATGACTTGCCTGCTACTAGCTGACAGCCCGGTTGTCTGCTTCCTGTGCTCCATACCGTGTCCTCATCCAGGCTTTCTGGCAATCTTGAAGGAATTCTTTCATACTCTAACACTGCTGGGTCTTTTATCTAGAGTTTGTGGAATAGCTACATCAATAACAAAATAGTGATGTGAGTTTAGAAGGAGAAATAAAATAATTTGTTGGAAAAGGAAAATTTAAAAAAAGGAAAAGCAGTCACTTTACTGGAAAAGCAGAGAAATTACACAGATAGCTACCTTTTTGGAGTAAAGCAGAGAGCCTGGAACCTTACTTGAGGGTCTTTGTGCTCAGTCCTTTTACATGGAGAGAAAGACAGTCTCCCCCTTGAGAGTTAGTCTAACTTGCTCGGCTGTTCAGGCCCTGAGAACCCTGATCTGCCTATCGGCCCTTCCGCTGCCTGTGTATACATTCTTGGGGAAGCAGACTTCTCTGATCTCTTTGTCCTTTCCAGGTGCTTATCTTGTGAGATTTACAGCAGAGCCTCATGTTTTAAGCTGGGTAAAAAGAATATATGCATGCTGTAGTGTATTATATATGAGAGAATGCTAAAATATGTATGTTCTTCCATACAGGTGTGTGAGTGTCCAGGTGTTGGTGCATTTGTTAGTCCCAACTGCGTTTATAGTGATGTGGACCCTGCCCACGCTGTTACCTTTGTGTTAACTGAGCGTGGATGGAGGACAGATTGAAGGCCTTGGTGCGAAGTCGGTCAGTCCAGGAGCCTTATTCAGCCTCTCTGACTGTTTTTCTTTGCTACTTTCTCTTCAACTCTTTATTTGTCAGAAACCACACTGCGGCACTTTAATTTCTCTTCCCAGTTCACCCACAATGCTCAGATCGCTTTCATGCCATTTGTGGATATGGACTCCACGCACAGGAAAGGCTGTCCTTTCCTTTCTCTTTTTTCTAGGAAGGCCAGTGCTTGTTAACTCTGGAGTCCCACCTGAGCAGCTCTCCTTGAAAGAAGAGCAGTTGTCTCCGTTTTGGCTGTGCCTGACCCTATTTTCTTATATTGCTATGTACAGACCTGGCTGGGACTTTTCCTTATAACTTCAAATGGCTTTAAGCAATGCACACGTGTCTCACCAAGGTGCTGGTGGTAGTCTTCAAAGACCGCATGCGTGTTTCCCAATAACCCACACCTGTGGCTCTTTAATGTGAACCAGGTTGAGATAGGACAAAGATCCAGCGCTGTACTCTAGGATTAAGTCTGGAAATAGAGGCAATGACTTCTTGGCCTTGTAAGATTACACATCAGTGGGGCCGGGGAGATGGCTCAGTAGAATAAGTGCTTGCCTGGCAAGTGCAAGGGCCTGAGTTCAATCCCCAATTCCACAAAAGATTACCCATCAAAGCTGAAGCCCCAGACCCCACAATGTTAGATACCATCTCAGTAGTATAATGTACACTACTTTTCTGCATATTCTCCTCTCTGTATATGACAGAGGTGAATACTGGCCTCATATCTAGCCCAGCCCAGCTCACAGTACTCACCTACTTCCTGCCATTCTCAGTCATTCATCCTCAAGCTACTCCTCCTTTATGACCGAATAAAACCCAGATTTGGCCCTCCGTCATCGAGGCCTTTGTTCCAGACAGCCATCACCATGGCTGGACTTAGGACCCCTTGGATTCCCCTAACTATAAATATGCTTTAGTGTCTTTATTCTCACAGTGGGTTGCACTGCAAGTGGTAGATTATAATTAACTTGATGGGGCTGGCCAGATAGCTCAGAAGATTAAAGCATCTGCTTAGGCAGATGCAAGGACTGGGGTTCAATTCCCAGCATGAAGTGTGGACTCCACCCCCCCAGGGTGCATTGAGATGGTGATTCAGACTGGGTGTGGTGGTGTGTGCCTGCAATCCCAGTGCTTGGGAGTCTGAAAACAGGAGGATCACTATGAGTCCGATCTGTGTAGTGAGACCCTGTACTAAATACATTAAAAAAGAAATAACTTGATGAGATTCTAATAACTTATCCATGGATTACAAATATAAACTTCCCAGACCGAGACCAGGACCAGGAAAGGTTCCCCATAGTTAACTGTGGCTTTTGTGGACACCCCATGGGATGGCCACACAATGAGCTTCAACCATAACCTAGGACCTTGAGATAGCCTGGAAATCAGCACCACAGCAGTGGGGGGATGTGTCACTCGTGGAAGCCGAGTCTGAGGAAGTCACTGTCACTCGTGGAAGCCG
>NW_004524618.1:7583729-7634076 GCF_000260255.1 Octodon degus | reverse complement strand
GGCTGTGAGTTTGCTAAAGTACCAATTGAAAGCAAAGCAAAACAAAAATAAGTGAGATAGTCGCAGCAATTAACCATAAATTGCAAAATGACAATATTTCATCACTAAAATGATGAGAGAGTATAATGTCTGCTGAAAGGGTAATCATTTTTAAAATAAATTTAGTGGGTTTTTTTTTGTAGGACACAGTTCATCTTTCTTTCTTTCTTTCTTCTTCTTTTTTTTTGTCTTAACTTTTGCACCAGGGGCCGGGGAGACGGCTCAGTGGAATGAGCACTTCCCTGGCAAGCGCAAGGGTCTGAGTTCAATTCCCGGTTCCTCAAAAAAAAAAAAAAAACAACTTTTGCACCAGGCATCACTGAAACCTTTAATACTATATAATGCAGATATAAATATAAATGAATTTCAACAATAGTGAGGGAAAGGAATCAGACACAATGATTCGTGCTCTGTGATTTTGTTTGCATAAATGCTAAGAGCAAATAAAGCTAATCTCTGCTGATGGCGGTCGCATTCAGGAGCTACTACGAAGGGATGGATGGGGGCATCCGGGAGCAAAGCAGAGCACTCCTGGGGCACTAGTAGTGCTATACAAAGAAGTGACCCCGGAAAATTTCAGCAAGGTGCACACTCTTTTCTGTGTGATTTTTGCTTTGTTATGCTTCACAAAACAAGTAAGAGATATTTTATTATATTCTAAATGCCCCAATAGGCATTTGAAAATCACTGAAGTTTCTCTTTGGATTACTGAGAACACTAGGTGTCTAAGAGGGACATGATCTCTACACAGCAGACAGCCATCCATCAGGAGTGGAGGCCAGGGCGCCCCACCTCCGACCGAGAACGATGCTCAGAGGCCATCCTCTTAATTCTGGTATAATCACTTTGCTAGAGGTGGCTCTCCTGAGAAGGTCCTGCTTTTTCTCAAGGTCCCTACTTTGGTGCTTGGGTGCTTAGCACCCAGGACAAACACGATTTGTACCTTCTGGGTGAGGCTTGCATGGGTGTTCTGTCACTTCGTCCTCAGCTGAAGAGCTAGAAAATTTAGGCAAGACAGCTATCTGCTTCACACTGTATGTTAGCAAGCATTTTATTGTTCCTTTGAGAGAAGCCATTTCTTCCCTTTGCCAAGACAAATGTCTTTTCCTAAACACCTGAAGCTCTCCGGGTCTTTTTATTTTTTCCTCTTCCATCTATGGCAGCTTCCTTTATCCACTTGGTTCTCTTAGCTTCTCTAACAGGGATGGAACACCCATCTCTGACAAAACAAAGTAAAACGGGGGGATATAAATAAAGGAAGGTATTTGTTGAAGAAATTAAATAGGAAATGCCCAGAAGTATCGGGGAATAATTAGATCCTCCTGAAGAAAGCTGCTTCAACCAGCCCATGCCACCTTTCCGGCGATAGATTCCTCAGTGTGTGTGTCTGGGCCTCACCCTGAGAGGGGTTAGTCTGCAGGGACAGAGTAGTTTAAACTCCCCATGGATTTATGAAGGATCTTGCTGAAATTCATTCCACTCACCCCACTGCTCACCCTTGTTTCTCTCACTCCCTCACAGCACAAGCCCCAAGCACTGCTATTAAATTTCTCTCACACAAATGTCTGTCACAAAGCTCGCTTCCCAGAGTCTGACTTCACATGACGTACGACAGGTACAACTGATAAGATACAACCGTACAATAATGCACCCTCAACACCAAGAAAGTAACGTATTAAGGTGGTGAACAAAAAGGTGGCGCTGCTGCTGACACGTAGCAAATCTGGAAGATGGGCCCCTCCTCTGGTTCCCGAAGTAGTTGTGGTCCGGTCAGATGCCCTCTCATGGCTGCTGTCTCTTAACTGTGACTGCCTCAGGGCTTCGTTCAGCGTGACAAAACATACACATGTTTCTTGGTGAAAGATTCATGACTTCCCTCACATAGGCCATTTGCTCAGGAAATCTCCTCACTGTGAACTCTTTCCTGCCTCCCTGAGGTGCAAACCTTCTCAATTTCTTGCCACCTTTACCATCTTAGAATATCTTTTTCAGCCACCTGAGAGCAATGCCTGTGAAGAAAAATAGCAAGGGTGTGCCCTCATCTGTGTCAGGGGTAGACTCCTAACCAGGAAGCAGCAATTAGAGGCTCGTTTCCTCCTGAAAGTCTTCCCAGACTGTCCCACTCGCTCATCCGACGCTCCTGCCTTTCATTTCGGTGAGTGGTTGTGTTCACTCTTTCTCCACTATTGTGACAGCCTTGAATACAGTTTCCCTTGCCTGTTTAACTCTGTCTGGTACCATTTTTCTTTGACACTCACTTTCTTTCTTAGTGATTTTTATCAAGCAGAGAAGCTTGAGGGGTAAAATGGCTGTGGGTTGTAGTGCCTGGTCCTGCCCAGCAGAGCACTCCCATTCTGGACTGTTCTTTGGATATTCCAACTGGGCAGGACCACAGGCAAGCAGAAAAGCTCCTCTCATTACACACGTGGAGAGACAGCAACAGCACGTCGGCTCGTATCTCAGAAGTCTGCCCTCATACTCTCACTGGCAGGCCAAGCAGGACAGCTCAGCCTGGTGGTCTGAATGAGCAAATGCAAGAGCAGGCCTGGCTTTCTGCACAGCAAGTTCCAGAACTGATGCCATGCACCTTCAATGGTGCCGGCCTTATTATTCCTAAGGGCTCTTCCTGCTTTGATGATTTAATACCATCTTCTCTAAGCACCCGTACAGTGCTTCAGAGGCCTCTGCTGCTCTGGCTACATGGCCTTTTATTGAACCCACTCTATGAAAGTGCTTAAAGCCTTCTACTGGCATTCGAGTTACTGCCAGAGTTTTACTTTGTCTTTATTGCTTTCTTTATCTTTGTTATATTTTTCTTTAAGAAAAATCCCCACCAATCCTATTACTCCATCAAATGGCATGTCACTTTTATGTTTTGTATTACCTATATTTATTGTTTTTCAAACGATGGAAAAAATTTCTTTGCCACTAGCATTAGCACCAGGACACAGTCATATCAGGAGCAAAAGGAAGTCATCTTCTCGGCCCACAATCCTTTTCAACTGTTTTTATCAATTTAAGTATTTCATTATTTATTTGGTGGGATCTAGTAATTATTTTAATAAATTTGCTCACATTTAATTACTACATTGTTATTTATTTTCCCTTCAGGAAGCATGACAGAAACCTTTGTGATATGTTTCAGGAATCTGTCCATGAATCCAAACTTACCTTTTAATTGTTTTTATTATCTGAATTTAAAGAAATTTTTTTTAGTTCTTCAATCCCTGAGATATAAACAATGGAGAAACACAGACCTCAAGGGATAACTGCCAAGCATGGAGAAAGTGGCAAAGCGCAGCTCTGAGGCTGTGAAACAGCATTTTAAGGACGTTCCCATTGAGCCTGGACCTTCAGACCATGCCTCCTCATCCCCGCAACGTGGGGACATTCTATTAAAATCAACGGAGCTCAAAAAGGTAAGACGTCTCTAAGAACTCATTCCAGTGGGAAGCAGCCAAGCAAGGGCAGGATAGAGCACTCCGGCAAGCTACTCACGATCTGGCTCTGCATAATGGGACCACTGTACTAATATAAACTGTTCTGAGTCCAACAACCTTTTCCAGAATGGGTATGCATTTTATTTATTTATTTATTTTGTATGTTAAGGAAGAGTCTACAGGCTGTTTAGGGTCTCACTATAAGACCGGACTCGTAGTGATCTGCCTGTTCACAGCATCCCAAGGATGGGATTGCAGGTGCACACCACCACGCCCAGTCTCAACCACCATCTCGGGGCTCCCTGGGGGTAGGGCTGGCACACCGGCCTGGGGATTGAACGTCTGGCCCTTGTGCATCCTTGCACTCACTCTAATCTGCTGAGCCATTTGGTCGGCCCTTGGGTATGCATCTTTTGATACAAACTAAAAGAATGTATGAAAGCACATAAGGCTTTAAAGTAGTGATGACTTTTGTGTTTATTTCTTGGAAGCGTGTTTAGTTTAGACATTCTATATAGATTTAGTAATATTAATATTAAATATTTTAGTATAAAAGAAACAATGGAAGATAATACAATAAATATTTTGTCAATACAGAAATTTATAAGTTTCCTATATTTCATTTCATCGTCTTTTTGTTTTCTACATTTAAATACATTACTAGGTTGGCAGATATTTTTATTCTTCGTTTTTGTTAATGCAATCATAGTCTGCAAACAGTTTTTTCTTGGGCTGCCATTTTTCCAAAGGAATAAATCTGAGACAGTACTTCTCAAACCAACTGTACATTATAATCACATACAGAGCTTTGTACAATAATATCCCCATAACTGAAAACGTGATGTTAAGTAGACTAAGGCAGACATAGGAAGGCACATGTACTTCACCGCTCTCATGTGAAAGGTGTATGCAGAGGCACAGCGTACAGCAGTCATCACTAGAGGAGGGGTCTGGGGGGTGTTGAACAACAGATGCATGCAGGAGGAAACTTTTCTACACTCAGCAGCACAGCGGGCATCACCGCCACAGCTCAGCTGATTATGTGTTTTACATAAAACCTAAAGAATAGAATTTTAAATTTCTCAAGAAAAGAACGATGAAAATGGCAAGTGTTTGAGAAGGTGGAAATGCTGGTTGCCCTAATTTTATCATTACACGTTATATGCACACATCAGATCAGTGCACCATATCACAGGACCTTGTATAATTCTCATGTATCAATAGAAATATTGCTTGGCTAAAGTGCTTGGTGACAGATGGGCAGAGAGCTTTTCCAGGATCCGTTGTCCTTGATTCAGAGACTCTCCTGCTCAATCGCAGCAGGGAGGGCTGCTTTCCTCTCTTCTATTTCTCCAGTGACAACCCTTAGACCAGTGAAAAGTTAGACCCGGTGCTCTTCACTCACAGGTTGTGCTCCTGGTTCCTTTCTCTGGATTGTACGCAAGTCACTCTGTATAATCTTGGACCCTCCGTGCGCACCAGGAGATGCCAGCCCCTGCTTCCCACCTCTCCCGCACTTTCCCATACTTTCCCATGTCCTGCTGGCAGAGGTCATCTACCAGTGCTGTCCCAGGCCTGCAGGGGCTCTGCAGCGGGCCCTCTGTGCCTAGTAATCAAATCTGTACAACAGTCCCAGGAGGGACGTGGTAGCACCCCTGCTCTATAGAAGTACACTAAAGGGAAAGGAACCTGGCTTAAGTTTCGTGAATAAAGGCAGGCAGAGGAACACTTTGGAGCATTTAGGGAACTTTTGAATTTGAAGCACAATCTGTTGGAGTCAGTGCCAGCAATGTGGTTAGGTCTGATCCTTCTTCTCTTAAGTGTGGAGTAGTGTGTGTGTGTACATGCATTTTTGTGCATGTGTGTGTGCATGCATGTGCATGTTTACATATGTGTGTGTGCACGTGTGTGTGTGTGTGTGTGTGTGCGTGTGCGTGTGCAATGCCCTGGCTGACTTTCTCTCTTCAGGTGATGTTTATGCCTGCAATACATGCACCTTCCTCCATGTCCACACCTAAATAGGTATCTTAGAACAAAACACGATCTCTTCATTTCAAGAAATACGTCCAGGGCTGGGCAAACCGATGCCCTTCCAGTAGGCTTAGCATTTCTCAACACAAGTGGAACAAATGCTTCTCCCCAGTCTTTTTCAGGGAAGGAATGGTCCCTCGTCTCATTTTTCATGGGGACATATGTCTTCATGCAGAGTTTCTGAGCAGCACCAGTGTGTCCCAAAGCACTGCCATTAATCCCCTTCTTGTCCCAAGAGCTCAGAGAACGAGCAGTGGAAGGACATTAAAGGCAGTGCAATTACGACACATGCAGACACCACATAAAATGTTACTTTTTGGCTAGCACTGTGCCTTTTGCTAATTTTACTCCAGTTTCCATTTCATTAGGAAAAGTGGGATTATTTCTGACTGAAATCCAAGGAGATTCCTTGGGATTCCATCTAAAGGAGCTGGCAGGGTTATTAACTAAACTTCACTGAATGCTAACATGTTGTCCGAGGTTTTATCTTGTATGTGTGCTGCACAGAAGGCAGAGAAAGGCAGCAGACAAGTTACTGCTGCAACACTAAGTTGAGTGAGACCTTTGCCTCTCCTCAGAGTGATTTAGCATGCAGCCAACTTGCCTAACTTTCCTGAGTTTCCTTCCTCACATTTCTCAGCATAGCATGAGCATCATGATTCATGTCTCCTAATGTTTGCAGAGTTAGTAGCTGGAGTGAGACATGCACTGTGTAACAGTATCAGCTGCACTGTCCATTCTTGGGCCCAACACGCCTGACCACTGAAAGCGCTTATCTCCCCCTTGCCCATCATCTGCCAATGTGGAATCCACAGAGCAACTTCAGAGTTTGTCATTTTATCCTGGTGACAATCAATTCAGGTAGGCATGCGTTCTTATTTCCCTTTGCACTGAGTTCATAGGTTGAGTGACTGTTTTCATCAGATTCAGTCCAGAGCGCCTCCTATGACAATGGCTATGGTCTTCGGATGAGGACTCTCCTACCTCTGGAACATGCTGGACAGCACGGGGCAGCACATCATCACAGCACAGTCCAGGTGCCCTCCTGCAGTGGAACAGATTGTCTCAAAGACAGATGACCTAAAGCCCCAAATCTATGCACAATCCAATCAATTTATGCTAAAGGCCTTGCACAAATCTTGTCTTAATTACATTTTTCGAAGAATTCAAGAGTGTTGGATTTTTTTTTAAAGACAACTTTATCCTTGTACAATATGGAATTTACTGTTCTTGCTTTTATTTAAGAATCAGAAAAATAAATTCTAAACAGAGTTTTTTCAACTCCAAAGCTTGTATTTGATTTTTCTTCCAACAAGACATGGGGTAGAATATGTTACAGTATGAATTCATGTGTCCCTAGAGAGGTACATGGAAAGAGTTTAAAGGTTCAGAAAAGGGAAGATTCTATGGTACAATGTAGATGTTAGTTTTCAGAAATAATTTAAAAATTAAAAAATAAATTGAGGGTTTTGCTTTCTTATGAGGGGGAGAGGGGAGGGAGAGAGAGCAACAGACAGAAGGAAGGAAGGAGAGAAAGAAGAAAGGAAGGAAGGAGGGAAGAAAGGAAGCAGGGAGGAAGGAAGGGATGGAAGGAAGGAAAGAAGGAAGGAAATAAAAGAAGGGAGAAAACTGATAGAACTGGGACACAAAGGGGCTGTGAGAAGCTGTTATAATCTTGTAGTACTTTGCATCAGTTGCAGAGTCTTGAACTGTGTATCCCTAGGTTGCAAATTTTAAACACTCAGAAAATTGGTAGTAGTTTTAATTTTTTAAATCATAAAACACATCTGTGTACTCATCTTTAATTTTATGAAGCTATACTTGCTGTGAAAGCACGTGGGGAGGGAAACTGTCCTCCAGGGGAGCCCTGGTCCCCTACAAATCTTCGGAGCCACCCAGCCCTGTCAGTGGGCCTGGATGGAAGCAGTCAGCGAGTCACGGCTGCCCAGGTGCTCTGTCACTCACATAGCTATTACTTTTAAATTCCTTCCATAACTATTTGCCAAGCGGTGACTTCCAGAAAGTCCACCCTTGCAGGATTCCAGAAGAGGCATGGAAGTAAGTGTCTCTGGACAAACAGGACTTTGGGCTGAGCGGATCTTGTGGCTCACAATCCGTGGACTCAGGGAAAGTGCAGACAGAGCACTCCCTGCCAGTAGTGAGCTTCCTGGGGGCCTGCTTTATGTGACGTCCTCTTCTGCTGCTGCGTCAAAATGTGATTCTACCTTGAAGTGAAATGCACCTGAGAAATACTTAAAACAAGTGGCACATCACAAGTGTACCAGAGATCCAATGCCCCGGAGCCACGCAGGGGCGATGAAGCTTCTGACATCTTGAGTGTAAGGCAACTTCACCAAAGCTACCTCTGTAAGCAGTAGAAAGTGAATCACACATCTCGGGATGTCGTGGGACATATATTTTACATATTTTTTATGTATTTGACAGTTGCAGGGTCTGACTATGCAGCTCGGAGTCATGGTGATCCTCCTGCTTCTGCTTTCAGCCTCCCCAGCGCTGGGATTACAGGCATGCACCACCACTCCCAGCCTCTGGGCGGCTCAGCAGGCCCGGGGGTGGGGGCAGAGGCAGAGCTGGAGCGCCATGTGGTGCCAGGGATCAAACCATGGTGCCTATGCTTGCCTAAGCTTGCCTAAGCAGGCACTGCAGTCCACTGAGCTATCTCGCTGGTCCTCTTTTACTTAAAGTGGAAGCCAAAGAAGCCTTGAGGAGAGATTAGCTGTGTGTGAATTTTGACACCACACTTGCTTGTGTTAATTAATTTATTTGCTTCTCTCTGTGAGTGCATGTGTATGTTAGTAATGGTACTGAGGTTGAATCTGGCCCCATGGCTCCATTCGACTTGAATTTATAACCTCCTTTGAAATCTTCTGGACAAACTGTAGGATTTGGAAGTATCCTCAGTTCTTTTATGTTACTTTTGAGACAGGATTCCACTTAAGTTGCTAAGTTGGACAGGGTGGGCTTGAACTTGCCATCCTCCTGCCTGGGCCAGCTAGTGCTAAGAAGACAGGTGTATGCCACCAAGCCTGGCTTTCCTTTGGTATTCTTAATAAAACAGGAGGCTCATGACCTGACTATGGGTCATGAGACAAGTTAAAAGAAACCCAAACAGCTAGGCCTTTTGTTCCCCAGGAAAACTCTCTGCTTCACTGAGAATGCTCCCTCAGGTGAGCCACATGGAGTCAGCCAGGGCTGTGGACTTCTGCCCCTGCTCTTGTCTTCTGGAGACCTTCACAGCTGGGGAGGGGGAAGCTAAAGAAATGAACCATTTCAATAATACATGGAACAGATCCACCAAGCAGCCAATAAAGGGGTAAGATTTAGAAAAGAAAGGCTTAAACTTATAACCTCCTTTGAAATCTTCTGGACAAACTGTAGGATTTGGCAGTATCCAATTCGGGCTCTCTGGACATGTAAATACGTCTCAAGTTCATTAAATAGTCAAAAATCAATGAGAAGGTTTTTCTTTAACTTTGTTTCTAACACTGTTTTAGTTTTTAGATAGAAGAGGCAGAATGGAACTGAAACACCTGCTACTCAACATAGAGTATTTCTCAGTGTTTTGTCTATAGTTGTGAAATTTTGTGGGTTTTGTATTTACTAGAAGCCCAGACTTAATTTGCCTTGAAGATATAAAAGGCATCAAAGGAGATATGGACCCCATATATGTGGAGCTTACAATTTTTCATAGATGTATGTTGAAGAATCATCAGTTTTGTAGCAGCTCAGTGTCATGTATAGGGTTATATGACATTGAATCACAGGGACAACCAGCCTGGCACGAGGAAGTAAGGACACATCCCTGAGATGGAACCCTAAAGTTGAGCGTTGTTGAATAAGGAGAGGCCTGGAGATGCCTCCAGCTTTGAGATTACACTGAGGCTCTCCAAGCTGGGAATGCAAGGTTTTCTAAGGAGAAATAGTTTAAGTACAATTTTTAAATAAACTTGCACATTTTCCCTTGCAAAAAAAAAGGAGAGTCATTGATGAAATGAACAACTAGACTTACTTTCATAACTGTCGGTGTACTGTCCACGGAAAGACCAAAGTCTTCCATCAGAAGACTGGGTGAAGGTCCGTCCCCACACCAGCTGTGTGAGGCAGCTTCAAGGGACTTGCTGCCTGAGGTGATTCTGAGGTGAACACAGCCTTCATCACTGCTTCCTGGTGCTTCTATAAGTGACATTTCTTCATACCTTAATGTGGGCGAGTGAAACCTATTTCAAGGCCTTTCAGGTTCTCACCCCATAGTTCACTTTTAGTCTAAAAAAAGTGAATAAAATGTTTCCAAGCTAAGTCCAGAAAGAGAGAAGATGCTGCCACAGTAAGCTTCAACAGTTTTATTTCCCTCTCATCCTCCTGTAGCCTCCTTGACACAGTACTAAGTCCACTAAGTGCATTTCAGTGGCTCCGTTTTCTTGAAGGTCTACAGAAACAAAATCAAAGAAAAGAAAAGAAAAAATCATACAGTGATGAATGGTAACGTGGCAGTCTTACATGTTGGCAGCTCTCTTGTTAATGAGTGTAGATGTTCAGGCTTTTTCCACTACCTCTGTCTCGCCATTGTCCAAGGGAAACTAGTACCACTAAATATGTTTAAAGAGATCCTTCAAAGCACAACAACTTACTCTGGCAGAGAATGAGGATAGGCTATTTCTGGACAAGAAGTACGAGATATGTGATGAAAGAAAACCCAAGCTCAGCAAGCTTTCTTCTCCTCCTATGGTCTTCAGCGCCATCATACCAAGAGTTTGTTTAGTTCTGGTTTGTTGTAGTATTTTAATTATGAAATGTTTTAAGCACCTCAAAACATAATGTGGCAAACTCTAAGTGCTACATTGCATCCTCCACAATATCTCAACTTATTTATATTTTAGTTCCACCCTCACTGATCTTCATCTGCATCACACACGTCAAACAATGTGATGCACTTCCAAGAAAATATACCATTAGTCTGAGATGATATACATCAGATCTTTCTAAAAAATAAAAATGTCTTACTACTTTTTATTATTGTGCGTTTGCAGTACTTCATGACTGCTTTCACCAGAAGAATAGTACACAGACATAACACATTAATTATTTCTCCTTTCCTTCTGCTCCCTTCCTCCAGCCCTAGCTCCATCTTCCGGTCCCCTACCCATGAGAACGTACAGTGACATTTCTCCTTAGTGGCACTGTCTGAAATGAATCCATTGCAAAGCACACAACTTTCCTTAGATATCTGGTTAATCATTGTTTTATTGAGTCCTTACTAAGGTACTGTGAAGATAGCACCATTATAAAGTCCACATTACAGTTGTAGGAGCTGGTCTGCTGAAATAAAGGCACTTATATGAGGTTGTAGGGCTGGCAAGCGTGGGAACATTGAAGGAAGTCTGACTGGAAAATGCTCAAGAGGCTTTGGTCAGTCCATTGTCATGGTTTCTTCAAGAAGGTTATTTTTCATTTTCCTAAAATAAGTTTTTCCTTCTTTTCTATGCAATAGAAAGCTATGCAAGTCTTGTTGTTTTCTTTGGTTTTGGTATTGCTGAGGTAGGAAAAGGAAACTCCCAAGGTTCTGGAAATGCTTGCTTTGGTTGAAAGCAGTCTGTGACACACAGCTGTAGATCAGCTGGAGAGGTCCACGTGGGAAGATGGGGAAAAGAAATACTGGGGAGACTGATTTATCTCAGTGTTGTTCCGAAAAGAGCGAATGGATCGAGTTACCAGATGAAACTTGTCTACCACAGCACTTACTTCCTAAGTCCCACAGGTACTGCAAACGGAAACAAGACATGAAACACCATTAAAATAAATGAGGTAATAGTGTTCTTTAAACAACTATCAGCACTTCTGTATAAGGAGCCCCCTCCCTGGTTTTATAGTCCCTGAGTTCCAATTTCTATTTATTTCTTTGTAGTTCAGCACTAAATGAGGGTAATATCTGTGAAGTCCTGGATAATGATATTTGAAAGGAAGAAAAAAAAAACCAAAAAGAAATAAATAGAAAACAAAACAGGAAGGCTTTTCAAATGCACAAGGGTGTCGTGTTTCAGGTAATCTATTGCAGGACCTGGAGGGAAGTTGAAAATGAGGGTGTAAAAGAGACTCTAGGTAGGATCAAATATGCATTTTATTTAATGTTTCAAATCTAAATTATAGATGTGAGCATTCCAGAATTTCCTCTTTGTATTTTTCCATGAACTTGTAAGAGGATTTTCCAGCTTCTCCCAATCGGCCTGGCATCTTCCCGTTCCTAGGAAGACTCTGAAGAAAGAAGGAAGAGTGAGCGAACTAGGCAGAATAACTATTGGCAGAATAAATACAGAGAATAGAAGATTTTGCTGTGATCTCAACATAAATGATAAATGTTTAGAATAATGGATATGTTACTTAATTTGATCATTACTCAATGTAGTCATGAATCAAAACATTACATTGTATCCCATAAATATGGATAATTTGTATATGTCAATCAAAATAAAATATTGGCAGAATAAATACCAATAATAATCACCTTTCTTGAAACTATTTACACCAGCACTTAGAGTTTTGATTGCTCTGTAGTTTTCTAAGCTAAAGCCTTTGTGTAAGGTTTTTACAGAGGTGAAAGGAAGAATTATTGTAGTGGATTTTTTTTTTGCAATTATATGAAAAGACCCACATCATTTCATAATCACTTTTCTGTGTCTGGATCATGCATTTCTGGTGCCTGCGTGAGAGTGCCTGTGTCAGGACGGCAAGAGGTGCACCATTTCTAGGCAGCGTGGAGTGGTCCTGAGCCTTTGATCTCTAGGAAGAGCTAAGCAAAACACACTGTGCATTTTTCCCTCCGGAGCTGAATTCTTCTGGGAGGAAGAAGGAGAAACTTAACTGATGGCTTAGTGAAGCGAATCCATCTTGCATATGATAAAACTAAATTGTTCCTAAAGTGAACAGTCATGTAAAGAAGGTTTATCATTTTTTTCATTTTTATGTATTTCACACAGGGTCACTATAGAGCTTGGACTTGTAGTGATCCTCTTGCTTTCAGCCTCCCCAGAGCTGAGATTATGGGTGTGCACCACCTCACCTGGACTTGGTCGCTAGCTCAGTGTGCCCCAGGGGCAGGGCCGGCACAGCATGCAGGAACGTGGATCGAACTCTCGTCCCTGCACTTGTCAAAGCAAGTGCTTAGCTGCTGAGCTATCTCACCAGCCCAGAAGGTCTATCCACTTTTGAAGGACTGCAGCTTCAGGTTTTGAAGCTGTGCACATGATTCCAGCAGTGAAAGGCTTCTGGTTTCTTAAATCGCATCTCCTCAAGACCCAAACAGTCCTCTCCCACCAAGAACGTTCTGAGGCCGCTCCTTCCCAGGGGTGGATTTATCAGAGAGGTGGCCAGAGTGGTTCTCCAGGGATCACATACTACTGGTGTATTGGAAAGCCAAACCCTTTCAGCTAAGCAGTTAGTCACCCTGGAGAGAGCTCACCATAACTGCTTATCACCAAGGCAAACAAGCAGGGACTGCAGGTACACTTTAGCCATCTTTATTTTATTTTTGACTGACATATACAAATTGCACATATTTATGGGGCATGATAAAATCGTTCAATTCATAAATACCTTGTGCATGAATACATTGTGCAAAAGAGATAATATATCCAACATTTTAAACAGTTATCATTTCTTTATACCAAGATCATTCCAAAACTCTTGCCTTCTGCTTAAAGTATATAACACAAAAGTGATTGCGTTTGCCCCACAGTGCAGTAGAACTGCACGGATTCCTTCTTCTCTGTAACTGTAATGCTACACCTACTGGATGACCTCTTTCCACATTCCCCCATTTTACCCTCCAGCCTCAGGGAACCACCAGTCCACAGCACTTGTTCTCATGCCCTTCCCTTCCCTCACTCCTCTCCCATCCATAGCTTGATTCACTTCTTGTTTATTTTTAGATTACACAATGTTCCTGCTGCTTGTGTGGAGCACTGTGTGTATATAGCAATCCCCATTCCTTCTTATATCCTCATCTCTCCCCTCCCGCCCTCTTCCCTCAGTCTCTTGAACCCTCCCCCTCTGACAATGATCTACTCCCCAGGTCCTATTATTTATCTTCTTTTTTGCTCATTATTTATAACTTAGGCTTCTCACTTAAGAAAATCATGTTAAGTGTGTCTGTCTGATTTGTCTCACTTAACATGATGGCCTCTGTCTGAGGAATAGGAGGCAGAAAACTTTCCATATTCGGTAGGTTGTCTCTTGACCCTGTTGTTCATTTTTCTTTGATGCACAGTGGCTTTTTAATATGATGTCCCTCACACGCCAGGCCTGGGCTGGTTCCAAAGAGGTCCGGAGGGGTCCCGGGAGTAGGGCGGAAGGTCTCACTCACAAGCTGGGCCTTGATGGGTCCAGATGGATCTGGCGGGCTCAGCGGAGTGGGGACTCTCCCCACACATGCCAGGCCTGGGCTCGGTCTGGAGGGGTCCTGAGAGCATGGCGGAAGGTCGCACCATTTTGTAGTGAAAAAAATATATATCTGTATATACAAAATAGATAGGATAGATATACACCACTTTTTCTTAGTTCAATGAGGAGAAAGATTTGTACTAATAGTGTTCAGACAAGATTTCATGTCTGCATCTTGTACTATGAATAACTACTATGAAGACAACAATATGCAATGTATTAATTATTGTAACTGTCCTACTCACCTGTTTTTAAATTGTCTCATTGCTATACCTTTCTCAATAAAATTAATTTTAAAAATTAAATTATAAAATATGATACCCCATTTGTTGATTCTTGATGCCACTTTCTAATCAAAGCAGTTCTGTGCAGAAAGTACTCATCAATGCCTAAAATTCAGGACAAATGTTTTCTTTTTAACATTTTTATTTTAATTTAGTACATGGTGAGAAATATTTGCATAGGTTCAATCTTGGGCGTGAGAATGGTCAGTTTATCAAACACTATTTGTTACAAAGTGGACATCTCTCTCAATGTATATTTTCAGTTCCTTTGTCAAAGATCAAATACTTGAATGTGCTTGGAGTATTTCTGTATCTTTTTGGCATTCCACCAAACTTTGTGTCTGTTTTGTGCCATAACCATGCTGTTTTTAAAATCACTTCAGCTTATAGCATAATTACATGTCCAGGATTTTGATGCCTACATTTTGCTCTTTTTACCCAGGATTATTTTTGGTATTTGGTATCTCTTGTGGTTCCACGTGAATTTTAGGATTATTTTCGCCATTTCTGTGAAGAATGCTATTACAATTTCTATTGGCTTTGCATATGTCTATATAGTAGCTTTGAAAATATGGCTATTTTTAGGATATGGGTTCTGCCTAGGCAGGATAAAGGATACCTTTCCACTCTCTTACATTTCACGTAATTTCCTTTTCCAGAGCATCATAATTTTCAATTTAGAGGTGTTTTGTTTTTGTTACCTTAGTTAGATTAATTCTTACATATTTAAAAATTTTGGTACTATCATGAATGGTATTTTTTTCTTAATTTATGTCTCTTAGAGTTTAATTATTAGTGTAAAGGAAAACCATTGAATTTTTGTGTTGATTTTATGTTAGTATATTTCTTAATTCTGTTATTAATTTTAAAATCTCTCTTTTTTAAAAAAATGGGATCTTATGTTAAAGAATCAAGTAATCCACCAATAATGATAACTTGACTTATTATTATTATTCTCTGTCTATCCACTTTGTTTTATTCTATTTTTCCTTACTTAATTGCTTTTGTGAATGTTTTGAGTACCATCTTGAACAAGAGGGCTGGTTGTGGGCATCCTAGTCTTTCTTGTTCCTGATTTTAGAGGGACAGTTTTCAATTTTCCTCATTGGACCTTATATTGGAAGTAGGTTTGCCGTAAGTACCTTTTATCAGACTGAGATAAACACATTTTATACCTGTTTCTTCCATATTTTTATGGTGAAAAGAAATTTATATTGAACATTTTCTAAAGCACCTGAAAGCAAGCACAGAGGCCAGAGTTTTGATCCTGGGGCCTGCCATGCCAGCCCCACCCTGGGGACTCACTTGGACAGCAACTGAAACTGGGTGTTGTGGTGCCTGCCTGTAATCCCAGCGCTTGGGAAGCTGTAAACAACAGAATCACCACGAGTCCAATCTAGTAGTGAGTCTCTGAACACTCTGTAGACCCTTCCCTAAAAAAATACAGAAAAAAATAAAAATAAATAAATAATAGAACATTTTATCTGCATCTACAGAGATGAACATACAACATTTGTCCTTGCTTCAGTTTATGTGACACATTACATTAATTAATTTATGCATGTTGAACCAACCTTTTATTCCATTCCTGAGATGCAGTGTAATTGGTCATGATGCCTGAGCTTTTTGATGATTTATTGTACTCTTCTTGTCAGTGACTCATTCAGTATTTTTGCACCTCTGTTCATTAAAGAGATTAGTCTATACTTCTTTTTGGTTGTAAAAGAGATTTGGAATTGCATGATTTTAGAATCAGGGTAATGCTAATTTACAGAAAGAAAAAAACAAAACAAAACAAAACAAAACAAAAACTTCCCCATATCCCTCAGGAAAGTTTGTAAGTTGGGCCGCTGTGATTTCACCTTTTTATCTTTTCTTTCTTTCTTTCTTTTTTTTTTTTTTTTTTTTTTTTTTTTTTTTTTGTATTTTAGGGAAGGGTCTACAGGGTTTTGAGGGTCTCACTGCTACATCGGATTCATAGTGATCCTCCTGCTTATAGCCTCCTTGGAGCTGGGAATACAGGCACCAGACACCACGCCCAGCCTGTCTCAGCATGCCCCTAGGGGCTGGGTCACCACAGCAAGCCCGGGGATTGAACTCCTAGCCCCTGTGTCTCCCTAAACAGGTGCTTTAATCTGCTGAGCTATTTGGCCAGCCCTGTGATTTCATCTTGAAGCCTGGCCTCCTTCAGATGTGCTGCCAGTCACAGTTCTGATCACGGTATGTTTCACCAACTGCCTTGGGAGCCCTGTCCATCTCCGATTGCACATTAATGTAGATCTAACTTAGCTGCTGTCTCAGTTACTTTTTACTCGTTGCTGAGACAAAGTACCTGACGCTCAAAATTAAGGAAGGAAAGGTTCATTTAGCTCACAGTTAGTGGAGGTTTCAGTCCTTAGTCATTTGGCTCCAAGGAAGAGCAGTTCATGGAGGCAGAAAACAGCGAAGAGCAGAGAAAGGAGCAGCAGCTGCGGCCTCTGTCCAACCTCTCTCCCTTGCTTCTATGCCGACTGCAAAGAACCAGCTCCTCCAGGAAGAGGGGCAGCAGCTGCGGAGCTCGGAGCTCCTCTGAAGTGGCTCAGCTGTGAAGACCAAGCACCCCAAGGAAGTGGTGCGGCAGCCTTCCTCAGCCCCTCTCTGTACCCTTTCAGCGCTGACTCACCTTGGGGCGGGCCTCCACCCTGGAGCATGGAGTCACTGAACTGATCCAGCTAAGCTTCGGACCCCCCAGGTTGTCACAGTGTACCAACTGTCACAGCTGCCTGTAATCTTACGTGAGGCAAATGAGTTTGAGTCTTAAGTGTTCTTGTCTAGAAAGTTAAAACTATGCCAACCCAAACCATCTAGGTAAATAATAATATGAAATAATGTCACTAAGTAAGGACGGTTCTGAAATGGTAGCAGTATGTTAATTCATCAAAAGCCCTTCAGGGCTGAGGAGATAGCTCAGTAGAATAAGCACTTGCCTGGCAAGCGCAGGGTCATGAGTTCAATCCCTGGTCCCGGGAAAAAAAAAAAAAAAAAAAAAAAAAACCTTCAACTGTTCTATATTTTTGAAGATTACAGTGTTATTTAAAACATCACTGCTGCTCCCAGATGGATTGTAGTATTAAGGTTTTCATCACTTTTTTCTCTTGAATGGGAGTGGGCATCATTAAGTCATAATATATATACATCATTGTATGTTTCTGTTACGTGTGTGTGTGTGTGTGTGTGTGTGTGTGTGTGTGCGCTGCTCTTCCTCATCTTAGAGGTTTTGAATTTTATTTTTATTTTTTTGGCAGATCTGGGGATTGAACTCAGGCCCTTGTGCTTGCCAGAGAAGCATTTATTCTACTGAGCCATCACCCCGGCCCCTGAATTTTCAAGAATACTTTATTTTACATAATTGCTCCCTCTTGAGAAATTTAGAGAGCAAAGAGAATTTTCATATCAATACTTTGACTTTCATTCTTTAGATGGAAAAGTGTATTCCACTTTGTAACTGAAAATCTCTACCTTCAAATCTGCACCTGGCTATTTCCCACTTCCTGCACACTCCCAACCACTCTTATGCTAGCTGCTTCAACGAGACTGACTTTTTTATGTGCCACATACAAATAAGATTATTTTCTTTTACCTGATCTTCCTGGAAGGAATCTTGAAAAACATTCATTCTAAAAAATAAAATAAAATAAAATAAAAAACACTTTGCTTACCGTACTAATAAGTCCTCTTTGATTTAGCCAAACTCTCGCAGAGACTCTAAAGAATTTATATGGAAATTAAGGCAGTGGTACATCTGCTTAATTAGACAGATCTGCTTATAAAAAAGAGACAAATGCCTGCTAGGATGGGAGTAGGGCTGGGTGGGGTGGGGATTTCCTTCTCCTAATTTGCAAAGGTTCATTTCGGGTTATTGTCTTAGAGCTTCAGCCTCTGCAGATGCTTCTTTTTTTCCACAGGGAACAGCAGGAAGATGACTTCTCCTTCATGTCTGATAAATTATCTTCTCTCTACTTGTGACATAATTGAGGTCAAATATAAGGAAAACAAGTGGCAGATTTCCAGAGGTCAAGCAAAAATCTAACACCATCCCTTCTACAGAGCTGTTCATAAAATTATTTGGGAGAGTTAAAGCTTTTCATGATTTGAATCACAGAAGACCAGGCACTGGCAATTCACCAACCTCTCAAATACAACTTAAGCAGTAAGTTTTTACATGAATCTCCATGTAAAAAGTTTTTACATGCATCTCCATGTAAAAACAAACAAACTGGGATGGGGAGATGAGTCACAGGCATGAGCCCCTGCCTGGCAAGTGCAAGGTCTTCAGTTCGATCTCTGGTACCAGAAAGAATGAAAGAGCACAAGAAAGAAAGAAAGAAAGAAAGAGAGAGAGAGAGAGAGAAAGAGAGAGAGAGAGAGAGAGAGAGAGAGAGAAAAGAAAGAAAAGCAAAGCCAAGAAAAAACCCTCACATAGAGTAAAATCATTAACATGTATTTTCTACAAGGATTGTTTGAAAAAATAGCTAAATTAAATTTAAAATGCTCCACTTGTCTTCTGTAATACAAGCCCACAAGGGCTAAGAATGGATGTGGACACACAGGAGCTCACAATGGGGAGGAGGCGCAGAGAGATGAGCAGCAACATGCTTAGGAGTCGATGGTGCCCACATATAGACACACATTTAGTGGAGCACACAGACTGTGTCCCAGCCTCTCATGAACAGGATCACAGCCCAACACACACAGACACACCTGGTGACAGAACTCCCATGGAAAAGAGATCCTTGGGCACAGAGCTGCACGCACTAAGGTGCTGGCACAAAGAGACCCAAACGCATGCATGCTTGGTGCATTTGTATAAATGTAGCCTGATACAAAAGCATTCAGATGATGGTACACTCCACAGATCCCCACGTCATTCCCTTAAATATTTCAAATTCTTGACTTTAAAGTGTAAAACCTCCTGATTTATATAAATCAGAAATTTGACAACTCTGTCTCCATAGTTCACACATTTGGCCAGAGCTACAAAAATTACTTTCTATTGGTCTATTAAAAGGAACAGTTAATTTAAAAAAAAAAATTGACTAATCTGGCATGCATACCTGCTTATATCTGGTAACATGAACAACTAATTTGGAAACAACAATCTGCAATGTATCAACTATTGTTGAACTCCTATCATCTTGTTTAGTGAAACTGTGTATTGTTTCTATTTTTTATGTTTTATTCTCTTAAAAAATAAAAAAGTTTCACGTTTTATGTAAAGTGTACTATTTACCCCAATAACCTTCATTATTTCCAACACACCACCTTCCTTCAGATCACTTCACTTATTTGGGTTGCTCTCTGGCTACTGCAGGTATCTACATTCTCAAAATTTAGAAAAAAAAATAGAATTTCAGTGACAGATATTTGGAGAAGACATCTACAAGATGGTAAGTATTTAGTAATCGCATCATAAATAAAGAGGAGGGCCTGGGGAGATAGCTCAGTAGAATAAGCACTTCCCTGGCAAGCACAGGGTCCTGAGTTCAATACCCGGTACTGCAAGAAAGGAAGGAAGGAAGAAAGGAAGGAAGGAAGGAAGGAAGGAAGGAAGGAAGGAAGGAAGGAAGGAAGGAAGGGGAAAACAGTTTTCCCCAAAACAATCCAGGATTCAGTTAAGGAGTCTCAGGGAGTCCTCAAAGTAAGTATGCACTGGGAGATAAAAATATTAGTGCACACATTAAATTTTGTGCACAGCATACCAGCGGCACAAAATAAAACTTCTAAGCACTTAAAATAAAGGCATTATTCTATGTAAGACATTACCTTTACAGTCTTTGGTTTGGAGGGATATTTGTAAAACAACATAAAACAGAAAGAGAGAACTGTAGACATTTGAATTCATTCAAGTGAAAACATCTGCTCATCCTGAAACGTCATAAACAAGGTGAAGACAAGCAACAGACATGGAGAAGCTCTTTGCAGTGCATAAAGCTGACAAAAGATAAGTATCCAGGATTTATAGAGAACATCTATGAAGAAAATTGTTAAGAAGACAACTTAGTAAAAAAAAATATGGGCAAAATGTAGGAAATTACTCTTTGCATAAGTTACACCACCAATGGCTTTGTAAATATGTGAAGACAATGTGTCTCTGTGTCAGAGAAATTTGAATAAAAATTTTAAAATATTTTATTGCCATTGCATTTATATGAATGCAAAATCAAATGATTTCTAAGGGCTGGGTAAGGATGTGACTCATTTGGAAATTGCATAACTTGTACAAAGGATGCTGCTCTGGGAAGGACAGTCGGTAATATTTGACTCATTATATTATTTACGTAACTTTTGACCCACCAAATCGACCACAGGTATGTAACTCTGAAGAAATGTTCAAATATGTGTGATCAGGGATATCACTGTATCTGATTGGGAAAAAAATTGAAAGTACTTTAAATGATTTTCTAAAGAAAAATTGATGATCATTAAACACATTGAGATATATCTATAATTTTAAAAATATGAAATAGTAAAATATGAACTAAACAATGCATAACCATTTAGCTAAAATTCCAAAAGTTTACTAAAACCAACATGTATGAAAATATACAAAGTATTCTAAATTAGCCAACTATAAAAGCATTCAGGAGAAAACAAAAACAAAAAGAAAACAACAACTAAATTACGCGACCAGTCAGACTGCTGCTGGCATAAGGAAGGCAAGTGCTGGGGCCCGTAAGTTTGTCTAGAGTTGGCAGGTCGCTCAGGGCCTGGAGCGCAGGGGCATCTGACAAGGGACTGTCCTGTAACACTGCAACTTGCCTGATCTTGCAACGTATGATAATGTCTCTCTATAAGGTTGCTATAGATCCACACGGAAGAAATAGACTGTAGTTTCAAACATTTTATGGGCAAGATTAAGATGCAAACTTTGCAGAACGGGTAGTGCTAAGAGAGGAAATAAGAGCGGACGTTCTCTTCGATCTAGACGCAGATTCAGAATCCCACCGACGGCCGACCTCTCCAGTCATACGCATGCCCACTGCCTCTTGTCTCTGTGTCCAGCATGCATAAAAGCCTGCAAAAATCATGTTTTCAGGCCAACCAAATAGCTCAGAGGATTAGTGCCTGCTTAAACTGATGTGGAGGCCTGGCGTTGATCCCCGGCCTGCCGTGCTGGCGGCGGCCAGGGCGCGCTGAGACAGCTGTTGGGCCTGGGCTTGGTGGCGCGCACCTGTAATCCCAGCACTTGGAAAGCTGCACACAGACTGATCAGTACGGGTCCGATCTACGCAGGGAGACCCTGTAGACCCTGTCCTAAATGCAAAAGAAACAAGTGTTTTCGTGTCTTAACACTTAGATCCTCTCTCAAGAGCTCACATATCCTGATGCTGTTTCCTTTGTTCCTGTTGTTATTTTGATGTGTGTTTTGTCTGTTCTCCTTTCAAATAGAGTTTATTTTTAAAGTGGTTTCTGGATGCCACAAACTGAGCCAGAAGCGCAGCAGCATTTCACGGGCACCATTTCTGGCCAAGCCCAGTCATTCCCCCAGGACCAGTATTACCAACTCAGAGGACTACATTTTTTACAGTCAAATAGCCATCACTTATCCAGCTCCACAGTTCTCATGACCATGACCTTCTAGTATTGTACATTCTTCTATAGGTTTTGTCAGATATCTGGCAGGTATCCAGTATTGTAACAAACACAAAAATATTCCTGCCTCGAAAACCCCTTCTCCTCCACCTGTGCCTTCCCCTGTTCCAAACCCCAGCAATCATACACATTTATAGTCTATTTACAGTTTGACTTTTCAAAACTAAAGTATCACAAAAAATAAATTCCAGAAAGTTGGACTCTCATAGTAAGTGGGGTTTCTAAGCAATATAGAAATGTAAGGTGCCTCCATTTCTTTTATTACGTTGACAACCCAAATCGTTTTAATTATAAAACTCTACTGTCTGTATGCACTACAGTGTTTTATTTTAATCCATGTATATTCTTAAAGGTAAACTGAGTGCTCACAAGTTTTGGCAATTATGAATAATGATATGTAAACTCTCATGTTTAGGTCTTACGTGAACATGAATTATCAACCCAGTTGGGTAAATGACAAAGACCGTAGGTGGTAAGATAATGCAAGCTTTTAAGACGTCGCCAAGCTCTCTTCCAGACTGCTCTGCTATTCTGTGCTGGCTCCAATGAACCCGAGAGCTCCTATTCTCCACGTCCTCGGTACTACTTGGGGTTGTCTCTTCTGGATTCTTAGCCAATGGAGTTACAGCAGCCTTTCGCTGCTATTTTGTGCTTGCTTGGTGACGTAGGCTTGCAGGAGGGCTCCAGGCCTGCTCATCATTTGTGTGTCTTCTTTGCTGAGATGTCCGTTCAGACGTGTTGCCCATTTGTGTTTAGTTTGTTGTTTGCTTTCTTGTTATTGACTTTTAACAGATATTTTCCTTACATTGTGGATGACAGTCTCTTATTAGTCATGTGTTTTCCAGCTATTTTCTCCAACATGCAACTTATTTACTTTTTAATCTTTCTTTTATTTATTTATTCATTTATTAAAGGGAATAAAAATGATAAGGCATTAGAAATGGTACAGAATTTTAGTAAAGAAGAGCAGAGGAATTCAACAATGGTTACCATATTGCATACTGTTGTCTTCAAATTAGTTGTTCAGATTGCCAGATATAAGCATGAAAAATTGGCCAAAAAACTACAAAGAAGAAAAAAATTAAGTGTTACCTGTTCCTAGACCTGTAAAAATCAGTAGCACAATTATCCCAGCTATCTTGTGTGTATATATCCATATTTTCCCCCTCCACTCTTTGTTTCTTCTCTCACTTTCCTCATTCCCATTGTTCCTTCCCTTTGGGCAGCTTCTTTCCCCTCTACAGTATCTGCTGTAACTTTTGTATTTTAGTTAGAGTCTCATTTTCTTCACAGTATCTTTCAGAAGGAAGAAATGCTTGATTCTGACGAAGTCCAGCTTACCGATCACTTCTTGCACGGACCGTGCTTTCTGGGGTTGCCAGCACCTGCCTTTTCACACAGGCCTCGTCTTCACTCCTTCACCCACCCACCAATTCTTTTGAACAAGTATTCACTTTGTGCAGTGGAAATCAAGAGGCAGCCGTATAGATAAGTTCAATATGACTCATATTTTAGAGTAGAAAAAATTCACATGCGTATTGGCTGAAGGGTAAGTTGAGGTAACATATGCATTATGATGTCTGTAAAACAAAACTGTGGTAGAGCATCACAGGCAGTCTTACACACCATCCTTAGGGCAGAAATCAAATCTGAGCTGCCATAATCCAGCAAGGTTTAGTGGGAAGCTTGGGTCAGGCTCGCGCCTTTGTCCATGCTGTTCTTTTTTTCTGTTACTTTTCTCCACTGACATGTGGATATGAAAGCTCCATGGAACTCTGAATTCTGCCTCTTCTAGGATGCTTCCCCCCCAGTTAATGCCCTGCGTGCTGCTGGTATTGATCTCTTTGGTAGTAAGCCAGCACCTTTTCTGTTATCCTAGGATGTTCCTACGACAAATGATTGTACCAATGAGATGGTCAGGGAAAAATGGATATGATGTATGGTGTTTGTAAATGCTTTCAGAAATGAGTGACTGGTAAGAGCTTCATAAGTTATACCTCCTAAGTTTCATACTCAGTTTTCCAAGGCAGAAGCTTATTGCCTCTCACCATAGTCTTATACACATTAGCTCCTAATGAATTATCTGGTGCACATCTATTTTTTTCTGCTTATCATTGTTATATATGACTAAACCTTCTCTGGTGCTTATGTGGCAAGTCCTGTGTGGTGGATTAACTAGTAGACAACTTGTCATACCTTGATGACTGAAACAGCTTGGTGACGGATGCGGAAGGCCCATGTGAGGATAGTTGCCAGCAGCACAAAAGGAGAACCGGAGGGGAAGACGGAGTGCAGCTGATTCTCCTAGGGAACTTTGTACCTCTGGCTTTCTTAATGTGAACTTGGCTGTGCTCCTTGGAGGACCTTTGATCCTCGCTGTCACTGAGGATGGCTGCAGACTCCAGCAAAGTGCTGCTGTGGGTCCTCAACTGGGCTGTTTTGGTCTCTACTGTATGGATAGATTTCCCACACTCTTGACTGCTTGGGTGAACATTATAAAATAATTCCATAAATTGTGTGTTTTGTGTTAGATATTTCCCCTTTTAAAGCCTAGTCACAACACCTCGTGCTAGGAATTCCTTATACATGCTTTTATTTACTCATTGTAAATAGCCCATTATTTAGGCATCATGATTATTTCTACCTTATGTTTTTAGCAAAATAGTTAACCGTAACAGTTATAACAGTAACAATGAGATGAAGAATTATTCTTTGTCTGTTTCTTAGATCAGAACAACCTGATGAAGGCCTGTCTTTTTTTAAAACTTTCATCTAACCTTCCCTTTCTTGTTAACTGAAAGAGAACAATTGGCGGAGGGTAGGGCTGACAGGTTGAGTTATAACATCTGGACTTATAATTATTTTCCAGGGATTATGTGCAGTATTCTTTTATCAGATTCTTTTTATTAACTCATTTTTGATTCTTATTTTGGCCTTATGCCAGATCCCAATCTTTCTTTAAAACAGAGAAATTGTGCTTCATCACAATCCCTTGTACTTTTTGTAACAGCGCAGGGCAAAAAAGTTGTAGGGCTCTATCTCTGAGTGTAGGCTTCAGAGGCCTGACACACTGCCATTTATCTTCATATACTCTTAGTATCCCCAAGAGGTGTTTTCCCTAAGTATCTATTGTCTCTTTGGTCTGAATCTGCAGATAAACCCCAGAAGCAAAGTTGACTCAAAAAAAACCCCCAAAAAACCAAAAACATTGTAGACAGCAGCAGCAAGAGGGGTGGCAATGGCCCCAGTAGCTTCATGGTGACTCTACTACCAAGAAGTCATGTAGTTTTTCTGTACCATTCTTGGCTGGAAGTAATTATGTCTCAGTAGTCAACTGATATTGGTTGGAATGGCATAACTCACTATATTCATAACCAGGGTCCCTCTCTTTAACCTCTTTGCCAATTCTGCACTCTACTATAAGACTGCCAGAGAAAAATAAAATAACTAACTGGTATATCTGTTGGGAAAGAAGCTAGAAATATTTGGAAGGAGTGGATAATTCAGAATTTAGTATTTTGTTTTATCCTAGCACATTCATTTATAGAGAGAATGTCATCGCTCCTCCCCCTTTACCGGGTTTCCTTTTGCTTTCCAGGTGTTTCTTTTGCATAAATCAGTTTCAATAGCAACATTAACTTGCATCAGCATGGTTGTTTCTTTTGCCAAGGTATTTAAACCTCAGAAAATTCAACAATGGCAACAAAAGAAAAACATAGAAATAGGAAGCCAGTGTGTGCTTGGAATGATATTCTTTGCCTTCTGGGAGGATTTGGTGGAAAGACTGACTCTGGGTAAAGTGAAGGAGCAAGTTTATCCATCCATTCTCCTTGCACATGTCTGGCTCTATTTGCTTGTATCAAATTTAAAGCTTCAGTTTCACTTTTTTTTTTGCATTGAACTCATATGACATAGGGCAAAGAAAGATCTTAATGGATGCTGACTGGGTAAATGAAGAGAATAAACAAATGAATGGAGTAATGAACCAATGAACCAATTGATGAACACAATGAAAATAGAACCAGTTAGATGAAAGAGTCTCACTTATACTAAAAATAAAAAGGGCTAAGTAAGCACTATTTTGCAATGGCAGGCTTGGGACAGAGGGAAATGGCCAGCACAGAACAATAAAATGACTCTCCTTGAACACGACACCTGTGAATCCCACCACATCATGCTTCAGAGAACATTTTCTCCCACTTTTCACATGGGAAAGTGCACTGCTGTCAAAAAAGGGCAGTGAATAACACGAGACAGTAGTTCAAGGCAAGTAGAAAATGTGGGTATTTGTTGTAATACCTTCCATGGTTGATGCCAGTTGCCCACCACGAGCCAGATGCACGCAAGGTGTAGGCAGCTGCAGTCCGAGGTAGACTGCCACACAGAGTCCTGCTGTTCAGGTGCAGATGGAGGAAAGGGACTGCTGGCAGAATTGCCAGTGCACGCCTTGGCTTGTGTCTTCATTCAAGGCCCCGTCAGTTACGTTAGCTTTTGTTTTTATCAGAGTGAAATAAAATTTAAACAAAGTATTAAAATGAAATAAAATCAATGTCTCATTGAAAAGAAATTTTAAAAATAAGCATGTCTGTAAAAGAAACTGTTATATAGTATAGTTTTAAGGAACATCTAATAACATGAACATGGTCATATATAACAAACACTGAGAAGAAAAATATACTTCACATGGATGCACCTCTAAACATGATTATAATTTTTGCATGTATATATTTTATAAAATAACATTAGATAAATATATGCAAGTATTGAAAGTTACCTATGTGTGATAAGGTCACAGACCAGTTACAGTATATCCATTTTTGTATTTCTACCTCTATGTGAAATGTATTTTTATTCCTTACCATTAATAATGAACAAATACTTAAAAATTAAGTCATGGAGCTGGGGAGATAGCTCAGTGGTCTAAGCACCCTCCTGGAAAGCTCAATTCTCAGCACCACGTGCCATCCCACCAGCAGGGCCCTGGGCATGCTGTGCAGGCCACCAAAACCCACCATAGTGGTGCATGCCTGTAATCCCTACACTGGGGAGACTGAGCCAGGAGGATCACTATAAGTCCAAACTGTGCAGTGAGACTCTGTATCAAATAAATAAATAAATAAATAAATACTTCTTTAAAAAATTGAGAGTCATTTACACCACATGCGCTTTCCATGTTTATGGTCTTGAGCACATGACCTAACCTTTGAGCCCGGATATCTGTAGGTTTCTCAATATGTTATATTGGTTCCTTGTACAGAAGTTGATTTTGCAGACTGTGGCTCTCAGTTAAGGAGGCTTACAGAACACTGACACTTGGTTGCTTCAGATGATATTGGACTTTTTTTGGTCCATGTCCAGTTGTGTCTAAAAATAATTAGCTGTTTCTTTAATCTGCTGGGGAAAAGATCCAGACATTTTTTTTCTGTTTGTGTGTATTGTTTAGGGAAGTGTCTACAGGGTGTTCAGGGTCTCACTACTAGATTGGATTCATAGTGATGTGCCTGTTCACAGCCCCCCAAGAGCTGGGATTACAGGTGCACGCCACCACCCCCATTCTCAGTTGCTGTCTCAGTGTGCTCCGGGGCAGGGATGGCACAGCAGGCCTGGGATCAAATCCTGGCCCCTGCACCTGCTTGCAGGCACTTTAATCTGCTGACCTATTTGGCCAGCCAGATCCAGACAATTTGGACTTCACCTCTTTGTACCAATGTGACTGTTCTTAGCGGACATCCATGGACTTATCTTCTTTTTTTTTCTTTATAGCACCATAGTGTCCTCCAGCCTCCCAACTCATGTGACCTTTTCACATCCTCGACCTTTTCTTGCCAAGTGACACACTTTATCCTACATCAGACTGCCACAGACAAAGCACTTAAACATGCACAATGTTTAAAAACTCAGTTTTGCAAGGTCATAACTTAGGTGAACACACTGTGACGCCACTCAGTGAGCAGTCAATGATTTATTTTTTCCTTAGAAGATGGACTACTCAGCTATTGAACTTCCATTAAAGACTTAATTGTAAGCTGCTAATAGATTTGAGAAAGGGGCAGTTTTCCATTACTTTAATTAAAGAATGGAGATTAAAGTACTTACGTATTTTGGCTACATCAGAGTATATGTGCTGTGCTCATTCATTTGTATAAAATAGCAAAATTCACTAGGTCTCAGGCATCTAAGAGGTGGTATGGTGTTCTGCAGGATTCTGCAGCCCAGGGGCAGTTTCTTCCATTCATCTTTCATTATTTGTACTCACTGTTCTCTAATATAACTGAGTGGCCCCCACGTCCACTGGCCATTAATCTGCATGATAAATTTCTGCAGCTTTCCTTGGTTCTGTGGTACACAAACGCCGTTTTGATCATAAAGATTATTCTTGGCGCATATCACGTTACACTGATGGATCCATTAAAGATTAGAAATGGTACCCAGGGGCATATTTGCTTTAGGAAAAGGGTGAGTGATTCACTATTGATGATATTTTCTTTTGGATCAAGAAGCTTACTTCCACTGAATATTCTAAGAAACTACAATAAATCTAAAACAACCCTATGTATTTACCTTCTTGTGCCTTAGCTGTCTCAGTCTTCTTGTTCCTTGACATTAATCATAATTGCTTTTATGTATTTCAATATTTTCCCTCCATGCTAGACTGTGAATTTTGCCACATCAGTCTTGTTTTTATTTTATCTATTAGGGAACTGAGACTTGTCATGTTTAAATGACTTGCTTGGCTTTGCTGACCCACTTCTCGCATTTATTGCTCAGTGACTGCCACAGCGATTCTGTCCTCTTCTACCATAATTGTTTTGCCAACTGGAATAGGTTAAGAACACCTCATGGATTAGCAGAGAACAGTTCTGGGTGCACTTGCGGATGACTGACAGGTAAGCTGCAAAGTAAGGACAGAAGACCCATCCTAAATGTGGGGGAACCAACAAATGGGCTTTGCAGTAAGAACGGAATAAAAAGGCAAAGAAGAAGGAAGTTTGCCCCTTTGTTTCTTCCGGGGGGCTCTATTTTAGGCCATCACCTTTGACTGTTTGCCTCTCGTTTCTTCACCCTGCCATCCCCGGTGCGTAGGCCCTCTAACAGACTCACACCAGACTGCCACGACCTCCAGGCCCCACCTCCCCGTGGGTCTCCCGGCTCTCTAGTGTGTAGATGGCTACATTGAGTTATTCACCCCTCAGTTATCAGGTGCCACACAGCCAGGGTCCCATAGCAACAATAACTGGAGGGCTTAAACAAAGGGAACGTACTTTCTGACTGTTCTATTGATAGAAGTTAGAAATCATGTTGGCAGCGTGGATTTCCTTTAAGACCGTCAGGAAGGACTTCTTCCAGGCCTCTTTCCCTGATGTATAAATAACTTTCTTCAATTTTCCCAAGACATTTTCTTTGGGTGAATCTTTCTCCAAATTTCCCTCTCTTTTTTTTTTCAATGGATACATAATTGTACATATTCATGCAGTACAATGGGATAATTCATTCATTTATGCAAACACAATAATCAAACCAGGATAATTAGCATTTTCAACCCTTTAAACAGTTATGATTTCATTGTCTTTGGAATCTTCAAATTTCTCTTTTCTTTTTCCTTATGAAATACATAATACATTTTTATATGGTTTCCCTGCTGTGCTGTAGAGGCTATATAATTGAATCTACTTCTCCCAAAAAGAGTAATGACAAAGAAATCATAATTACTTTTTTAGAGGCTGAAATGGGAAAATGAGCAGTCTCTTTGGTTTGGGTGTGGGGGAGGGTCTCATGGTGGATGGCCTCACACTGGTGGGAGCAAGTCCAGCAAGACATATCACATAAGACAGCAAGCAGGCCTCAGGGCCTCTAACACCAGGTTCACCAATTTTACATCAGCTTGCTCTGAGAAAAACAAACAGGTCTTGTGAAATCTATATTACTCTGTTCTACAGCCCATGTCTCAAATGACCTGATCACTTTGTCATGAACCCCTCCTCTCAAAAATTTTGTCGTTTCTCAACATTTCCACAATGAAAACCAAGTTTCCAATGCATGAACATTTCAGTCATATGCTCAAATATATCCAAACCAAAGCGCTCTTCATCTTTCAGACATGTAGATAGTCCTACAATATTCTTCTTTCTTACTGGAGTACGGTGCTGAGCACCCTTATGTGTGCATATATCTGTTCCTTCAACAAATCACTATTCTTGAGAGTTTTTATTTGGGTAATATTAATAGTGTGTCAGCAAAATTTTGGTTATATAGTCATCTTACATATCAACATAAAATTCAATTAATTTTCAAAGATTATACACTAAACTCTTCTGTTACAAATTAGATGCTAATTAGTGCTCCTTTTCTTTCTCATTTATTTGGAATCTTCTTTTACTTCCCCTGTCAGAACCCATGAAAGTGTGTAAATTCCATTAATTGTTTTTACTAACTCATTATATGGGTTGTAGAACAAAGTAGTAATTTTGAAAATTATAGCCATCCAACACCTACATTTGAGAAATGCGACATTGTAAAGGATACTGCTAACCAGACGGTAATTAAAAACTGCAGGGAAACTGCTTCACAGCAAGATATGCAATGATTTATTTTAATGAATTTCTGTAATGAGATAAACAAATTCTCTGAAGGACATCTCTAACCTTCAGATTCCATGAAATTACAGCTAGTGGAATGGTGGAAATTATAGGCTATAAAGGGTGGAAAATAATATATCATTTACTATTTTTTAATATGAAGATTATTGGATGATATCCAAAGTGATTTGAATGTATGTAAGGAAACTAAAATTTGTTGATGTACATTTCAAAAATCTAACAACCTGATGTCAAGTTCTTTTATGTTCAATGTGTAGGTCTGGAGCTAAGTGGTTTCCCCATTGCTTCCCTGGCAGGAGCTTTCCAGGGGTGCAGGCCCAGGGGAATGCATGAAGTCAGTGGGATATGGGAAGTTCTAAAGGATATCACTATACCTCAAGTAGAGGAGTGGGAGGTTAGAGGGAGCTGTGTTTGTTGAGGACCATGTGGTAGATAGTCAATCTGGTACATAGAAATTTTGTGGAAAATATTAGGTTCATTCATATTTTGTTCTTAAAGTATCACTGTCACCACAGTATGAATAATGGCTTAGACTTATGGCAGTGAACCTAAGGCATGCATGTTGCAGCAGGCTGCTTGTTATCCTTGAATGATATCAAAGGCTTTCCATCACTAGTTCAGAAGGACTATGAGTGAGACAGCCTAGAAGGCCAATGCTAAAGCCCTGTGGAGATATTTAATTCTAGGCAAGGCCATTATTGGCTGATATTGGCAAATGTTGGTAATTGGGGCAAGGGTGGTGTGTGGAAAACTTTCAAGTTTCCAGAGTTACAAACTATGTGGAGGAGACACTGTTTCTAAAGAACTTACACAAGGAAAATTAGCAGATTTTTGTGTTTGCTCTAGGCCATGAAGAGCGGAATCATGACTTCAAGGCATTCAAATGTAGCGGTATGGAGTTCAAAACAGAAAACTGTTAATGATGTAGATTTGACAGCAAGTAAAGGACAATTTAAAAATACAATTTAGATTTCCCCAATGTGGACTTTGGGAGTCTTTGTAACAGAAACACTTGCAAAGTTCATGATGGGATGGCTTTAGGCTTTTCCTTGCCTCCAAGGCCCTGGCTCAGTGTCGTGCAGAAGATGCAGGGTTTTGGAGACTCCACCTGCTTTGGTTTCCATCAGCTCAGACCTTTTCTAATTTAAATTTCAGCAACACAGGATTTGTTCAAATCTGTGTTTCCCTCTCTACAATTAGAACAATAATATCTAACCCCATTGATTTTCTCGAAGGTTAATCAGAGAGTAATTAATAATACAAGCAAGTTAGTCTATAAAAAGCCTTTAGAACACTCAGGGCATTTTGCAATCAGTACATCAGATGGGGGCTAGGCCAGTCATTTCTGTTCTTCAGGCTGTTTTTAATACATTCGTGTACAGCTCAACTTAGGACATTGGCATAAATATCAACATATGGAGTAAAGCTTTCCACTGGAGTTTGCTGAGTTTGACAGCCTCAGTCAACCTGATGACTACTTGTGAGATCTGGTAGGCTAGCCCCTGCCCCTCCAGCCTTCTAGTCAGAGCTTACTGATTCCAGCAGCCACTACTCTCTCTGAAGACTGTCAGGGAGACTCAGCAGCCCTAGCCTCACGTCCCCAGCTTTCCAATTGGAATTTGCTGAGGCAACTGCCCCTCCTTGCCCTGAAGACCACCAGGGAGTCTTGACTAACACAGCAAACTGAAGAAGCCCTGTGGAGCACAATGCTGCACCAATCCACCATCAGTGGAGCCTTTCATAACATTGGCCGGTACTCATCATCATCATTGTCTGATCAATCTTGAACTGCGGCTTGCTGCCTTCTCCTTAATGAAGTAGAAATTACACTGAACCCCACACAGCAGGGGCCTTGGTGAACTTGCCCTGCCCTCCCACTCTCCTGAGAGCTGGGCTGACCTGCACGCAGCCCATTTACCATCACTGCAGAAAATGAGCAAATAAAAGGAACAAAAGACAACCTCTTACCTCTAGCCCACCCGAAAGAAATCCAGGAGACAACATCATAGAAGAACTTGGAAATCACACACCTGAAATTTTCTTTCTTTTTTCTCTTTCTTCTTTCTTTCTTTCTTTCTTTCTTTCTTTCTTTCTTTCTTTCTTTCTTCTTTTTCTTTCTTCTTTTTTGTATGTTCAGGAAGGGTCTACAGGGGGTTCAGGGTTTCACTACTAGATTGAACTTGTAGTGATCCACCTGTTTACAGACTCCCAAGAGCTGGGATTACAAGCATATGCCACCATTCCCTGTCTCAATTGCCATCTCAGCACACCCTGGGGGTGGAGCCAGTATGGTAGGCCCAAGGATCAAATCCCTGGCCCCTGGGCCTGCTTGCAGATGCTTTAATCTGCTGAGCTATTTGGCCAGCCCATTGAAATTTCTGAGATTATAAGCAACTAAAGTAAAGAAAACTCCATCAAGGTATGGAGGAAATCAGATCTGAAATGATCTCTAAGGTGGAAAAGGAAATGAGCACAATCATGAAATAATTCCTCAGTACATCTAAGGAAGATGCAGATAAAAACACAAAAGGGAATGGGAAAACAATGGAAACACTGAATGAAAGAACTACAGTGCATGAAATGAATTCAAACTGATATCCAGGACATTAAGAATTCTACTGAAAGGAGGCAAAACCATTTGAATGAAACGGAAGATATAATTTCAGACCTTAAAGAAAGCATTACAGCTAGTGAACAAAAAGGTAACATCTCTTAAAAATAATGAGAAACCAGGAAATAACAATTGCTGTTAAAATTTGTCTTACATAGTTGACAACTCCAATATTGGGTGAATATGTATTTATAATTGTTATCTCTTCCTTTTGTAGTTTTCCAGTAACAAGTATGTAGTGACCATGTTTTATCTCTTTTAAACAGATTTGGTTTGAAGTTGATATTGTCAGCAACCAGAATAGCTACCTCTGCTTTTTTCTGGGTTCTTCTCACATGGAGTATTGCTTTCTGTTAATTTCTTTTTGAGTTAAATGTGTTTCTTGTATGCAACATACCAGAAACACTGCAGCAGCTGAATATGATGCAAAGAAAATCAATATAAGATTGATAGATACCGATAAAACATCTGGAGATAATACAAAAAAAACATAAAAAAGAGTATTTGCAGAAGTAGTAGCATAAAACACCCAGTTCATGGAAAAGAATCTGATATACAGATAACTGAAGCATATAGAATTCCAGCTAGCAGTAATCAAAGTAAATAATCACCCAGATACATAATAATCAAGATCCCAGAAATTGAGCAGAAAGACAAAATATTAAAACTGTTAGATACAAGAAACAAATCACCTATAATGGAAGGTTCATCAGAATTGTGGCAGATTTCTCCACACAAACCATCAAATCAAGAAGAGCTTGGAGGGGTCTGGAGGGCCAGGGAGATGGCTAAGTAGAATAAGCACTTCCCTGGCAAGCGCAAGGGTCTGAGTTCAATTCCTGGTTCCACAAACAAACAAATAAATAGATAGATAGGTAGATACCTTGGAATGAGCTATTTGGGTTCCTGAAAGAAAATAACTTTCAACCCAGTCTGATGTATCTTGCAAAACTTTCAAATTTAGTGGCAAGAATAAATACTTCCATGACAAAGAAAAATTGAAGAAATTTATTACAACCAAACAAACTGTACAAAGAATGCTGAAGATATTTTAGGAGAGAAATGTGAACACAACTTAAACAACAACAAAAGAATGAAAACCAAGCACAGCAAAGGGGAAGTGTAGTGATCCTACAGTAGGCAAACAACATGACAAAATAAGCCAAAGCATATCAGTTATCATTATTAATGAACATGGCCTTAATTCACCAATCAAAATAATCAGACTGGCACAGTGGATCAAGAAACAAAATCTACAAATATGCTGCATACAAGAAACAACACATTTAACTCAAAAAGAAATTGATAGACAGAAAGAAATGCACCAAGTGAGAAGAACCCAGAAAAAAGCAGAGGTAGCTATTTTGGTTGTTGATAATGCCAACTTCAAACCAAATCTGTTTAAAAGAGATAAAACATGGTCACTACATACTTGTTACTGGAAAATTGCAAGAGGAAGAGATAACAATTATAAATATGTATTCACCCAATGTAGGAGCACCCAACTATATATGACTAATTTTAACAAAAATGAAAACTGTAAAACCCCATTGACACAAAGAGATAGATCAACCATGCAAAATATGAGCAAAGAAATAAAAATACTAAACTGAACGTATGAAGCAATAGACTTAGAAGATGTTTACAGAGTGTTCCAACCGACAGTGTCAGATTACACATTTTTCTCAGCTGGACATGGGATGTATTCCAAAATAGATCATGTGTTAGCACATAGAACATGCTTAAATAAATGCAAAGGATTTGAAATTATCCCATGCATATCGTCTCACCATAGTACGATGAATTTGGAAGTTATTGACAAAAGAAAGAGCCAAATCTATATAAACACAAGAAATTTAAATAATACCCTCCTGAAAATTTAATGGTTCCTGAATGAAACTAAAGAAGAAAGTAAAATATATTTAAAAACAAACAAAAATGCAGATACAATGTACTGGAACCTGTGGGGTGCAATGAAGCTATCCTAAGAGGAAAATTTACAGTGATAAATTCTAACATCAGGATAACCAAACTAGCCCAAACAAACAATCTTTTGCTGTACCACAAGCACCTAGAAAAACAATAGCAAGTCCAAATCCCAAAGAAGGAAGTAAGTTATAAAGATAAAAGCAAAAATAAATTCAGTAGAGACTGAGAAAATAAGAGAAGTAATTAATGAGTCAAAATCTTAGTTCTTTGAAAGAATAAATAAAATTGAAAAACCTGTAGCCAGCCTCATTGAAAAAGGAAAGAAAAAATTCAAATTGTTGGAATGAGAAATGAAAGGGGTGAAATCATTACCAAAACTATGGAAATTCAGAAGTTTATCAATATCTTTTTATATAAATCATTACTCTCCCAGAATGGAAAATACAGAAGAAATGGACACATTTCCAGATACATATGAATGAACAAAGCTAATTCAAGAAGACATAAACATTCTGAATAAGTAAATATCAGCAAATGAAATTGATAATGCATTTAAAAACTTGCTACCAAAGAAAATCCCAGGTCCTGTTAGATTTACAGCTCATTTCTTTAAGAAATTTGGGGAGAACTTAATGCCAAATCTTCTCAAACTCTTTAATGAAATTAAAAGGGAAGCAATAGTTTCAAACTCGTTCAAGGAGGCAAGTGTTACTATGATATAAAAACCAGAGAAGTACACAACCAAAAAAGAGAATTACAGTCTATCTTCCTAATGAACATAAGTACAAAAATCTTGAATAAAATACTAGCAAATAGAATACAGCAAAGCATTAAGAACATTATTCACGACCAAGTAGGATACATCCCAGGAATGTAAGGATGGTTTAATATATGCTAACCAATTAAAGAATGTCCTACATCCACACAGTCAAAAACAATCAAAACACTAAACGAATGGAAAAAAACACACTGCCATCTTAACAGATGTAGAAAAAGCTTTTACAAGTCCAACACTCATCCATGATAAAAACCATACAGAAATTTGGAACAGATGATCTTTATCTCAGTCTGATAAAAGCCATCTACAACAAGTCAACAGCCAACATTATAAACAATGAAAAAAATTGAAAGCCTTCACTTTAAAATCAGAATCTAATATTCTTGTTTCTCCATAGATCATATGAATCTTTATTTTAAAATCAGGAACAAAACAAGGATGCCCACTGTCACCACTTCTTCTCAATATATTTCTGAACACATTAGCAAGAGCAATTGGATAAGAAAGAGAAATAAAAATAATAATGATTGGGAAGGAAGCATTGAAATTAATATTTGCAGATGACATGATACACAGAAGGCCACAAAACTTGACTAAGAGACTTTTAGATCTAATAACTAAATATGATAGAGTAGCAGAATACAAAGTTAACACTCAAAAATCAATAGTATTTCTATGCATAAACAACGAATGCCCTGAGAAAGAAATTATAAAAATCAAGCCTTTAACAGTAACAGAAAAAATGAATGACTTAGGAATCAATCTCATAAAGGAAGTGAAAGATTTATAAAGTGACATTTATAGTACTTTGAAAAAACAAATCTAATAGGATTTTAGAAAATGGAAAAATATCCTTTGCTCCTAGACACGAAATGGCCATAATCCAAAAATTGATATAGAGATTCAATGCAATTCTAATCAAAACACCATAGCATACCTCACAGATCTAGAAAAGTAATCCTAAAATTCACCTGGAATGAGAAGAGACCTAGAATAGAAAAATCCTGAGCAACAGAGGAAAGGCAAGAGGCATCACAATTTTTGACTTGAAATTATACTACAAAGCTACTTTGACAAAATCATCATGGCACTGGCATGAAAACAGACCTGAGGATCAATGTAACAGATTACAAGATATAAAGATAACTGCAAGCACACTCAGCCATCTTATCTTCGACAAATGGGCCAAACATGTTTATTGGAAGGAAGATAACCTCTTTAATAAATGGTGCTGGTAATACTGGCTTTCCACATGCCAAAAGTTGAAAGCAGATCAATGTGTATCACAATGCATAAAACTACAGTAAAAAAAAAGGATTATATATTAAAACTGAAACACTAAAATCTTCTGGAAGAAAAATGAAGTAGAAACCTTAAGGATTTAGGGGTAGGTAAAGTGTTCATGAACAAATATCAAACTGGAAGGGAAATACTTCAAAGAGTCAACAATTGAGATCTCATCTTTTTGAAAAGTTTCTGTACATCAAAAGAAATCCTCAACAGAGTAAAAAAAAAAAAAAACACATGAAATGGGTGACAATTATAGCAGTCTGTCCATTGGATAAAGAACTCCTATCTATAACATATAAGGAATTAAAAAAATTTACTATCCAAAATTCAAAAACCCTATCCAAAAATAGACATCTGAGATGAACATACACCCCACAAATGAAGAGTTACAAATGCCAAATAAATACATGAAAGATGGCCAACATCATTGAACATTCAAGAGATGCAAATTAAAACAACGCTAAGATTCTATCAACCAGAAAAAATGGCTCCCATGAGAAAGTCAACCAATAACAAATGCTAGAGAGGCTGTGGGGAGAAAGTAACCCATTTCCATCGTTGGGAGTTCAGGCTCATACAATCATTATGGAAATCAGTATGAGGACTATAGAAAAGCTATGATTGGAGGTGCCATGCAAGCCTGTTATTCCCTTCCTAGGCATTTTTTTCCAAAAGAACTGTGATCCTCATACCATAGAGATATAAGTTCACTCATGTTTATAGCAGTGCAATTTATTATAACTATATATTGGAAACAAATCAAACACCCATCAACTGAGGAATAAATAAGAAAGACATGGTATTTTTACACAATGGTGTATAATTCAGCAAAAAAAGATAAATTTGAGGCTTTTTTAGATATATGGATGCAGCTCGAGACTTTATTGGTAAGTGAAATAAATCAGATCCATGTGTGCAAACATCATATTATCTCACTAGTGTGAGAACCTTAAAGGTTAATGAAAATCTTTTAAAAGGTACATCAGTTACTGTGAAAGGGAAAGAAATTCTTTTGAATGGGATTTAATGAGATTTCCAGTCCCAGAAGAAATTCTTAAATTGGAAGGAAAAACTGATGAGGAAAAGGACAATTGAAAGAAAGGAAAAGTATATTTAGGGTTATAGAAAAAATAATTTTAATAATTTGATTGTCAATTTCTGCTGGTTTTTTGAAAGGAGCAGTTAATGCTTAAATATTTTTACTCTGATTTTTTCCTCTTTTGAGTTTCTTTTTTTTTTTTTTTTTTTTTGGTGGAACCGGGGATTGAACTCAGACTCTTTTGAATTTCTCATAGCTTCTTTTTATTCTTTTATTAATTTTCCTGAAAAACAAATAGTAATAAGACAGTTTCAGTACGGATTAGTAGGACAGTTTCAATAATGAATACATTGCATATTGTTGTCGTCATAGTGGTTATTCATGGTACAAGATGCAGACATGATATCCTGCTCAAACACTATTGGTACAAATCTTTCTTCTCATTGAATTAAGAGAAAGTAGCTGTATATCTATTCTGCGTTGTATACACAGATATAAAATGGTTCTTCATTTATATCACCTTTTTTGTTTCGTTTTGTCAGAGATAGGTGTTCCATTGCCATTTCAATATTGTAGGTTCATGAATTCAGCAAAATAATCTAACATAGTCCAGTAGTCCATAATAGTAGTGGGTTATCTATAGGACTGGCAATGTCAGAAGTTGTTGGCTTGAGCCTTTTACAGCTCAGCATATTAATATGTCTTTACTTTTTACACCTCATTTTTATACTTTTCTACTGGATGGTTAAGACTAAGATAAAGCAAGATCTACATAACAAGAAATGTAACTTTTGTATTGGACAAGGTCAGGCAAATCCCCTCAGGATTTACCCTGAAACCCTGTACAGCAGTTTGTAGATCCTTGTCAGTGTCAGCCATGTGGATGAGTCATGGGCATTGCTTGACCACTTTGCTCTCGGTGAAAGCCTGAGAGAATGTTTTTTCTCCATGTGACTCTCCTTTGGCACACTCTACATTATTGATCATTTTCCTCTGTGGCCCCATAATCTCCTTGATCAGAACATTTGGTACTCTGTGTTAGACGATGTTACAGTGCAGGTTCTCTTATGTCCTGAGTTCTCACTAACCTTGAAAGGCTAGGGCCAAAATGTTGGCTACCCTTGCAGCCCTTCTTTTTCTCTAATTTTTGGTAGCTTCTTTGTTATTGTTTGTTTTTTTTTTCCTTCTTTTAAGTGAATCTAATATGTTTATATCTGGTAGTCTAAATACCTAATTTAAAGATAGCATCATACTGAATAACCGTTGTTGAATTCCTATTACTTTGTTTAGTGAAATCTTGTTTCGTTTCTAATGGATTTTTTTTTTGTATCACTATTTTGTATTCTTCTTCTTCTTTTTTTTTTTTTTCATACAGGGTAAAGTAGGCTTTGTGGGTTTTCATAGTTTTTGACCCTACTATGAATTGCTAAAATCATTATAGTAGTCATCTAACATAGTCAATGCCCTTAAAACAAAAGCCCATCTTCCCAAGACTACTTGCCCCCTTCTTCTCCAACTTAACCCAGGACATAACTTACTTCTACCCTTCCCGGTGCCTCTGGGAAGGGACCCAGTCAGCTTTCTCAGGTATATCCGAACAAGCCCTCCAAACTCCACCCCTGGCCAAAAGACATAAAAGCCTCCTGTGTCCTCAAAGAAAATAAAGTCCCTACCCCTCCATCTCCCCACTCCTCCTTTTTTCCTTCTGCCTGTTTTTCTGCTGCGCTGATCACCTGAAAATACCTATCATATGGTGTCGTGACTTGATAGATAATTTCAGTTGTATTTGACATGAGAGACAGATGACAACTTAGAACTCAGTATTTTGAGACAGGATAAATCTGGGCCTTATCTTACTTTTTAAATTGCAATCATTGGTGTAGAGGACAAGGAAGCTGTGATAAAATAAACTTTCACATTCTGGTACTACTACCATGTTTAAGAATGACTATAGTAGACAAGGTCTAGTGATTTTCCTTGGGCCAAGTATGGGGCTCCCCTAAATGTGGCAGTTTCCTGACACAGTTGACATTATTTTTCTGTGACATCTTTGGCCAATCATTGGGAACAATGAGTATCATAGGTGAATAAATTCCCTCTAATCACCACTGAACTGGAATGAATGTGGTGCTTTCCATTTCAAGACTGAGGCTTATAAGAAGCGATCACTTCATTTCTTCTGTGAGCTACCTTGGCAGAGGACCAACCATGCTAGGTGAGAGTGCTCTCACAAATGGAAGGAAATGAAAGAATTAAGCCATTGAATTGATGGCAGTAACTAATCTGTGGTTACCTGAATGAGAAAGAAAAGAATCTTATAGTATTACATAAAATAGTTTCTATCTTGAGAGTATAGTAGGGCTGGATGTGGGAGCACACATCCATAACCCCAGGATTCTGGGAGGCTGAGCCAGGTGGAAGTCTAGATGCAGACTGAGGAAAGAATGACCCAAGCACACCATGTTTCCAGGAGAAATCATAGCGACTCTGGGTTCCCAATACTGGAGAAAGATTAAAAACAAAGAGACAAAGGGAGAGAAGGATACAGAATAAATTACTTATAATGATTTTATATTAATAGCTATGTTCATGGCCAGCCAGATAGCTCAGTGCCTAAAGCTCAGGACTAAAGTGCCTGCTTAGGCAGAGTGCAAAGGCCAGGTTTCAATCACCGGTGCCACAAGCCATGCTAGCCCTTAGAGCTAAGAACTCTTCAAGAGTTTAGAGCTAAGAACTCTTCAAGCAAATATTTATCAGGAGTCTATTGAGGGAAAGCACTAAACCACAATTACTGTTTGTCTTTTATCATTTATGATGCAAGGGCAAAAAAATATTTTCTTTTTTTTTCTTGCTTTCTTTTTTTTTTTTTTTTTTTTTTTTTTTTGGTGGAACCTGGGATTGAACTCAGACCCTTGCACTTGTCAGGGAAGCACTTATTCTACTGACTCATCTCCCAGCCCTGTATTTTCCACCTTGGAACATAATTTTGTCTGAACAATTTCAATATTTCAGCTGTTACTAATTTATTGCATTTTAATTTTTGTTAGTTTAAACAAAACTACTTAGGAAAGTGCAGATTGAATATTCTACTTAAAAATATAATTAAAATTATTGGAAATAGGTAGCTTTTGGCTCAGCATCACGGCTTTTTGGAAGCTTAGCCAAGGACACTAGGTGTGTTCAAAGCAGGAGATTGAGCTCTGTCCTGTAGCTCTTTGCACAACTAAGCATCTGTTTCTGAAAGTATAAGAATGTGGTTTGCATTTGGATCATTACTTACAGTAATAAAAGCATTGCCAAGCAGGGTAAACATCAATACTCATGAATTATTACTCCTTTCTTAAAATGTTGGCTAAATTTACATATAGATTAAACCTGAAATTTATTAAATGTAATTTTCTTTCATTCTGATGGTTTGCTGACACCTTATTTTAAGGGTAAGGCTTTTGAACAAAATGCTCTACATTTTCCCATGTGAATGAAGATATGCTCTTCCTGTCTTTGGAAGACCCCAAAGCACTAAACTGCAAATTGAATCTGAGATGGCAGAGAAGGATGAGTGGGACTATAACTGAAGGATAGAATTTCGGATAACACAGGGATAATACATTCAGCGAACATGTATCTTAAATTTATTCATTCTTCTTTCGCAAAGGTACTTTACAAAGAGCAGGTTCATACCGAAATCTTGGTTGACATCAGTTTTTTTTACCAACATGCTGTCAATTTTTCCCTCCATGGAGAATACCTTGAACTCCTTTTACTTTGTGGAGGGGAATAGATTACTTGTACACACATGTGCAACACATGCACCTAGGCTGATCCTTCGCTCTCACATAGTCTAACTCTAGCTATAAGCAAGTCCACACTCTAAAATTCTTTTCTTGCAACTTTGGTGATCCGTTCTACTTTTTCTGTTGTAGTCCACATTCAATTGCAGATACATTTGTAATGTGGCAGAAAGGAATAAGAGAAAATGATTGCAACTTGGAAATTAAAATGAAGTTCATTTAATACATGCAACCTAAGAAATGCATAATAAATGAACATTTTTTTGCTACCTAAGGTTACACATATAAATAACCACATTTAGGGTCAACCAGATAGCACAGCAGACCAAAATGCCTGCTTAGGCAGAGCACCAGGGCCTTACATCCTGGCTCCTCAAGCCATGCTGGCCCCGCCCCCAAGAGCGCTGAGAGTGCGATTGGGACTGGACGTGGTGACGCATGCCTATAATCACAGCACTGAGGCTGAGAACATGAGAAGCACTACGAGTCCTATCTATGTAGTAAGACCCCGTAGACCCTGCACTAAATACATTTTAAAAAAAGAAATAAACCTTCTAGTTTGATAACTGGAATCATGGGCTGGCCTGATAGCTCATCAGATTTAAGCCCCTGCTTAGGCACAGCGAAGCAGCTGTGGTTGGATCCCTAGCATGTGATGAGATGCCTACTGGGCGAGGTAGTGCGTGCCTATAATCTCAGCACTTGGGAGGCTGAAAACAGGGGAGTCACTGTGATCTATGTAGTGAGATCCTGTAGAACCTTAGACTCTATCCTAAATTTAAAAAAAAAGTAAATAAAATAAAATAACTGGAGTCACGTTTGATGTCAGCTTTAGATCATCACTGACTCAGGTTGATATCTTCAATCCTAACCCATTCCAAAAATATTGTACACATGCAAACACACACACACACACACACACACACACACACACACACACACACACACGCTATGTAGCCTAAAAACAGAATTGCTTGCTTTCACTGGATTCTTCCATGCTTTACATCTAATTTTTTTGCACTATGATTTTGGTAACAAAACCTTACTTTTGGCTCCTTGATTTACTCTCAATTTGCTTTTCCTCCAAAACTATGTGCTTAGCTAATTTTATAACTGATAACTTACATTTCAAGGAAAAACCATCTGTCACAAGATCTACAGTTTGGGTTCCTCCTACCCATTCCACTCCTGCCTGTGACAATAGTCCATTTGTTGGTCCTGTCCAAACACTTTTTTCTTGATCTATTTGAAGGAGTTTGCTGGAAATTGCAATATGGGTCTTCTTAAATTAGTATCATGAAATATCATTACAGTGTCTCTTTCAACATATCTAGGTCAGTTACTTCTCCTTCTATGGCTAAACGTCAGGAAGAACCAGGGACAAATGATTTTAGATGGTTTAGGAATGCTTTCACTGGCAAAAATTTGACTTCTCCAAATGGTGAATTTATTTATTTATTATTTACTTATTTATTTATTCTGTATTTTAGGGAAAGGTCGACATGGTGTTCAGGGTCTCCCTACTAGATTGGACGTGTAGTGATTCTCCTATTTACAGCCTCCCAAGTGCTGGGATTACAGGCATGCGCCACCATGCCCAATCTCAATGACTGTCTCAGCACACCTCAGGGATGGGGCAGCACAGCAGGCCCAGGGCTCGAACCCCTGGCCCCTGTGCCTGCTTGCAGGCACTTTAATCCACTGAGCTATTTGGCCAGCCCCAAATGTCAAATTTATGATGATGAAAGTTGGAGTTCAAGTAGATGGCACAAGGGAATGAGAATTGGCCACAAATCATGTATGAATATTAATAGATTAGAGTTTTTGATCATCATGCTATTTCTCAAAATATTCTTTCAAGACCACTAGGTTCACTTTAGATTCAGGATATCTGCAGAGCTCACTGAACTTGACTTTAGACAGATTAAAAACAAGGTCTGAACACGGGACATACGCCACTGATTTTTTACTAGATTTCTGAATGATCATTGCACACATGTAAGTGTGAGAACCACTAGCTTATTGCACTGCAAATAAAGGGAATTTCAAATAGGACATAAATAAACAAAGTTCTTAAATTATTTTCTATTGACATTTTAAAATATCAGAAGATGAAATGTCTTGCATTTCCCTTTTTTCCCCCATAAGTAGGAAAATTTCCTGCTGTATCCAAACCGAAGCTCGACCTCTTTGCTCAGAGATAGGAAAATGATACAGCACAGCCTTTGTGTATAGAAGCAAGTCTGTTTCAAACAATTGTAACTGTTCTTAGACGCAGGAAGAAATGTATAACTTGCAAACTGTCAATTAGATAACATACTGGAACAGTAAATATGCAAAAAAAAAAAAAAAAGCTTGTAGTTCCTCAAATTTAAAGGCATTTATACATCAAGCAGCCCAGCAAACCCTGCTGGAGCAGCTCAGCATGGTGGGTCACTGTTTCCTGAGGGGCCCTGCAGAAGCAGCAGCTGGTGAGTGAGGTAAACCAGTGCTGTGCTTCAATACACAGACACATGAAGCCAAAGCTATCTGGCAGGAATGCCATTTTATTTCAAAGCAGCAATAGAACAGTCCCAGGTCACTCAGTGCCAATGCAAGGGAGTAGAAGGAGAGAAGAGCCATACAGTTAGAGCAGGCTGCTGGTAGCTGCGAAGCTGACTGGGGAAATTCTGCAGAGAGGTAGGAGCTGGGACCACACCGACCCTGCCCACGTGGCTGCCTTAGCCTAGTAGCACAAGCAGGCAAGGAGCCTTGGCACCATCTGCTCCATAACCAAAAGTTAAGGGGAGCTAGTCATGGGGAACAGTGAAAAGACACAAGGCTTAGAAGGACCCAACTGTACATGGATCTGGGAGTAATCCCCAGCTCTCCCTACACAGGAGCACAACAGCAAGTGGACGAGTGCCCCAGTGAAGAACACAGGAAGGAGAAACAGACATCCTGAACTTTGTCAGCTGAGGACTTGCCAATCTCTGCCCCATTCACAGGCCAAAATCAGCACCACACCCAGCACAAAGCCTACTGCAAACTTGGTGCGTGCGTGTGCGTGTGTGTGTGTGTGTGTGTGTGTGTGTGTGTGTGTGTGTGTACTATATTAACACTAAGTACATATATTGATTCTTCTTTCTTATATTTTCTGTGGGATGTGAGCTCTAGGGAAGCTCTCAAACTTTCTTCCATTTCTATGTTCAGCAACTGAATTCCAAAGGAATGGGATGAGTGTGTCACATGCAAAAACCGTTTCTATTCCTTATCATGTCTCACCAAAAGGCACTGTGATAAAATTCTCTTTAAAAGCTCAAGGTGAACAGACTGTTATAAACTCAGGACAGGGCATGTATAGTTATGTACAGAAGAGAGGTAGAGTCTGACACAAGGAAACACTCGAGTATAAGTAGTTGTTAGACCTATTTGGATTAGTAGACAAGGAAAAGCCTGAAAGCATCAGAATGGGGAGTGGCTTGCCACAGACTGTATAGTTCGCAGAAATCAAAACAGTCAAGCAGCCCACATGGGGCAGATGCCCTGTTCCCCAGCAGCACAGCCATGGTGATTGGCAGGAGAGCGGCCCAGGGAGCTAAAGTCTCCTGCTATTTATCTGTTCACATTATTTTGAGTCCATGTCTGCCTTACTCTTCATCTCAGACCCCACTTAGTGAGACAGACACTGTTGTGGAGCCTGCTCTTCCCACATCTCAGCATCACAGCAGGGAACCTGGCTTTTATGCAACTCAATCCAATATTCTGTCTGAGTCAGGTGTACGAAGTGGAATGGTGTGGTCGTCACTCCTCCAATGTGAGGGATGTTCATTACTGATATAAAAATCTCTCCTTGGGCCTGGGGAGATAGCTCAGTAGAATAAGTGCTTCCCTGGCAAGCACACGGTCCTGAGCTCAACCCCAGTACAGAAAAAAAAATCTCTCCTTGTGTGACTCCTCTGGTCATTTACCCATAATTTATAACAATCTCCAATGAGTTTATACTTTAAACCTGCTTCAAATATAAGGAAATATCTCTGTGGATCATATGACAGTCTCTTCCTACCAATTGTCTTAATATTATTTAGCTTTTGGTATTAAACAACTTATCACATGATGAAAGCACCAGTGCAGAGCCAAGGACCTCAGTTCTTTTCTAGTAATCAGGAGAGCCCAACTGGTTGAGATGCTGAGGAGTGCCTAAGCTTTCTTTTAATCTCAAGTTTTTCAAATGGAGCAATTGATACTGACTCCTAATATCCATTGTAAGTTCTCAGTCAGACATAAGAATAAATATTTGATACTGGTAGCTAATGGACTTAATCCACATTCTGTACAAAATAATTTGTACTAATTTTATAGACTATTTTATGACATGTTACTAAATTCAAACATCAAATAAATATAAGACATGGCTTAAAAATCCATGGATTTAAAACAGGAATAATCCATTCCTCATAAAATTGCCACCTGCTTTAAAATTCATTCCCCCAAGATATTATTTTAATAATTTATGGCCTTTACTTTTACTTTTGTCTTTATGCATTTTAGTTTTATTTTATGTCTTAAATGACATTCTTGAAATTTAGACATAGATTTGATTCTTACACATTTGTCCTTATTTGCATATTTTTCTATACTTCTATATTTTTATTCCAAACTTTAGGTTAAAAAAGAAAATAAGACAAAGGGGAAGAGCAACCTTCCTGCACCTTTCCCACTGTGCAAGCCCTGCCATAGCACCATCACTAGCTGCCCAGATCTCTGACCTGAGGACAGAGGACACAGGGCACTCCTGGGGCAGGAAGTTCACAGGGATATTAGGTCCCTTTGGAACGATGATTGGAGAGTTGTTTGTTTTTTCAATCTGGAGTAAATCTTTTGGAAAACATAACATCTGGAAAAACTGTAAGGATCTCCTTTCTAATCAATATTTTTTTCCCAAATCAATGAGAACAGCTTGGTGCCCTTTTAAATTTATCAGTCAGTGGCAATGAGGGTTGGTTAGACACTAACATGCCAAGAGCACGTCTTTGCTTTTGTGCCATCCACTGGCTTCAATATTCCCAGCAGGACACTGGATTTAGATTTCTACAGCTGTCAAAATGAATGAAACGAAGCATGAACTCCGTCGCTTGTTCGGCTGCGTTTGGGGCTAGCTCTCAATTATTCACAGGATGTAGCACTTTGTTTTGTTTCTCTGCGGTAGAGGATGAAGGCTCGCCATAAATCAATGCCACTCTTTTATCCAGAGTTACGTAGGAGGTGAGTACAGAGATAACTGGAGATTTTTGGAGGAAGGGAAACATTCTTGTAAGTAAAGCTGGAAAGGACTGCATTGCTTATACAGGACATATTCAAGAGAAATAGTCTCAGGAATTAGAAATTAAAACTCTTGTGGGGAACATTAATTAAGAATGACTATGGAGAAAACCAATACTATATCTATATTTGCTAAAGAATAATAAATGCATTTTAAGGTATATTTATTGTGAATTAAAAGAGTACCTTTTGTTCAATGTTGTATTGAATCTACAAAAGTTCTATTAAAGGGCCAGTCAAATAGCTCAGAGGATTGAGTCAGGGCTTCCTTCCCTGGGCCTGCCCTGTCGGCCCCATGCTGAGATGGCAAATGAGACCAGAAGTGGTGGCGTGCGCCTGTAATCCCAGCACTTGGGAGGCTGTAAACAGGAGAATCACTACAAGTCCACTCTAGTAAGGAGACCCTGAACACCTTCTAGACCCTTTCCTAAAATACAGGAAAAAAAGAAAAAGAGTTCTATTCATACAAGTAGCTACAAATATTTTTCTCCATCAGACAAAAATTAATAATATATAAATAGAGTATGCAAATTAGATTAAATGGCCTGATAAAATTTATTCTATATTTCAAAATAACTAGATCTGTGTCTAAAGCTTCACAACAGTAAGAAATAAAAATTTGAGAAGAGGTGGAGGAAGTGATATTACCTTGATTTGATCATTCCATTTCATGTGTGTATTGACATATTTTACTCTTCTCTATAAATATGTACAAATATCATGTGTTGATTGAAATGTAAAAAATTATCTTCTCTGTTACTCAATTATAAAACTGTTATTGTAGAAAGACCAACAATGTCTATGGTTTTAGAAATGGTATTAGAAAAAAAAAAAAAAGGCACGCAATCAGCCCATACTGAAGCCCTATGATGAGGGGACTGTAGTACAGTGCAGTGCCTGGGATTAGTATCTGATGCGCTGAGTCTGCTCCCGTTGAAATCTCCTGAGGGTGTGTGAGCTGGGGTGGAGCTGGCAGTGCCCTGCCCTTCTAGGTGAGGCAGCTGAGTCTGCCCTGGAACCTGCTTCTCTTTGGGTCTTAGTCTTGTGTCAGTTCACTTGAGGAGAGGGAAACCCTTTTGCTTTCCAGCCCACACTCTACAACATTTCAAATAGGAATAAAGAGTGGAACTTTTTTTTTTCACTAATCCTCATTAATGAGAGTAGCATTTTCTTGAGTTTTGTTTAGACAATCCTACACCTTTGTTCTACTTGATATGAGGTTCTTTCCCGCTGAGAAACCGCTTGTAATTCTTATTCCTCCAAAATGTACTTTAGATCTTTCACTTCTAGAGTTCATGAGAGGCATTTGGAACACCTTCACTCTCATTAGGTTGTTTTAATTCAAACACAACATATGTTAACAATAACCTGCCCAATGGGCTATAAATAAAATCAGGCCCCAAGTCAAATCCTGCCTTCCCATCTGTACACACGTGACCTTCCATCAGTCACTCAGTTGCTGTACATTACAGCTTTCTTACCTGCACATTATTTAAGTGAAGACAGCTCCAGGTGATGGGTTTCTCAGTGTTTGTCTGATTTTCCTCCTTTATCTGTCTTTTCTTTTATGGTAACCAAAGCAAAAACAATTAACTCAACTTTCTTGGTCACAGGACTTGGTAAGTGACCCAGGACAAGCCAACCACAGAACCTCAACCCCTTTGCAGGGGTTATTGGTCAGAAATGGTTATGGGAGATAATCAAGGTGACCGCAGCTCTTCCTGGCTGTTCTCTCCGGGGGACAGTACAGGCATCTGCCTCTTGCTGCTGACTGTGCCTACTCTTCTCAATTCCAGAGGAAATGTGTCTGGAGTGGGCAGGCAGTCACAGTACGGAAAGTCAGCGAAGGAGAAGGAACAAGGAGTGGAGTGAAAACTAAGGGCTAACCCACCGGATTCAAAAAAATTCTTTTCTGTGTGACTCCTGCATTTCTTATTTTTTAAGATGTGAATGTTAATTAAAAAAATATTGAACTTTTAAAATTAATACCCTAAATATATGCTTTTAAAACTGGTGTCTTGTGTTCACTTTATATATCTGGAATTGCTGTTATCCTTATTTGTTTATATTTAAAAATTGCTCTCTAGGGCTGGGGGGACACCTGGGGCCGTCTAAGCCTCTTCCCAGAAGGTGCAAGGACCTAGGTTCAATTCTCAGTACCGCATGCCATACAGGCCTTGTGCAGCCCAGTGCCATGCAGGCCACCAAAACCTGGCATAATGGTGCACTCCTGTAGTCCTAGCTCTGAGAAGGCTGAGACAGGAAGATCATTATGAGTCTGAGCTGTGCAATAAGAAACTGTACTGTATTTAAAGACACTGTATTCAAATAAATAAAAGATTCTTCAAACTTTTTAATTAAAAAAAATTACTCTCTGATGCTGTGGTGAGTAACCAGTGAGGTAATAACAGACAGCATTTGCTAGAAAGTCCCCCCCCAAGGACCTGCGAATTTCATTTTTACTCCTGCTGTTGTGGTACCGAATCTCATGGCTCTTAAGTGACTTGTCCAAAATCAAACAGCTGGACTTGGCCTACCTAGCCTTTGGCTCAGGTCTGCATGACTCCAAAGTCTGCATTCTCAGACACATGGGGCTGGTCAGTTTATGTTTCCATCATCCAGAGATCGCTTGAGAAATGTGTGGCTTGGTGATCTCCTGGCATCTGTGTTCATATTTGTGTTATTCTTGGACAGCCTATTGTTCTAGGCATGACCTCAGTGCAGAGGCAGCCTCAATGTGTGGCTAAAATTGGAGACACTCCTCGAGGGGCTTCGCTTTGGCTCCTCCTTGTGTCACACACGAATCCTTAGTGACAAGCCCAACTCCTGCACCGTGAACAGGCCACACGATTCACGGGTCTTGTCCTTGCATGTACCCCACCATTGAATAGGGCTTTCTGTGAGAATTCTGCCAGTTGAGATTTTTGTTTATTTGTTTGTTTTCTTTTACTTATTTTAAAAAGAAAAAAACACAATGTTTTTCTATTATGAACAGTGTTGTGTCCTGCAAAAGCCTCTTATCAAAGTTGTACCCTTTTGGGGCTGGAGAGATGGCTCAGTGGTCTAAAGCACCTACTTAGAACAAGCTTAGCAAAGCACAGGGACCGCGGTTCGATCCCCCAGCACCACAT